>NW_025336182.1:0-203329 GCF_004798865.1 Varanus komodoensis
CCCCCCCTAGAAGTCAAGGGGCTCCTCAGGGCATTGGACATTACAAAGGCGCCAGGCCCTGACAGTATTAGAGAGTTGGCAGGGGTTCTGTCACGCCCACTGGCCTCCATTTTTGAGGCCTCATGGAGAACGGGTGAAGTTCCAGAGGACTGGAGGGTGGCATCAGTGGTCCCAATTTTCAAAAAGGGTAGTAGAAGGGACATGGGAAATTACAGCCTTACGTCCATTGTAGGAAAAGCAATGGAAAGACTCATAATAGCGAGAGATCTAGTGATGCTAGATAGGGAAGAGAGGCTGGCAGCCACACAACACGGTTTCTGCAAAAGCAGGTCATGCCAGGCAAACCTTGTGGAATTCTACAACAAGGTTTTGAGATGGCTAGATGGAGGGGATGCAGTGGATGTGGTTTACCTGGATTTCAGCAAGGCCTTTGACAAAGTGCCCCATGATATCCTGGTGGAGAAACTGAGGAGTTTTGGGAAAGACCAAAGATTAGGGCATGGTTGACTGACCGAAAGCAGAGGGTAACCATTAGTGGGGAATCATCGGGATGGCGGCCAGTGACAAGTGGGATCCCCCAGGGCTCTGTCCTGGGGCCGATCCTGTTTAATCTTTTCATAAGTGACATGGAAGAAGGGGTGAATAGTCCGTTGATCAAATTCGCAGATGACACTATGTTTTTATGTAGGCCTTCAGAGAACCAGTCAACTTCAGCCTCTTCAGCACAGTGATTTGGACCACTGTGATGTTGAATTGTTTGCCTTGGATTCAAACAGATCCTTCTGTCATTTTGGAGATTGTATCCCTGTACTGCTTTTCCTACTCTAGTCCTGACTATGAAGACTACTTCATTTCTTCTGATGGATTCTTGCCTGCAGTAGTATACCTGATGGCCATCTGAATTAAATTCACCCATTCCTGTCCATTTTAGTTCACTGAGATGTCAATGTTCAGTCTTGTCATCTCTTGTTTGACCATGTCCAGCTTTCCTTGATTCATATCCATAGCTTACCTTTCACGTTCCTATGGAGTACAGATCTTTACAGCATCGGACTCTCCTTTCACCACCAGATACATCTGCAACTGAGTGTCCTTTTGGCTTTGACCCAGTCGCTTCATTTTTTTTGGTGCTACTAGTACTAGCCCTCTGCTCTTCCCCAGTAGCATATTGGACACTTTCCGACCTGAGGGACTCATCTTCCAGCATCATATCTTTTTGCCTTTTGGTACTGTCCATGGAGTTTTCACGGCAAAGACACTGGAGTGGGTTGCCATTTCCTTCTCCAGTGGATCACCTTTTGTCAGAGCTCTCTGCTATGACTGTCTTGGGTGTCACTGCACGGCATAGCTCATAGCTTCATTGCACTGCACAAGCCCCTACACCACAAGGCAGTGATCCATGAAGGGGTAATAGACACTAAAGTACAATAAACTACTTTATTGTAATTTACAGCAGGGAGCAAATATGAATAAGTTTGCACCCTGCTGTATACCATAGCCATTCGCTTCTGCAGCCTCCCCTCCGCCCCCAGGCTGTGATTAATTGATTTGAGAAGATACTTTCATTACCTTCATGGCTTTTGTGTCCTTTACTAGGATGGAGCGCAGCTGCCCATTAAGTTCAAAGAAGACTTCCCTCTGGCCAGCCCTGTTTAAGTCTCCCAGTGCCAAGGCTTTGATATGGAGGGTCTTGCCACGTTCCAGTTCCACCTGTGTGAGGGGAGGAAGGGGAGAAGTTTCTGAGCTGCAAATTTCTTTGGTCCAGAGAACTGGGCTATGATGGCTCTAGACTCACTCAGGCATTGCTAGGACTGCTTGTGTTTTGGATTGCCACTTTTAGAACCATGCATGATGCTCTTGTGTGTGGACTAGCTAGGAAGCTCCAACGGTCCCTGATCCCAGCTTGCATAGGTTTATACTGTGTGAAAACACTGGAACATCTGAGATGGACCACCAAAGCTTGAACCTTTGAAATTGGAGGTGGATCTGGGATTGGACCAAGGGCCTTCCGCATGCATAGCAGATGATCAAGGATGATCTACAGGCTTTGACAGGAGCTATGGGCACTTCATTGTCCCATCCCTGGTGTACACAGCAGCAACCAAAGCGGAATTTCCCTATGTTGTCTTCATGTGTGCTTGTGGTGAAAGGAGGCTGAAGGGTGCTGGACCAGAGAACTGAATTGTATTTGAAAAAAGCCTGCATTGGCTTGTAGAAAAAGGGACAAGTTTTTTTAAAAAAGCCACAAAGTCAGTGGTTAGAGTTCAGCTCACTGCTAGCAGTTCAGCTTTCAAGAATGGAGAGAGGAATTACACAAATGCTAAGACTCGATCAATGGCCAGCAGAAAGGGAGCGGGGCCCTGGAGAACCCTATAGGGACAGGCTGCAATGCCTGGAGCCCTCGCTTGGATGGATTTCGAGCACACCTTCTCTAAAATATCATCAGTAACTGGGTTCTGAGACTAAAGTAGTTCTTGCCTCTCCCAATAAAAAATGGATCTTAGCTATACATGTAAGGAGGGCAGCAAAATAGAGGGTGGAACAGAGGTCTCCTGAGACTGAATGCAGATGCACACCTGGGAATACTGAGCAGTTTCCACCCATGGAACACTGTGTGTCAGGGGAGTCTGAGTCAGTTCTAAGGGATTTCTGTCCTGACAAGTAAATTAGCCATTTGCCTAAATACAATTCAGGTATATGCCACACTGATTTGAGGAGAGGCAAATAACAGCAGCTTCTCTGGGGAATAGAGGGAAATGATCTCAGAGATGGGAGCTCTGCTTTCTGAACCCTGTCTCCTGACAAATGTTTCCCCCACCCTACATGTTACCTCAAACTCTTCTGCTATCTTGGGCCCCTCGAGGAAGAGCCGTGTGTTGAGACATTCAACAGGCCCAAATGTGGCGGTGAAGTCCTTGAACTCATTGAAGACTTTGGGATACATGGCAGCAGAGAGGACATCTTCCATGGTGATTTCTTCATGCTTTTCACAAAGCTCCTGCTCCAACTTTACGAAGTCCATGGGGGGCAAGGAAGCCCCCGGGCGTCCCTCAATACGGGGCAAGTCTTTCAGCACCTGGAGAGGGCAAAGAGATCAGCTCATCTCCCTACTGACCAAGAAACCACAGTTTGGAAACTGCAACTTGGGGAGAGTCTCTGTTGCCATAAGTGCCCCCGTCCCCTCACCTGCTTGCTAGGAAATAGGCACTGGGACTTTCTCTTCATGTGTGAATGCCACCTGGTCAAGCTTCTTCCAACCAGCTGGTAACTCTCCCTAAAGAAAAGGGACCACCAGAATCTCCTGTACTTTGACAGTACCAGGCTGTGGGGAAATCTCTGCTCACAGCAAGTTTTCAGTGTGTCTTGTAAGCACTGTGTTTCTTGTCTTTGCTTTTTAAGTGTCTTCTAAGACTGATGCTTTGTTAGCAGACACAGATGAAAAACAAAAGTGAAGAGCAGTGATGATCAATGGAACAAGTCTTCTGCGTGATGCTCCATACAGTAGGACAATGGGATGGTCATTTTGTCTCCACTCCTTCCCCTTCTTTTTATCTAAATACTTTAATATACTTTAAATGGACACACATATGGAGACGAGCTCTAATCTGCCCAACTCCCAGTTTCTAAAGGTATCCTGGAAGTTTCCACTACCTTCCCTCTGAACTGCTCAGCAACCCACCTTGGAACGGAAGGGCTCTGGGAAGCCTCCATATGGAATGCCAATGTAGCCTTGCAGAAATTCCACCACAGAGAGGGGGAAAGAGAGTTCTTCTGCCTGAGCCTCCACATCCTCCTTTGTTAGGTTGTTCTGAACCATGAACTGTGCCAGGTCGCCCACAATCTTGGAAGATGGTGTCACCTACAAGGAGCAGGAAGGGTGGGCAACATAATATGAAAGTGGGGAGCAGACCACCTAGGACAAGGCATGGGCAACCCCCAGCCCACTATTCTCCTCAGGCAGGGAAAGTACCTGTCTAAGATGTTCATCATTTAAATCTCTCCACCCATGTGCTACAGCAGAAACGAAAATGCCGCTCCCCAACTGAACTTCATAGATAAGCTAAGGAGTGAAAGCTGGAAGAACACTATAGGAGAGTGTGATGGCCATATCCATGCTGGATTGCTGGCAAAGAGCCCTGGGGAAATTTCCCGGATGACGAAAAGGTCGCTCTCCCCCTCTCTCCTCACTGTGTCACACCCTTGCCCTTACCCATGGGCAAGGCTGAGGGATAAGAGGAGGATGAACTTGTGGTGTCAGAGGCTGCTGGCTAATCTTCTTTAGCAGGTTATTGATACAGAAACTCCAGTTGATAGGTGTGAAGCTGCAGATCTTGAACCAAGACCTCCCTTCTTGGGTCTGATTCATTCAAGGAACCAAGATCCCTCTGTTCCTCCCTAGTGGTGCACAACACCCACAGAGTGCTTGCTTTTGGGAATGATTGGGGGTGGGGGTGAAGGAAGTGAAGGACAGGTAGTTTATACAGAGACTTTAAGATTTCAGAAGTCAGTAAGTTGTGTGCTCAGTTTTACTTATTAGATTTATATTCCACCTTTTTGAACTCCAATGAACTCCAAGTGGTTCACATCATAGAATAGTACAGTCAGTTAGACCATCTGGTCTAACCTTCTGCTGTTGCAGGACACCAAGTTACACCATCCCACATAATTCTCCTCTTGCTGCTCTCAATCTTATCCCCACAACAACCCTTTGAGGTGGGTTGGGCTGAAAATCTGTGACTGGCCCAAAATCACCCAGCTGGCTACATGGTTGAACGGGGACTAGAACCTGGGTTGCCTGAGTCCCAGTCCTGTGCCCCTGACCTCTACACCACCTCTACACTACACTTGTTATCTCTATTGACGTGGTTTTGACATTATGGCTGTTTCTGCCTTAAGGACTGTCATTGAGGACAAAAGAGCTTGAGAGTTATTACTATTAATATTATTACTATTACTAGTAACATTGCCTGCATTAACATTGCCCTGCATGATCCTCTCCCACCTGAGTGGGAAGAAAAGGGTTAATAACAGGCAAAATGAGCTTATCCCTTTTCTCTGCCTACCTCACCTGGAAAGGCAAAAAGGGGTTGTAGTGTTATTTTGCCCACCTCTCTCTCTTTCTCTCCCTCTCCTGCTTTGAGAAGAACATGGTTCTCTCCCTTCCTCTCTAAGCTTAGCAGCTAATAATGAACTCAGATAACCTGTGTAGAGATACCAGCACCTCCACTTCATGGAAGTCACATATGGATTGCTTGTGAATAAATAAACTTTTTTTCTTTTGTTAAAAAGCCTCTCAGTGAGGATTCCAACAGATCCAGGTGCAAACAACAGCCTCTTAACTAAATCTGCTATACAATTCTTGTCTCTGCTGAACCTGCACATAACCAAATCTACAAGAAGATCCCAACACTTATTTATTGAATTAAAGTATTGCATGTCTAAATAGACGCATCACTTACAGTAAGAAAAGCCACCGGCTACAGGAAGATATATTACTAGATGTGCACAAGTTATGAAGATTCCTTAATGTGCTATTTCTACTTAAATAAATGGTTCCCTCTGAAGCTTTTAGGACATGCAGCTTTCAATAATGCCTATTCTTCCCTGCTTCCTGTGGGTGAAAGGAATAGGCAATTGGAAGCAGAAGAATTAGAATTAGGATCCAGCATTCTTACCTTGATGAGATCACCAAGAAGTTTGTTTGCTTCCACATAGGCTTTCTTCACCTCCTTAAATTTGTTCCCCAGTCCCATGCTGTGGGCCTGGAAATGCAGGTTGGTATACTGACCCCCAGGAATCTCATTCTCATAGACATCAGCATTGCCAGATTTCATGGTAGCCGTGCAGTCAAAGGAGGCATACAGGCCACGGGCCATTTCCCAGTACTCACTGTAGTCAAACACTTTCTCCATTTGGATACCTGTCAAGGGACAATTCAGTTCTCCAGTGCGTGCGCACGAGCGGTGGGAGGAGTGAACTCTATGCAATGGGGAGCCAGGCCTCGCCCAGCTTGAGAAAGTGCCTCAGAAAGACACACAACAGCAGAGTGCATGCAAGAGGCCACCACCGGTCATTTTCTCTCAGAATACAACAGAATACAGCAGAGCCAATACATTATTTACAGGATTGTAAATAACTTCTCAGGTTTGATTTTGAGAGATTCCTAAACATTTGATACATTTGTTTCCCATTAATAACCTGAAATTATTGGGAAATTTGGTAATGTCCCCACACCAACTTTCCTTCACATTAACCAATCATGCCTCAGCATTGGGAATGCTGAGAACTTTTTGATTTTTTTAAAAAGAGGATTTGTTGAAAAAAACATTTGCAATTTTCAAGGGCCTTCCCTGCAGGAGGAAGGCAGGAAACGCTCCAACGGAGCAAAGCTCAGGAAACCAAGGTTCCATTTAGATGCCAGGAAGCACTTCCTGACAGTCAGGATCCCGAGGGTGTGGAATGGGCTTCCCCAGGAGGTCGTTGAGGCCCCATCGGTGAGGGTGTTCAAAGATAGGCTGGATATGCACATGGTGGAGACGGGGGTCAGACTATATGGCCCGAGAGGCCCTTTCTGACTCGCTCTGTTTCTCTGTTTCTATGTTTTTCCAGGATCCGCATCTTGCTTGCCTTGCAGATGTTACATACTGAACCTAGAGGCCCTGACTGATAATGATATTGTAGTAATGGGCATTAGAGACATGCAGAATAAATACAGAGTTTTCTGTAAACCAACAAATAGAACAAGGAATAATGGGGAAATGAATTTCCTTTGTCTCCAGACAACATGTTATGACGTAGGGTATATAATCTATGTTCTCTGTACCTCTTTCGAGACTCTGATTTGGGAAGCATCTCCCCTTTGTCTGCGTTTATTCTATAGTGCACCAGAATAAAACTGCTATTTGCTCTAAGTCTCGTCTCAGGCTCTGTTTGGCTTTAGGTCTGGGGTCCACCCGGGGTTTGCCCCAGCTGTTAACTGGTTTCAGTCCGGTAACAAAACGGAACCTGAAACCTGAAATGCTTCTGAAACCACTAGGAAGCAGCAGAAAGCAAGCCTGCCTTCACAAAATTAATGTCCCCACCACTTAATTTGGGCTGGTGGGGAGGATAGGGGAATACTATTTATATAACTGATATATTTAAAATGAAGCATTTCAATGTGTGTTATAGTTACTTTTTAAATGCCTTTAATCTTGGTTGAAGATAAATCAAGTGAACTCCATTTCCTGAAGTAAATTTCAATTAAGAATAGACCTTTGTACCAGCCATATTGCTATCATATTGCTATCAGTGGCTCTCATAAATTGAAGAATTGATTAGCTATTTAAAAATCCATCTTCCCCAATGATTCTAAAATGAACAGGACTAGAAATTTTTTGGAGTAAGCAAATGAATAAAACAGAAATGAAAATTAGCACAGATGTTGTGGGTCAAATGAAGAAATCTCAGATATGATCTAATGTCAGCTTAGGAGAAACCTGTTCTAATATCCTGGGCAAGCCTATGTGAAGGAAGATCGTAGCAAGGGCTTTTCCTTGAACTAACACCCTTGTATTAAGACTACTGAAATTATTCTTTTCTAATCAGTGATTTCTTGCACAACTCATGAGAATAATCATATGAGGATCAAATGATGATTCTCCCAACTACCTATATTAAATGCTTGTTTCAGCAGATCGGTTGAAACTGCTGATGATTTACTGATTGTGTGTCCTGTTTCTTTTTGAATGTTTCCAGTTTTGGAGAGCCCACCACCTCTCTAGGAAGTTGGTTCCACTGTTGTATTGCTCTGACCGTGAGGAAGCTTTTCCTGATGTCTAGTCTGAACTTGGGTTGTCGAGGCTTCGGAGAATGGGGTGGCATAAAAATGTTTTAATAAATAAATAATAAATAATAAAACTTGAATTGATTATTCTGTGTCCTACACTCTGATATCCGCAAGAAGAGATCTTGACCCTCCTCTTTGTGGCAGCCTTTGAGGTCCTTAGAGAGGGATATCATGTCCACCCTCAGTCTTCTCTTCTCTGCCCTATGAGGAGAAACCAGTTCTCTCAGTTTCTCCTCATAGGGCAGTGCTTCCAAACCCTGGATCATTTTTGTTGCTCTCATCTACACCCTTTCTAATTTACCTGCATCTTTCTTAAATCTTGGTGCCCAGAACTGGACACGGTATTCCAGAGGAGGACTGACTAGCGAGGAGTATAGGGGAACTACTACTTCTTGTGATTTGGAAGTAATGCTTCTGTTAATGCATCCCAAAATAGTATCTGCCTTTTTGGCGGCTGCATTGCATTGTTGGCTCATCTTTAGCCTATAGCCTATTGTTTTAGACCTTGTTTAGGACTGGAGTACACTTCCCTGACAGTACTTCCTAATGGTTAGGACCCCTAGTGTATGGTATGGGCTTCCACGGGCAGTGGTTGAAGCCCTATCACTGAGGGTGTTCAAGAATAGGCTACATGCACATGGTGGGCATGTCATGAGCTAAACCAGCCGGAACCGGGGGTCCTTTCTGACTCGCTCCGTTTCTATGTTGCCCCCATGTGGCAAAAAGCAGTGAACAGTTTGATTACTGCTGGAAGAATGGTCCATGAGATTTTATTTCAATGGTTCATTAATGTTTATAAGATTTTAATTATTACTTATACTTCACAGAAGAAACTTTTTAAAATGCCACAAGCATTGCTTACTAAGAAGTCAAAATCACTCATAGCTTAGGTCAGTGATTCCCAACCTGGGGTACACTGCACCCCCAGGGATATGAACCAGGGCATTTAGGGGTACATGAAAAAAAATGAATAATGGTGGGGAAAAGTGCCTTTATCAAGATACAAGTCAAAAGTTGTGAAATTAATTGGATCTTATGATGAGTGGTGGAGTGGGTTTTCTATTTCACCTTGAGAAAAGCCCTGTTCCCTCCTTGTTATTTTGGCAAATGGGGGGGGGTGTCCCTCACTAAGGATCTTCTGGTTTCATTGTAATCATTTTAATATAATGTTTCTTTCTTTCTTACTAATTTTGCAGCCAAAAAAAGTCTGGAATATTTCAATCTGAGCTATTATATACTGGATGGATAAAGGTGGATTTAAGATTGTCAACGTTAAATCAGGACAACTTTTTATTTTATATTAATCTCCATCTATTTCAGATATATATTTCATATATTTCAGGCCTTTGGGTCATCTTATTTTTCTAACTAAAAATTCCAGAATGAGGATAAATAAAAGTGGTGATAATGGACATGGTCTTTTTTCCATCTGAAAACAATCGGCTAGTATACCAGTTATTAAATTTTTTGCATGTTTTGTGTCCAGTTCATAAACCTTGGACTACAGTCTAGTTATTAATTCTTCTGCAAATTGTCTTGCTGTATTGTTGTGATTTTTCTTCTTCCCCTTAAACAATGGAACTTCTGTAGCAAATGAGACTATTCAACGATATCCCCCCCCCCCTTTTTTTTGTAGAATTTGCCTTTTCTTTTCTGAGAAGTCGTGCAGGTTGATCTGGAAAAACCTGGGCTTCTTTCCCATCTATTTTTCAATGAGTGAGTTTTTCCAGGTCTTCTTTATGTCTCTTCTTTGTCTTCATCTTACATTTTGAATTAATGTTTCGATTGGTGCATTTTTTGAGTGTAAATATATATGTGCTGTCTGTTTTGCCATTCCACTGCCTTTTAATTCCATTATTGAGTTATTATTTACAGTTCCAACATATAAATTGAAATAACAGCAACTATATAAATCACAAACATTTTGTTAATATTACCGTATTTTTCTGTGTATAAGATGCTACTTTTTCTTTAAAACATTTACTTAAAAATGAAGGTGCCTCTTATACATGGGGGTGGCGCTGGGGCGGGGGGGGGGGGGAACTGGCCTGCGCACGGGGGCTGGCGAAGCGGCGCATGCACGCAGCAGCGGCTTGTTTGCTGGAGATGGATCGGAAAAGTGGGGTTATCCTATACATGGGGGAGTCTTATAGATGGAAAAATACGGTATTTTTAAATTTTATTTATTGGATATCTAACCCACCCCATTAGCCACATGGCTCCCTGGGTGAGTTACAGTGAAGGATGCAATTTATCAAAAAGGGCTCCTAAGGGGTACACGGTCAAAAACTGGTTGGGAACCACTGGTCTAGGTCACAATTTCACTATCTGCAAAGCTCTATAAACAGTTGCAGAACATGAAATGCAATCTGAAAAAAAAATTCTTGCCAAAGGCAGAATTTACTCATTTAAGAAGGCAGTTGAAAGTAATGGGTGAGTTCACCCAACATGATGAGCTGAACTACTTGCTAGGAAAATGGTGGATGTCCCAGTAAGATTTTTGGCATGCCCTCTTAAGCAGCAGCACCTTTGTAATTAAACTGCACTCTCCTGCAGAAATTAGGGTACACTTTAAATTTTTATTCCGATCTGTCAGGAATCTATCTATCAGTAAAATATTGGAGAAAAATATTTATGTAAGATATAAAGGATGGGATACAAAAGCTTTAATAAATAAATAAAATGTGGAGCCATAGTTATGACTAATGGGATTTTTCCAGCCTTGAAAGGGGCTGGATGCCCTTGCCTCTCCAGAGATATGCAGCTTATGCTTGGCACCCTGAACAGCAATATTCATGGCTTTAGGTTTATAATTTAAACATGCTTATGATTTAAACATATTCATGTTTAAAAGTTTATAATTTAAACATTTATAATTTAAAATTAACAGGTGCCCTCTGAGTGTCCTCCTCTCAAGGCTGAAAAGACCCAGCTCCCTCTGTCTCTCCTCATTTGGCTTACCCTGCAAACCAGCCACCATCCTTGTGACCCTTTGCTGAACCTTGCTATCTCCAACCCTTCCAACCTTGCTATATGCTGTAATGAGGGGCCCAGAATTGAACACAATACTGCAGCTGCAGGCACACCGGAGTCATATACTGTGGCAGTAATACCTCTCTCGATCTAGAAGCCATGCTTCTGGCTATGCATCCTAGGGTGGCATTTGCCCTCTTGACCACCACGTCACACTGCTGCCTCATGTTTAGCCTGTAGTTGATCAGCAGCCCAAGATCCTTTCCACAAGTGCTGCTCTCCAGCCATTTGTCCCCTAACCTGTACTTATGACACCCATTCCGATGCCCCAAGTGCAAGACCGAGCACTTATCCACATTGAACGCCATCCTGTTGTCTCCTGCCCACTTCCATAGTCCATCCAGATCCTTTTGGATCTGGAGTACCTGCTCCTCAGTTGTAGCCACCGCCACCAATTTAGTATCATCTCCAAATCTGATCAGCAGGCTTGTCACTCCTTCTTCCAAGTCATTGAGGAAAAGATTGAGCAGGATCAGTCCCAGGACTGATAGTCACTCTCTGCTTTCAGTCTGTCAATCCATTGGAATGAATACCATGTGCTACTTTGTCAAAGGCCTTGCTGAAATCCAGGCAAACCACATCCACTGCATCCCCTCCATCCAGCCACCTCAAAAGTGTGTCATAGAATTCTACAAGGTTTGTCTGGCAGGACCCGTTTTTGTAGAAGCTGTGCTGCGTGGCCGCCAACCTCCCTTTGCTACCTAGGAATTCCAGAGTGTTTACTATTATGAGCCTTTCCATTGTCTTCCCCAGAATAAGGCTAACTGGCCTGGAATTCCTCATGTCCCCCTTGGGTGAGGAGGGTGAGTTCACCCACTTATACATCAGACTGGTGAATATGGTAATGACTGGCTGCTTTGTAAGAAGCATTGTGCTTCTCTCTCCTCTCTCCTTGGTACTCCGTAGGGATTGCTGGCAGCCCTTACCTTGTGAGCCATAAGCAGGCTGTCAGCACGGCTGGCAATCTCATCAGAGGAAGGTTGCTGAAGCCATCTAGCCATGATGCCAAACAGAGCACGGGTAGGGTGTAATTTGCTTGACCCCCTTCAGAATATGCCCCCCTCCCACTGTCTAGCCTTGGAAATCTTGAAAAACAGAAGTGCCAGACAACTGGAGAAGGGTTAACATTATCTTCAAAAACGGGGGGAAAGAGGAACCTGGGAACTACAGACCAGTTAGTCAGACATTAATCTCTGGAAAAATTATTGAGCAAATTATTTTAAAAATCCATCTGCAAGCTTCTTGAAGAAAATGAGGTGATCAATGGAAGACAACATGGATTTATCAAAAATAAATCCTGTCAGACTAAGTTAATCTCATTTTTTGACTGGGCAACCTTCCAAATGAACAGAGGGAACACTGTGGACATAATCTACCTAGACTTTAGCAAATGTCCCATGACAGTCTGATAAGTAAATTAGCAAAAACTGGACTAAATAAAAAATCTGTTAGGTGGATCCAAGAGTGGCTGCTAAATTGGACAAAAAGAGTGCTCATCAACGGCACCTTCTCAAACTGGAGGAAGGTGGGGTGCTGTAGAGTTCAGTCTTGGGCCCAGTGCTCTTCAGCATCTTTATTAATGATTTCGATGAAGAAGTTCAAGGAATGATAATGAAATTTTCAGATGGAATAGCAAATACCCTAAAAGACAGAATGGAGATCCAGGGCGATCTTGATAAACTTGAACACTGGGATGAAAGCAACAGAATGAGATTCAGTAAGGACAAGTGCCAAGTCCTCCACCTAGGAAAACAAAACAAAACAAAACAAAACAAACAAAACAAATGCATGTATACAAGATGAGGATACGTGGCTCAACAGAACTAAAAAAGAAAAAGAACTCAGAGTAATTGTGGACCACAGACTAAATATGAGCCAACAATATGATGCAGCCACCAAAAGGGCAAATGCCATTTTGGGGTGCATTAACAGAAGTATTACTTCTAAATCATGAGTATTATTTCCTATACTCCTCACTATTTAGACCTCATCTAGAATACTGTGTCCAGTTCTGGGCACAAAGATATAAGATAGATGCAGAAAAAGATGCAGAAAAAGAGAAAGGGTGTAGAGGAGGGCAACAAAAATGATCCAGGGTTTGTAAACACTGCCCTGTGAGGAGAGACTGGGCATGTTCAGCCTTGAGAAGAGAAGACTGAGGGGGGGATATGGTATCCCTCTATAAGTACCTCAAAGGCTGTCATGAAGAGGAAGGTCAAGATCTCTTCTTGCTGATGCCAAAGTGTAGGACACGGAATAATCAAGTCAAGCTGCGACAACCCAGATTCAGTCTGGATAACAGGAAAAGCTTCCTCTCTGTCAGAGCAATGCAACAGTGGAACTAGCTGCCTGGAGAGGTGGTGGGCTCTCCCACACTAAAGACATTCAAAAAGAATCTGGACAGCCATCTGAGTGGGATGGTGTGATTTGCCATCCTGCAATAGCAGGGGGTTGGACCCTCCATGGACCCTTCCAGCTCTACTGTGATTCTAAGATTCTATGAAGTGGGTTTGGAAGTGCTTGGCGCTGTGGAGAGTCTTGGTGGCAGCAGCTGGTACTGATGGTTTCTGCTGCACCAGGCTTTGTTTATTTTTACCACTGTTGTATTCATCTGTGCTCTTACCATTTTGATCCTTTTTTAAAGAAATAAAATAAGTTTTTATAAAGACCTTTACTTTCTCATGCTTTTTGATCTAAATATTTTCTGTAGGCTTAGGCAAGGCAAGGCAAGGCAAAAAGGCCAGTGTACTTCTTTCCTGGGTGGTATAATAATGAAATAATACATACATACATACATACATACACACACACATACATGGAAAGGTAAATTCAAATAAATGATTCCAAATGTGTTCCTTTTCCGTTACTACCAAAATGTCCAGACTAGCTAGAAAAGCGAATCCAAAATTAGGTTCCTGGAGTTTTTGGAAGGAATAGGTGTGCAGTTTAAAAGATTTTCCTGGAGTCTCTGGAGCTTCCTGTATTGAGGAATGCTTTTGCACACCTTTGTGTGATCCACATCTGGTCAGAGTGGATAACTAGGGCTCTTTGTGAAAGTAGTCAAAACCTAGGCTGGTACACGATACAGCAGCCATATGCTCTCTGTCGGTTGCTTTGTGGAATGCAGTATTCCTGTCTCATGCCTCTCCAGTAAACTTCTAGGCCCAATTCAAGGTGCTGGTTATCTTGGTCTACTGATATCTCAATGGTCTCTGGTCATCTATCACATTATTCTCTCTTCTGAGGCCATGAATCCACTGGTTTCTGTGCTTCGTTCAGATATTTCTTTGTGGCACCACCTACGAGGATCATTTCAACTTTACACAAAGGGAGAAAATGATTATTGCACCAGGTTTCATATTGCACTATGTACTTGCTAGTCTTTTTTCTAGTTATGCTTTTCCTTTTAAATTATTGTTTTTATATTAAGTTAGACTTTAATAGTTGTTGTTAGGCAGTTAGGTCTCTTAGATTAAAAGGCAGAATATAAAAGTGTTTCAAATAACTACATCTTTTAAAATAAGTTTTTCAGGATAGGATAGAGACTGTTTCAGAATGTGTTTCTCTAACTCTATGGTTTAAACTTAAAAATTATCTTGCTGTAAGAGAGATCCTCCATGTTGTAGTTGCAAGGAGAGTTGAAAAGGCTGACCTTGACTTGCCTAAAACTCTGGCCTGTCTAGATAGGCAGAAGAATTGTATTTATTTGTTTGTTTATTAGATGTACACTTATGAATTCAAGGTGGCTTACAGCATTCCCCTCCTGCTCTCAGTCTTACCCCCACACAAACGACCCTGTGAGGTAGGTTGGGCTGAGTGTCTGTGAATGCCCCAAAGCCACCCACTCAGCTCTATGGCTGAGCAGGGACCAGAACCTGGAATGCCCGAACCCTTAAGCACTACGCCACACTGGCTTTCCTGCAGATGGCAAGAGAATGCCCCTGCCCTGAAAGTTAGCTAAAACTAAGGTGCAAGGTTGCTGTTGTATTAACTTGCTGAGGGCTTTTGTACAGGGTTAGGGAAAAAATTTTTTTTTCTAGCAGCCTGACATAGAACAGTCTTCTTTATAAATGGGGGCCTCTACCAGTTCACCTTTGGCCATTACGCTGCACTTTCTCTTTTTCTTTCTAGAGCTGAAGGTTCTCACCTCCCCTCACTTCACTTTGTTCCCACTTTATTGGATAAGAGTGCAGGCTTGTCTCTTTTTCCTAGTTTATGGGACTTATTCCTTCTGAGAGTTGAATGTGGTTACGCACCTGTGTCATGCTTGGTTCCACGGGTGCACGCCACCATGGCACCCATGCTTGGCTGGGAGGTCATTCCAGACATGGCATCCACTGCGACGTCCACGATGTCGGCGCCTGCTGCAGCGCAGGTCAGCATGGAGGCCACCCCAGCCCCAGAGGTGTCGTGGGTGTGGATATGCAAGGGGACATCGGGGAAGTGTTTGCGCAGCTCTCCTACCAACAAAGCGGAGGCCTGTGGCTTCAGAACGCCAGCCATGTCCTGCAAGAGACCGAGGGGAAGGACGAGGGTGTGGTTAGGCATGCAGTAAAAGTAGGAAAATCAGTGGCATCTGAGGCTACCTAAATCTCTTCCGAGTTCAAGTCAACTCTTTTGCAGTCAAACCGTCTTTTAGGCAAATTTGAATGGGAAAAGTTCAAGTTTCTGAGTATACTTTTTGGAAATTCACACTTCCTCCCACTGCCTAATGGATCATAATTTGTACTTTTTGCAATGCACGTTTCAAATGTGTTTTTCAACAGCAATTTTGGAAGTTTGTGAACATTTCTTCCAAAATAAAGTGTCTCCGTGTTTTTGTTCAGGATTGCAAATGGGATAGTCCCATGATTTGTGAGCAGAAATTAAATTCTTTACAACCCTAGATTACAACTGCTGGGGGAATGTGGGAAGGGAGGGATGAGTTGGTTAAGGGAGGCAAGAGAAGAGGAGTGAAAGGGGTGTGGAGAAATGACTGCATCAGGAATGAAACTGAGTCAATGGGAGCTGGACCCTCAGTTATACAGTGTTACCTTGGTTCACAAACACTTCAGTTCATGACCAATCAGTTCATGAACAAAAATTTTGGAAAAGTTTTGCCTCCATTCACAAACTCCGCATTGGGTGATGATCATGATCGCAGCCATGTTCCTGCATGAACATGATCGCAATTGCGGCCATCTTCCCTGCATGAACACTCCAAACAATAACCTTCTCTCCACATGAAGGGGAGCCATGAGGGTGTGCTCACCTCAGTTGAGGCCTTCCCAGCAACTTGCTGCCACCTGGCTCCGGGAGGGGGAGCAGGAGTGGGAGATCGGAGTAGGTGTGGGGTGGTTTCCCCGGCCAGGAGAGGGTTGTGAGGAAGGAGGTAAGGGCTGCTTTCTGTGGGCAGAGGCAAGGGAAGGTGAGGGACAGGGCTACGGCTGGCCAAGCAGGGCACCTCCCGCCTTTCCCTGCTGCAGGGGGAAGAAGCATGGCAGCCACTTGGTGGTGGCAGCTTGCCCTGAGAAGACCGCGGTGGAGGCGTGGGAGCTGCGGCCCTGCTCCAGCTCTGCCTTGGCCCATCTGCCCCCCAGGCTTGGCGAGATGGCTACAGCTCATATTTTTGTGGTTTAAAAAATTAGGTATGTATGTATTTATTTAAAACTTTTATATGCCGTCCTTTATGTATAACATAAAGTTATGGTTCAGAATGGATTAACCTTATTTACATTGAACTTTATGGGGAAATTTGACTTGGTGTGTGACCAATTTGGGTCGCAACCAGAATCATGGAACGAATTAAGTTTGTTAACCAAGGTACCACTGTATAAGGTCTGTACCCTTCTAGACTGACCGGACAAAAGGCAGCTTCAGGGCTCCCTCTGCTGGCTAAGGACCTGCACAACAGCTCTGTTAGTTGCAGAATTAGTCCCCCAAGCTACTGCAGTGGCCAGGGCTCTTATGAGCTCTACCAGGGAGCCCTGCAGGAAGAGTTATATAAGAACTGGCTGTTCCCCACAGAACTTGCCTTGGTAACAAAAGTCTCGAGCCGCTTCTGCTGCTTGCTCATGATCGTGTGCCGGCTCCTAGATTCTGCCCGTTTTCCTGGCCCTTGCTCACGCCTTCTTCTGCTCCAACCCTCAAGGTACCTGTTTCCCACAGCTTGTCTTCTCAGTTCCCTGAGGCTTGTCTGACTGTGCTTTCTTTGTGAATGGACTCTGTTTTGTGCTTCAGCTCCTGGCTCTGACCTTTGGACTGTTTGACTGACCCTTGTGTCCCGTCCTGGCTGACTGGATCCTGGTACTCCTGTCTGCTAGTCAGCTGCCCACTCTCTGGAAGCTGACTGAGACCAGGAGGTGCCTGTTCCTTGATCCTGTTGCCCTTCTCTTCCCCATCTCCTCTTACTTCCTCCTTTTGTCTTTTTGATTTCTTCCTGTAGTTGTACCAAGAGATTCAAGCCTCTACCTCACCTTTTTTCTTTATATCTCGCTTGCCTGCTCCCTGATTACCAGTAGATGTGTGTGATGAGGAATTGCAATGCCCTTGCAACTGCAATTCCTGTTTAGCGACACAAGGCTTGCTTAGGGAAAAAGTGATACAAACTAGATACACTCCCCTGGAATGTGGCTGAGCTTCCCAATCCAGATCTTAGCCTCCTTTTACCTTGATGGCCAAGATATGGGTCCCAGCCTTGACCAGCTCCTCAGCCAGGTTGATGTAATAATCGAGGGTGTATTTTGTCCGGTTAGGATCAGCAACATCCCCTGTATAAGAAATGGCTGCTTCCACCACTCCTCCAGCCTGTCCAGCTGCCTCCATCCCCAACAACATGTTGGGAAGGTAGTTGAGTGAATCAAAGACTCGGAAGATATCCATGCCATTCTCCTTGGCCACTTGGCAGAACCTGAAGAAGTGCAGGATTACAGGGGTGAAAGGGTTGAAAAAGATGAAGGAAGGACAACCCTCCAATGTCAAGCTTGTAGACCAAGAAAGGCACTAAACTGCAGCTATCCTCTCTGCCTCTCCAAGAGTTTTAACAGACTTGGCCAGTGAATCAGGTGACCAAACAACGAAAGCTCTGCAAAATAGAAGGAAACTTGTTCCTTTTCAGGATTAGCAATGTTGGTAGATTGATTTTTTATTTTTATCATTTTCATTTTTTAAAAATGATATAATAACAATAATTACTGATTAACACAATTAAACAATACCTTAGTATCAGTGCTACCTCCACCAGGACTCTAGTAACTTAGTGTAAGATCATGTATTCATTCAGGTTGCCCCACTTCCCTTCCAGAACTGCATTGACTCTCTTGTGGTGGTTCACACCCCTTTCCTTTTATTAAAATGTATTCAATAAAAACTCTCCAAATATTTTCAAATTTGTTTCCCCTCATACAACCTTTTCCATTTAATATCACAAGTTAACTTATCATTAATAGTATAGTTTGGAATAATATATTCAGACTATAATATATTATTCCAGACTTCTTTATACTAGTCAACCATATGATAGTCACCTTCTGTTTCCTTGCTATTCTTAATCTGACTGCTGTTAATAAATTTATCATCAATTCTTTAGTATTTTGTCCCATCTGTTCTCCAAATAATGACAATAATGCTAATCTAGGATCAACTTCAGTATTTAAATTCAATATTTTACCAATTTCTTTAAAGATCCTTTCCCAAAACTCATTTATATAGTTACACTTCCACCACATAGAGAAATATGTGCCCACTTCCTGGTTGCATCTCCAGCACACGTTGGAATAGTCATTATTCATGTAATTAAATTTATTTATTTATAAAATTTGTATGCTGTCCAATTACTTGCGTCTCTAGACAGTTTACAACGTAAATTTTACAATGTAATTCAATGAGTACCATTTCCAAACCAGTTTATAAAAATTATCTTCAATTCCTATTGACATAAATTTTAAAATCTCTTATCCCACATAATATTCCATTCTTTAGCACTAATACTTCTTTTTAAACCCATTTCCCAAGACTCTTTAAGAGGATCATAGCAATCCTCCTCTTCTAGTAATATATTGTAAATTTTACTTATCATTCCTCTCAGCCACATATTGTCCTGTTTTTCTTTGTGTAAAATTATATCTTCAAATTTAGTATATTATAAGCATTTACCATTTTTCTTCAACCAAAGTAATCTATCTGAAGTATATTATACTTCATTATATTATATTATACTATATATATAATAAAGTATATTATATATAAACATTATTTTACCCTGTCCCAGTATCGTTTGTATCATTTCTTTACTATTCATTTTCTACAACCAATCTTTCAACCTAATAACATGTTTACTCTTCAGTACTTCCTTCAAATTACTCCTCAGATTAACTGGGAATCTTTCTAATTCTGTAATTGGGTATAACGGTGAAATCGATGGGCTAAGCATATCCCTGTATTAATTCCAAATCTTAACCATATTCTTAAAAAAGAGTTTCCTATCTTTAAAAATAACATTCTTATTACCTTGTTGAAGAAAAATATTTAATAAAGATCCCTCTACATATTCTAAATATTCTAATTTACCCCATATTATCTTTTCTGGGTGCAGTATAATGTCTGGCATATGCCTCAATTGATTAGCTATATAACAAAATTTCACATTGGGGATGCCTAAACCCCTTGTTCTCAGGGGCATATACCATCTTTTTTCAATTAATTCTTGCTTTTTATCCATATTACTGAACTTAATAATCATATTTTGCAATACTTTCAAATCTTTCTCTGTTAACTTAATCGGTAACATCATAAGTAAGAAATTAATCTTGGGTAATATCTTCATTTTAAATGCTGCTGTTCTACCAAACCCCCTTCATGGATCACTGCCTTGTCGTGGAGAAGGGGCTTGTGTAGCTCAATGAAGCCTTTTTTTGGCTCTTGCCTCCTGGCAGAGCAGCAGAGGCAGAGGCCGGGAGAGAGCGCTGAGGGTCGCCAGGGGCCTGGCGAAGGCAAGGGAGGAGCTGGGCAGGGGGACATGAGCAGCAGAGAGGAAGGGAGGCGGGGCCAGAGGGGTCAGGAGGGAGCAGAGGGGCGGGGCCACCGGCCTGAGGGACTGATAAGGTGTTGTCCCTTGTCTGCGTCCCTTTGCTCAGGTCCAGGATGCCCGGGGACTCCCTCCCCTGGGAAGCCAAGGGTTTTGTTTTTTGTTTTATTGCTTTGTTTTGCTTTCTTTGTATTGGTTTTGTTTTTTTTCATTTTGTTTTTTGTTTTTGGTGCAGTGCAGTGCTGTGCTTTGTTTTTCCTCCAATTTAAATTGTGTGTGTGTGGGGGAGTTTGTCTGGGAGAACTGGGCGAGTGAGGAGAACTGCAGGACAGACAAGGCAGGGGACCAAGGTCAGGTTTTGGAAGAGTTCCCGATGGCAGGCCAGGAGATGGCCTTGGCGGGAGTCACGGGTGTTGCTCTCTGCTGCGAGAGCTGCGACATGTTTGTCCTTCTCCCCCAGGAGAGGCAGGGCTAAACTTGCCCTCGGTGCAAGATGGTGACCCTGCTAGAGGAGGAGGTGAGGGGCCTGAGGGCCGAGAGAGCTCTCCAGGCCCCCCTGGAGCAGCCCCCTCTGGACAGAGGGTCGAGGGAGAGGCCACGGGAGGAGCAGCCGGGGAGACATGGAGGCGTGTCACCCACAGGAGGGAGAGGCCAGCACGGCCTCCTCCTTCCCTGGCGCCGATCTGGAGCTGGAAACAGGTTCTCTCTGCTTGGGGAGGCTGGGGCTGATGAGGCCTCGGGGGACCTGCTGGACCCCCAGCCTAGGACCACAAGCGGCAAGGGGACTGCTGCAGGAGAGGCAAGGGCCAGGACATGGACGCCTACCACCACCAGGAAGACCGGCGGCGGGTGATTTTTGTTGGGGACTCCCTGCAGAGGGGCACTGAGGCGGCGGTGTGCTGCCCCAACCTGGAGACCAGGGAGGTTTGCTGCCTGCTGGGCACACGCATCCAGCATGTGAAGGACAGAGTGGAGTGTCTTGTTCGCTCCGGGGGTCATCAGCCGCTCCTGGTGATCCATGTGGGCACAAACGACATGGCCAGGCAGGGCGTGGTCAGGATTACCAGGGACTTCGAGGCCTTGGGGAAGAAACTCAGAGCTAAAGGCCCAAGACGATCTTGCCAGTCCGGGGATTTGGGCCAGACAGGGACAGGAGGTTCTCCGAGGTGAATGACTGGCTTAGGGTGTGGTGCCAGAAGGAACGCTTCAGCTTCCTCGACCTTAGCACCTGGTTTCTTGCCAATGGACTTCTGGCAAGGGACGGCTTACACCTCACGAGGATGGGGAAAAGGTCTTTTGGAAATGCTCCAGAGAGCTTTGTCCAGAAGACTTTAAACTGAGTCGAGGGGGGGGGGAATTCAGGCCCCCCAGAAACATATCTGCACTGGTCAAGTGTGGGGATAGGATCAGGGCTCTGGCAGCAGGGTTTTAGAGGTACTGCAGGGACTGAGAGGACTCCTACAGAGACGGGCCAGGTATCAGGGAAGATGGGAGGAAGCAGGAGGCTGGGGATTCCAAGGAAAGGAAGCGGTGGGAAGCAGTTGAGTTCATCTAAACTAATGCGAGGAGCATGGGTAATCAGCAGGAAGAGCTTGAAGCTCTTCAGGGAATAGGAGGGTATGACCTGATGGGAAACACAGAAACTTGGTGGGATGGAAGGCAAGACTGGAATGTAAACATAGAGGGGTATCACCTTTTTAGAAAGGACAGGAAGGGAAAGAGAGGTGGGGGCGTGGCTTTATACATCAGGGAAGGGATAGGATGCAGTGAGATAGATTGCAGCACAGATGGGGATTTGGTAGAGGCAGTCTGGGTGAAACTTAGGGGTTTTCACAGGGAAAGAGACCTGACAGTGGGGGTATGTTATCGCCCTCCAGGTCAACTTGAGACCCTGGATGATGTCCTGTCAGATCAGATTCTAAGGATATCTCAGGAGAGGAACACAATAAGGACACAATAACCCTTTGTGAGCCGCCCCGAGGCTTTGTTGCGATGGGGGTGGCATAGAAATGTTTTAAATGAATGAATGAATGAATGAATGAATGAATGAATGAATGAATTATGGGAGAGTTCAATCTCCCGGATATTAGTTGGGAGACTCACTCAAAAGTGACAGCCAAGTCACATCTCTTCCTAGAAGCTATAGAGGGAGGGTTTTTCACACAGAGGGTCCGAGAGGTGATGACGGGGGGGTGGGGGCAGGAACATCCTTGACTTGGTCTTGATCAACAGGGAAGAGCTGATAGATGAAGTACAGATTAGGGGAGCTCTGGATGTGAGTGATCACTCCATCCTTTGCTTTGAGATCAGGGGACTGGGGACGTGCAGCAGGTCGAGCACTAGAAGCTGGGCCTTCAAGAGAGCAAGGTTTGGCCAACTGAAGGCCAGACTGGGGAAAGTCTCCTGGGATAGATTACTGAAAGGTAAGCGAGTTGAGGAGGGGTGGATGGAACTCAAAAGGGAGGTTTTGGAGACGCGAGCCTTGACGATACCTCTAGTTAGTAAGGTGGGGAGGCAGAGGAGAGTGCCGCCATGGATGCAAGAGATGGTGGTTAGAGGGATTAGATGAAAGAGGAACCTCCGTAGGAAATGGGTGCTGGCGGAAATAGACAAAAGGGTATACCGGGAGGAGGAGGCCCATTGCAGAAGGATTCTCTATAAGGCTAAGGCTGATTGCGAGCTGAGACTTGCCAAGAATATCAAGAGCGACCAAAAGGGCTTCTTTCAGCATGTAAATAGGAAGAGGAAGGGGAGACAAGTGGTGGGACCACTAAATAAGGAGGAAGAGGATCCAGTGACTGATATGAGGGAACAGGCACAGATGCTAAATGACTATTTTGCCTCTGTGTTCTCCCCAAAGCAGGGCGGAGGAGATCCGCATAGGAGATTACATGAGGCTGGGGTCTTAGGGGCACAGGTTAGAGTTACCTCCCCTGGAAGTTGAGGGGCTCCTCAGGGCATTGAACATTGCAAAGGCACCAGGCCCTGACAGGTTACACCCGAGAGTTCTTAGAGAGTTGGCAGGGGTTCTCTCACGCCCTCTGGCCTCCATTTTTGAGGCGTTGTGGAGAACGGGTGAAGTTCCAGAGGACTGGAGGTTGGCCTCAGTGGTCCCCATTTTCAAAAAGGGTAGTAGAAGGGACATGGGGAATTACAGACCTTTTAGCCTTACATCCATTGTAGGAAAACTATGGAAAGGCTCATAATAGCGAGAGATCTAATGATGCTAGATAGAGTAGGGAGGCTGACAGCCACACAACAGGGCTTTCGCAAAAACAGATCCTGCCAGAAAAACCTTGTGGGATTCTATTACAAAGTTTCGAGATGGCTAGAGGGAGGGGATGCAGTGGATGTGGTGCACCTGGATTTCAGCAAGACCTTTGACAAAGTGCCCCACCCTGGTGGAGAAACTGAGGAGTTTTGGGATACACCAAAGCACTGTCGGGTGGATTAGGGCATGGTTGACTGACCGAAAGCAGAGGGTAACCATTAGTGGTGAATAATCAGGATGGCGGCCAGTG
Source organism: Varanus komodoensis (assembly GCF_004798865.1). NCBI lineage: Eukaryota > Metazoa > Chordata > Lepidosauria > Squamata > Varanidae > Varanus > Varanus komodoensis. Next base: position 23,387 of record NW_025336182.1, read on the forward strand.
ACAAGCGGGGTCCCCCAGGGCTCTGTCCTGAGGCTGATCCTGCTTAATCTTTTCCTCAATGACATGGAAGAAGGGGTGAACAGTCTGCTGATCAAATTCGCAGACGATACTAAAATTGGAGCAGTGGCCACAACTGAGGAGCAGGTACTCCAGATCCAAAAGGACCTGGACAGACTATGGAAGTGGGCAGGAGACAACAGGATGGATAAGTGCAAGGTCTTGCACTTGGGGCATAGGAATATGTGTCATAAGTACAGGTTAGGGGACATGTAGCTGGAGAGCAGCGCTTGTGAAAGGGACCTCAGGGTGCTGGTTGACTGCAGGCTAAACATGAGTCAGCAGTGTGATGCGGTGGTCAAGAGGGCAAACGCTGCCCTTTGTTGCATAGCCAGAAGTGTGGCTTCTAGATCGAGAGACGTATTACTACCACTCTGTTCGACTCTGGTGTGCCCGCAACTGGAGTATTGTGCTCAGACCCCTCATTACAGGAAGGATATAGCCAGGTTAGAGTCAGTGCAGCGTAGGACCAGAAGGTTCGTGGCTGGTTTGCAGGGGATGGAGTAGGAGGCGAGACCGAGGGTACCGTGTCTCTTCAGCCTGGAGAAGAGGAGACTTGGAGGGGATCTGTTGGCGACATACAGGTATGTGAGGGGATGTCACCTGGAGATCGGTAGAGATCTGTTCTCCCCTGCAGAGGAAGGCAGGACATGCTCCAACGGAGCAAAGCTCAGGGAACCAAGGTTCCATTTAGATGCCAGGAAACACTTCCTGACAGTTAGGACCCGGAGGGTGTGGAATGGGCTTCCACAGGAGGTCGTTCAGGCCCTATCGTTGAGGGGGGCCTCACCGATGTACTTTGGTCCTCCCTATTCTGTTGTTTTCTTCTATTTCTTTGCACTGTTCATATCTCTTCTAGCTATTCTCAGGAATTCTGCATTCAGTTGGGTGTACCTTTCTCTTTCTCTCTTGCCTTTGGCTTCCTTTCTTTCCTCAGCTATTTGCAAAACTTCCTCAGACAGCCATTTTGCTTTCTTGCATTTCTTTTTCTTTGGGATGGTTTTAGTTGCTACCTCTTGTACAATGTTGCAAACCTCCGTCCATAGTTCTTCAGACACTCTGTCTATCAGATCTAATTCCTTAAATCTATTAGTCACCTCTACTGCATATTCATCAGGGATATGATTTAGGTAATACCTGAGTGGCCTAGTGCTTTTCCCTACTTTCATCAATTTAAGCCTGAATTTTGCAACCAGAAACTCATGATCTGAGCCACAGTCAGCTCTTGGTCTTGTTTTTACTGACTGTATAGAGGTTTTCCATTTTTGGCTGCAGAGCTCATAGTCCATCTGATTTCTGTGTTGACCGTCTGGTGATGTCCATGTGTAGAGTCATCTCTTGGGTTGTTGGAAAAGAGTGTTTGCTATGAGTGTTTGCTAGTGTTTGTTCTCTTGACAAAATTCTGCCAGCCTTTACCCTGCTTCATTTTGTACTCCAAGGGCAAACTTGCCTGTTATTCCAGTTATCTTTTGGTTTCCTACTTTAGCGTTCCAGTACCCCATGATGGTAAGGACATCATTTTTTGGTCTTATTTCTGGGTGTTGTAGGCCTTCATAGAACTGGTCAACTTCAGCCTCTTCAGCATCAATGATTGGGGCATAGACTTGGACTACTGTGATGTTGAATGGTTTTCCTTGGATTCGAACTGAGATCATTCTGCCATTTTGGAGACTGTATCCCAGTACTGCTTTTCGTACTCTTTTATGGAAGGCTATTCCATTTCTTCTGAGGTATTCTTGCCTGCAGTGGTATACATGATGGTCACCTGAATTAAATTCCTGTCCATTTTAGTTCACTGATTCCTAATATGTTGATGTTCAGTCTTGTCATCTCTTGTTTGACCACGTCCAACTTAACTTGATTCATAGATATTACATTCCAGGTTCCTATGGAGTATAGATCTTTACAGGATCAGACTTTCCTTTCACCACCAGATACATCCGCAACTGAGTGTCCTTTCAGCTTTGACACAGTCGCTTCATTCTTTCCGGCGCTACTAGTACTAGCCCCCAGTAGCATAATGGACACCTTCCGACCTGAGGGGCTCATCTTCCAGCATCATATCTTTTTGCCTTTTGGTACTGTCCATGGGGTTTTTATGGCAAAGATACTGGAGTGGGTTGCCGTTTCCTTCTCCAGTGGCTCACGTTTTGTCAGAGCTCTCTGCTATGACCTGTCCATCTTGGGTGTCACTGCATGGCATAGCTTATAGCTTCATTGCGCTACACAAGCCCCTTCACCACGACAAGGCAGTGATCCATGAAGGGGTTGGCAGTTATAGGTGGCCTATACATGCATGTATGTAGGTATGAATAAATACAATAAGTCCTTGGTCAGGTTGTTGGAGCCTCAGAGTAGCTCTGTGCTGGTCTCCAATCAGAGCCATGGTCACAGTTGATGACAAGAGAGCAGGATCTCTCCCAGCATCCCCTTGCCTCAAAGCCTAGCCATTCGGGTGTTTGAGGCTGGTGTTCTGGTCCTCGGGATGGTGGGCAGCAGCGAGACGCATGTTGACAAAATGTCTCTTGAGTGAACCACCCCTGTGCAGGAGTGCCTGACTGGGCACTCGGGTGATCAGTCTCTCAGTTCCCCTGCTGGTGCAGCAGTAAGCTCTTCAGTCAACTCTGGAATCCCTGGGCAGTTGGCTGGGGACCTGGAGGTAGGAGATGTCAGTGGATGGGGATTCATGCAGTGCTTCTCCTTCTATGGTGCAGTGGAGGCTGCCATTTTCTTTGACTATTTTGTGGTCTTTTTGTGTCCTGTGGGCCATGGAAGTGGAGGGGTGGTCTAGCTCTTTTTTCGAAGAGTTCATCACTCTGGGAGGCCTCTTCCACAGCTCAGCCTTAAGGCAATTGCCTCACTTTTTAAAAACCTGGCAGTGTGCACAGGTCTATACTACATGTTCCTTGCAGAGGCAGAGGAGAAATAAGGAATGACTGTTGGTGCAACTGGCTATTGCAAGAAGTACAGCCCTGAAAGGCTGAAGCCACCATGAATTGGAGTTAGAAAAAAGAAGAGATGAAGGGAGAAGAAAGGCATGGGCAACTTGCGTAAGTCAAGAACTGTGCACAGGAAAGGTGGGTAGACATTTATATGGGGGGGGCGGGTTTCTGCAAAAAAGTGAAAGACAGGTAGGGGTTGGAAAGATACAGGAAAGCATGAAAAAAAGTGCATTGTACCTCATAGCAATAGAAGAACAACAAGATTCCCAGTCTAACACAAGGGTGGGACCCCCTCCCCTGTCCTCCCCGGGAACAGGCAAGGGAGGGGCTTCCACCTAAACCTGAACATTGAGCAATTGAAGCTTTCCCAGTTCTAGACATTATTCAGGTACACACACATGCCCATCTGTGTGATGCAGAGAACACAAAGAGGAATGGTGCAGCAGTCTATGCTTGGATATCAGAAAGTTCCAGCGTTTGCCAAAGAATTCAGTATCTTAGCTTTTCCAAGTGAAGTGAAGATTTCCAACTGAAATATGACTCCTCATCATAGCCTATTTTGGCTGGGGCTGATGGGAGTTGGAATCCTGGAACATCTGGCCATCTTGGCCTTATATGTTCTTCTTATGTGCCATCAAGTCATTTCCGACATACGGCAACCCTCCAACTGTCCTGTCCATGATAGCCCTGTCCATATAGCAGAAGAAGAAAAAATAAGGCTGGGAATGTGGTGAAATCCGAGAACTGAAGGACAGAGTTGGGGGAGCTGAGAAAGAATTTAAGTGGTTATAACACAGTCCATTGCTACACGTGGCTTCCCACTTCTCCCTGGCTGCAAATGAGCTTTAAAAGTCTCTGCAATAGAAAACAGATTGTGGAACGTACTTGAAGACCGCGTTATCTGGGTAGTTGGTGTAACCCACAGCATTGGCCCCTCTCAGCAGCATCTGGAATGGGATGTTGGGGATGAGTTCTCGGAGCTCCTGCAGCCGACGCCAAGGGCATTCATACAGGAAGCGCATGGCAACATCAAAGGTAGCACCTGAGGGCAGAGGGAAAGACAAACATCAGCAAAACACCGAGGGTGGAAACATGGCATTATGTAAATGTAAATTAAGTAAATGCCATGTCCCAAATTCCTCAAAATGGTAGAGGAAAAAAAAGACCACACAGTTCAGGCAGAACTTTCCTTTCTTCACTGTCAAAAATCCAAAATGACCCAAATGTAAGAACATAAGGCCTACCCAGTCCAGCACTCTGTTCACACAGTGGCACACCAGCTGTACACAGGATGGGCACAAGAACTCCTCTTGCCCATGCTCCGGAGCAACTGGTGCCTGTAGGCATGCCACCTCTGGTAAAGCCAGGCCAGTAGCCACTAATAGCCTTCTTCTCCATGGCACCCCCTCCTTCTCCAAACCCCCTTTAAAGTCATCCAAATTGGTGGCCATCATTGCCTCCTGTGATAGTGAATTTCATAGATTAACTATATGTTGTAAGAAGAAATACTTCCTTTTATTTGTCCTAAATCCCCCACCAAATTTCATGGGTGACCCCAGGTTCTAGTCTTGTGGGAGAGGAAGAAAAACAAAAACAAAAAATGGAAGCCAGCAACCTCTAGAACAAATTGTCAAAATTCATCTTGTACATGTTGCTGCTTATCTGTTACATTTATATCCTGCTTTTCCAGGAATGCACAATCCTCCTCTTCATGTTACATAGAAACAAAGATACTGAGTGAGTCAGAAGGGGCCTCCCAGGCTATCTAGTCTGACCCTGGCTCCAGCCAGCTTCGCTCATGACATGCCTGCCAGGTGTATGTCCAGCCTATCCTTGACACCCTCACCGATGGGGCCTCAACCACCTCCTGTTGAAGGAAGAAGTACTTCCTGGTATCCACCTTGAATCATGGTTCCCTGAGCTTTGCTCCACTGGAATGTATCCTGCCCAACTTCTCAGGGGGAAAAAAGTTCACGACCCACCTCCGCATGACATCCCTTCATGTACCTCATGGCAACTCTAGAAGGTACATTGTACTTACTGGCCCAAAATCACCCAGTGAAATTTGAGTTCAGGTGGGGACTAGAGTCGCAGTCCAACACTTTAACCACTACAGCACACTGGCTCTACTGGAATCCCTCTGGTCATATCCAGACACAACTTGGCACTGCGGGAGTTGAGCTAAATACCAACTTCACTTCAGAATGATGGATAAATAACCTGTGGTGGCTTGCTATAATGTTATTTACAGCTGATAAACTAGATCAATTTGTTTATATGTCTTAATTAAGAATTGATTGATTTAACTGTGGGTAGAAGAGATAGAAATGTTCACTTTTTCTTATTTTTTTACTTAGTTTGTATACTTTTTCTTTAATATTTCTTTTTGTCTCCTTTTAAATTTGTATCTTACCTCTTTTTTATGAATGACACCCCTGAAAACCTATACATTGATTTCAATGAAATCTATTCCCAGATAAAAGTAGGGTTACAACCAAGGTGATCAGTCACTGAATCCACTGCAGATAAACTTTACTTGAATTTTTAAAGAACAGTTCCCATTAGTATTCTTGTGCCTTGAGAACCATTTTCAGTTAGAAAATGTTAAAGCTCAGACACAGACCAATATCTCAGGTTCCACCAGAAGATCAAATCTGAACCTTTTTGAACCTGGAACATCATTCCAGCCTGCAGTCAGGTGTCCTTTTTTAGGACCAACCTCCTTCTCGTTCTCTTGCTCAGTCTCTTTTTCTTTTTTCTCTGCTTATGATCACTTTTTTGTGCACCCTTCATCTGAAGAGCTCAGAGAAACTTTAATGGTCACCCCCCACCTTCACACAATTTTATATGTACAAAAAGGCAGGCCACGATGAAGGAAAATGACTGGCCAAAATCATCCAGCAAGCATCATGCCCTGAACAGGAATATGAATCCAGGTTTCCCTTTCCCAACCTGGCATTCAGCAATTTTGAGAAGAGCAAGTGTAAGAGATGGTGGAATGAAGAAGGAAAAAGAGCAAAATCCAATTACTCTGACTTACTTCGGTCCAGGTGTAAGTGGAGATCAAAAGTAAGTGACTTCTTTAATAACTGGAAAGTGTTTTCATGGGCTAGTGAATAGATTAGTCAGTGGAGTTGTAAACTGGTTATATTTTGCTGGAATTTACAGAAAAAAATGGCAAACTCTGGGATTTTTTGTACCTCACATTTAGTATGTGGTGTCTCATAGAACAATAGGGCTTGGACTTCTTATGGGTCTAATCTCAGTGCCTTGAACTGAAATTTTATATCCTAGGTCAGTGGTGGTGAACCTATGGCCTCTCTGTCGGCACACGAGCCAAGTCATCCCAGCATCGCCCCAGCAGCAGAGCATCAGGTAACAGTGCACCTAGGGCCATGCGCATGCTCGGAAAGGAGCAGCGGCGCCAGGCAATGATGTCACGAGCCGCAACTCATCAGCCGTGACTCGTCCAAGCTTTCGCATGGCCAGTCAGTGTGCTGCCAAGGAGATATACGGTATATATTTGCTTCGACTGGTTGTGAGTTGCTTTTTCTAAACTAAAACCTCAGTATTCAGGTTTTATTGCAGTGTTGGTACTTTGTGATAAGTGGGTTTTGGGCACTCGGTCTCTAAAAGGTTTGCCATTGCTGTCCTAGGTGGTCAAAGACACATATTTCTAACTGTGCAAACAGGTGTTCCCACAGCCTTTGTAACACCACTTTTCAGTGTTTGTGCTGCCTAGGATCAGTGGAGTAATTTTATAAACTGTTCAGGTAAACAACAGGGAATTTGACCGAAAAGTCACAAAATATGTCATTCATATTCATTCCCCAAATCAATCCTAAAGGCACCAATGAATAGTCAAAGACACTATCACTGGTTCGAAATGCTGATTTCCTTGTTTTCTCAGAAATTGTAAAAGCCTCATGGAGTAAAAATATGAGCCTACTTCTAATGTTCCAGAAGTTCTGGGATGAGGTTTCCTTCATTTGTTGGGGAATGTTCAGGAATATGAAGTCATTCCCTGGGACTCGCAATCTGGGCTCTAGTCCTTGCTCAGACATGAAGCCAACTGGGTGACTTTGGGCCATTCCAACCTACTTCACAAAGTTGTTGAGGGGATTGGATTGAGAGCAAGAGAAGGAAAATTATGTAAGCCACTTTGAGTTAGTTGTAAGAAAAAAGTGGGCTATTAAATACACAAATAAAACTTTTGTCTCACTTGACAATGCAAGAAGGGGAACAGATACATTCATGTTTTAGACAGGGGTATAGCATTCCTATGGAAATAGCAGTGTCTGGAATCAAGTGTCAAAGAGGCTGCAAGAGAAAGCTGTTTGCTTTCTTTGAGTTGAAAACATCCTGAAATCCTTAGTATTTAGCATGGAGAAGTTGTGGAGCTCCTAAGGATTGGGGGGGGGGAGTCTAGAAAAGGGGTTGATAGTGTCAGTAAGGTTCTGGTTATAAGACCACAATATTAGAAGAGAACTGTCCAGTCTGGCTTCCACAGGAGATGTCTGGCAAGTGAAGCCATGCTTAATACCACTGCATTCACTAAATGCTGAAATACAAACATAGAAACAGGGCTAGCCAGAAGGGGCCTCTTGGGCCATCTAGTCTGACCCGGATTCCAGCTAGCTCCGCTCACGACATGCCTAGCATGTGCATGTCCAGCCTATCTTTGAACACTCGCACCAATGGGGCCTCAACGACCTCTCGTGGAAGCCTATTCCACACCCTCGGTGTCCTAACTGTCAGGAAGTGCTTTCTGGCATCTAAATAGAATGTTGGCTCCCTGAGCTTTGCTCCATTGGAGCGCGTCCTGCCTTCCTCTGCAGGGGAGAACAGGTATCTGCCCATCTCCATGTGACATCCCCTCACATACCTGTATGTCGCCAACATATCCCCTCTGAGTCTTCTCTTCTCCAGGCTGAAGAGACCCAGTTCCCCCAGTCTCGCCTCATATGGCATCCCCTGCAAGCTGGCCACCGACCTTGTGGCCCTACGCTGCACTGACTCCAACCTGGCTATATCCTTCCTGTAATGAGGGGTCCAAAACTGAACACAATAGTCCAGTTGCAGGCACACCAGGGTCATATAGAAAGGTAGTAATATCTCTCTCGATCTAGAAGCCACACTTCCGGCTATGCAACCAAAGGTGGTGTTCGCCCTCTTGACCACCGCTGGTCACTGCTGACTCATGCTTAGCCTGCAGTCAACCAGCACCCCGAGGTCCCTTTCACAAGTGCTGCTCTCCAGCCACTTGTCCCCTAACCTGTGCGTATGACACCCATTCCTATGCCCCAAGTGCAAGACCTTGCACTTATCCACATTGAACGCCATCCTGTTGTCTCCTGCCCACTTCCATAGTCTGTCCAGATCCTTTTGGATCTGGGGTACCTGCTCCTCAGTTGTGGCCACTGCTCCAGTTTTAGTATCATCTGCGAATTTGATCCACAGACTGTTCACCCCTTCTTCCATGGCAATGATGAAAAGATTAAACAGGATTGGCCCCAGAATAGAGCCCTGGGGGACCCCGCTTTTCACTGGCCACCATCCCAATGATTCCCCACTAATGGTTACCCTCTGCTTTCAGTCAGTTAGCCATGCCCTAATCCATCAGACAGTCCTTTGGTGTATCCCAAAACTCCTCAGTTTCTCAACCAAAATATCATGGGGCACTTTGTCAAAGGTCTTGCTGAAATCCAGGAAAAGCACATCCACTGCATCTCTTCCATCTAGCCACCTCGAAACCTTGTTGTAGAATTCCACAAGGTTTGTCTGGCAGGACCTGTTTTTGCGAAAACTGTGCTGTGTGGCTACCAGCCTCCCTTCTCTATCTAGCATCACTAGATCTCTTGCTACTATGAGCCTTTCCACTGCTTTCCCTGCAATGGCCGTAAGGCTAACTGGTCTGTAATTCCCCATGTCCCTTCTACCCTTTTTAAAAATTGGAACCAATGACGCCACACTCTAGTCCTCTGGAAGTTCTCCCATTCTCCACGAGGCCTGAAAAATGGAGGCCAGCATTTGTGAAACAAACACAGAAACAGAGCAAGTCAGAAGGGGCCTCCCGGGCCATCAAGTCTGACCTCCGGCACTAGCTAGCTCTGCTCACGACATGCCCACCATGTGCATGTCTAGCCTATCTTTGAATACCCGCACCAATGGGGCCTCAACGACCTCTCGTGGAAGCCCATTGCACACCCTCGGGGTCCTAAGTGTCAGGAAGTGCTTCCTGGCATCCAAATGGAACCTTGGCTCCCTGAGCTTTGCTCCACTGGAGCGCATCCTGCCTTCCTCTGCAGGGGAGAACAGGTCTCTACCCTGTGACATCCCCTCACAACATATCCCCTCTGAGTCTCCTCTTCTCCAGGCTGAAGAGATCCAGTTCCAGTTCCCTCAGTCTCGCTTCATGCTCCATTCCCTGCAAAACAGCCACCAACCCCTGCCATGTCTCAAAGAACTCTTGGGTGTAACCCATCAGGGCCTGGTGCCTTTGTAATGTCCAATGCCCTGAAGAGCCCCCCGACTTCTGCGGGGGGGGGTTACTCTAATCTTTGCCCCAAAGGCCCCACCTCATCTAATCCCTCATGTGGATCTCCCCCGTCCAGCTTTGGGGAAAACACAGAGGCAAAATAGTCATTCAGCATCTGTGCCTGTTCCCTCCTATCAGTCACTGGATCCTCTTCCTCCTTATTTAGTGGTCCCACTACTTGTCTCCCCTTCCCTTTGCTATTTACATGCTGATAGAAGCCCTTTTTGATATTCTTGGCAAGTCTCAGGTCATAATCAGCCTTAGCCTTGCGAAGAATGCTTCTGCAACGGCCCTCCTCCTCCTGGTATACCCTTTTGTCTATTTGCCCCAGTACCCATTTCCTATGGATGTTCCTCTTTTGTCTAATCCCTCTAACCACCTCCTTTTGCATCCATGGCGGCACTCTCCTCCGCCTCCCCACCTTACTGACTAGAGGTATCGTCAAGGCTTGCGCCTCCAAAACCTCCCTTTTGAGTGCCATCCCCCCTATTCAACTCGCTTACCTTCTAGTAACCTATCGCAGGAGACTTTCCCCAGTCTGGCCTTCAGTTGGCCAAGCCTTGCTCTCTTGAAGGCCCAGCTTCTAGTGCTCGACCTGCTGCATGTCCCCAGTCCCCTGATCTCAAAGCAAAGGATGGAGTGATCACTCACATCCAGAGCTCCCCTAATCTGTACTTCATCTATCAGCTCTTCCCTGTTGGTCAAGAGCAAGTCAAGGATGTTCCCACCCCCACCCCCCGCCATCACCTCTCAGACCCTCTGTGTGAAAAACCCTCCCTCTCTAGCTTCTAGGAAGCTATGTGACCTGGCTGTCACCGCCAAGTGAGTCCCCAACTAATATCCGGGAGATTGAAATCTCCCATAATTATTGTGTCCCTCTCCTGAGATATCCTTAGAATCTGATCTGACAGGATATCATCCAGGGTCTCAAGTTGACCTGGAGGGCGATAACATACCCCCACTGTCAGGTCTCTTTCCCTGTCAAAACCCCTAAGTTTCACCCAGACTGCCTCTACCAAACCCCTATCTGTGCTGCATTCTATCTCACTGCATCCTATCCCTTCCCTGATGTATAAAGCCATGCCCCCACCCCTCTTTACCTTCCTGTCCTTTCTAAAAAGGTGAATATCCCTCTATGTTTACATTCCAGTCTTGCCTTTCATCCCACCAAGTTTCTGTGATTCCCACCAAGTCATACCCTTCTATTCCCAGAAGAGTTTCAAGCTCTTCCTGCTGGTTACCCATGCTCCTCGCATTGCAGCACCTCAACTGCTTCCCACTGCTTCCTTTCCTTGGAGTTCCCAGCCTCCTCCTTCCTCCCATCCACCCCGATACCTGGCCCCTCTCTGTAGGAGTCCTGTCAGTCCCTGCAGTACCTCTAAAACCCTGCTCCCAGGGCCCTGATCCTCTCCCTACACTTGTCCAGTTCAGACACCTTTCTGGGGGACCTGAACCAACCCAATCCCCCGGCTCAGTTTAAAGTCTTCTGGATTAGCTCGCTGAAGCATCTCCAAAGGACCTTTTCCCCATCCTCGTGAGGTGTAAGCCATCCCTTGCCAGAGGTCCATTGGCAAGAAACCAGGTGCTGTGGTCAAGGAAGCCAAAGCTAAGCCAGTCGTTCACCTCGGAGACCCTGCTGTCCCTGCCTGGCCCAAATCCCCGGAATGGTAAGATGGATGAGAAGGCCACGTGGGCCTTTAGCTCCGAGTTTCTTCCCCAAGTCCCTGATGATCCCGACCACACCCTTCCTGGCCATGTCGTTTGTGCCCACATGGATCACCAGGAGTGGCTGGTGACCCCCGGAGCAAACAAGATGCTCCACTCTGTCCTTCACATGCTGGATGTGTGCACCCGGCAGGCAGCAAACCTCCTTTGTCTCCAGGTTGGTGCGGTACACCACTGCCTCAGTGCCCCTCAGCAGAGAGTCCCCAACAACAATCATCCGCTGCCGTGCCTTCCTGGTGGTGGTGGGCAGCCATCCCCTGGCCCTTGCTTCTCCTGCAGTGGCCCCCTTGCGGCCCGTGGTCCCAGGCTGGGCTCCTGCTGGTCCTCCGAGGCCTCATCAGCCCCAGCCTCCCCAAGCAGGGAGAACCTGTTTCCCAGCTCCAGATCAGCACCAGGAGGAGGAAGCCATGCTGGCCTCCTCCTCCTGTGGGTGACACACCTCCATGTCTCCCCGGCTGCTCCTCCCGTGGCCTTTCCCTCAACCCTCTGTCCAGAGGGGGGCTGCTCCCAGAGGTCCTGGAGAGCTCTCTCGGCCCTCAGGCCCCTCACCTCCTCCTCTAGCAGGGTCACCATCTTGCACCGAAGGCAAGTGTAACCCTGCCTCTCCTGGGGGAGAAGGGCAAACATGTTGCAGCTGTTACAGCTGTCACAGCGGACAGCAACACCCGTGACTCCCACCAAGGCCATCTCCTGGCCTGCCATTGAGAAACCATCAGAGACCCTACCTTGGTCCCCCCGCCCCGCTTGCCTTTCCTGCGCTATTGCTCACTCACCCAGTTTTCCCAACCCCACCCCGCCACAAGGTTAAAATAAAAATTTAAATTGGGGAAGGAAAAAAAACCCTGCACCCCAAGGAAGGGAGTCCCCAGGCTGCCTGGGCTACAAGAAACGACGTGACAAGGGCTGAGTGTGGCCTTATCAGTCCCTCCGGCTGGTGGCCCCGTCCCTCTGCTCCCTCCTGGCCCCTCTAGCCTCTCTGGCCCCACCTCCCTTCCTCTCTGCTGCTCCTGTCCCTCTGCTTCTCTGCCCAGCTCCCGCCTTGCCTTCGCCAGTCCCCTGGCCACCCTCAGCACTCTCTCCCAGTCTGTGCCTCCGCTGCTCCGCTGCTCTGCCAAGAGGCAAGAGCCACAATAAATCTGAATGTCTTCTATATGGCTCTGAATTATTCCTACTGGTTTGCCACCAATGTGAGTACAGTGGTACCTCAGCTCACGAACGCCTTGGTTCACAAACAAATTGAGTCATGAACAAAAATATCTGTAAAAAATTGACTTGGGCTGTGAACACTGCTTTGAGTGGTGACCAAGATTGCAGCCATCTCCCCCCAGCCCCAAGTGGGGCGATGGCCACGATTGCAGTTCTGTTCATGCAGGGAAGGTGTGTGTGATCAGAGGTGTGCTCCTGAAGGAAAGACAGGAGCAGCAAAGCAGAACTGCAGGGGGAGATGGCTGGGATTCCACCTGTCCTTCCTGCAGGAGCGCGCCTATGATCAGGCATGCCTTCCCTGAACAAATGGAACTGATGAGGCCATAACCCCACCCCCAGTGCACTGTTTGCGCCCATCTCTCCCTCCCCCAGTGGGCCTGCAATCATGCCAGTCTCTCCCATCCACCCCCAGTGCGCCAGGATGATGGGCACATGCAGGGATGACAGGTGCAATATTGGTTGTGCTGCGGGAGCAGGGAGATGGCCGCGATCTTTGTTGTCACTTTGCTTCACATTTTTCTGATTTAAAAATTGGTTACAGAATGGATTAACCTTATTTACATTGAACCTTATGGGGAAATTTAACTTGGCTCACAACCAATTTGGGTCATGACCAGAATCCTGGAACGGATTAAGTTCATGAGTCAAGGTACCACTGTACCAAGTTCCCCCTTTAACGGCCTCCTCTCAAGTGTATCCATTGTCAAAGGATGTTCTAAGGGACAATCGTTAGGTGACTCTATTTAGCAAAATTAATATCCATGAAATTAATGGACACTAGAGTAGTCCTTGCTATATTTCTCCTGTCAGGTCTGCAGGTGTGCTTCCAACACTATGGCCAGGTTCACATGTCATAACAAAATAATTATTTTATTGCTATGTGCCATCCAGTCATCTCTGACTTATGGTGACTCTATGAGTGGAAGTTCTCAGGAATATTTTATCCATGAGAGCTCTGCTCAATTTTTGTAGATTCAAAGCTCTGGCATCCACCCATCTCATATTTGGTCTTCTGTTTCTTCTTCTACCTTCAACTTTCCCTAACTCTCAGGGGAGTTTTGCCTTCTCTGGATGTGCCTGATGTAGGGCAGCTTCAGTTTTGTCATTTTTGCTTTCAGGGAAAGCTTTGGCTCAATTTGATCTAGGACCCCCTTGTTTGTCCTTCTATCGGTCCAGGGTATTCACAAAGCTCTCCTCTAGCACCATGTTTCACATGCATCATATTTCTTCCTGTCAGCTTTCTTCACTGCCCAGCTTTCACCCCCATATATAATGATCAAGAATACAATTGTATGAATGATCTTGTGTAACATCCTGACACTGAGTCTTTCTGTGGAAAGCAGAGGTGAATGAGGTTGTAGATATGATCATGACCAAGCACCCTCTCCCTTCAATAGCTACTTGATGAAGATGATGAAAGGAGATGGCAAGAATACAGGTGGAAGATAACTCATACTGAACCTGCCCAAATACGAGTTAGAGCTCAGTATCAGACTTACTCTGTACTGTTGAGTGTGAAAAGATGGAGCTCTTCCACCACCATTGCATCTTCTTGGTGTCAATCAAGAACAAGAACTTTTCTGAATGGTTTGTGGCTTGCATTAATCTAAGCCAGGGAGGGAAACAATGGAACCCCCAATGCCATGCTGTGAAAATTCTGCCTAATATTTTGAAATTGCTCAGATGGAGTTGCTTGGATCCATCTCGAAATGGACATAATTGAATGTTTTTCCATTAGGAGAGTAGGTCACAGCAATCTCTGGTTCAGTTTCATTCTGTGAGTTTCAGTTGTTGAAGACAAGGGATGTAAGTAACATGCTTAGCAAAGCTTGCCTGACTTGGCCTTCTTGTCCATAATTGATTATCTCTGATACTGAGAGGATTATCAAGCTAGGTTCAGGAGGTCATAGATTCTTTCTTAAGAGAGGCAGTGGGCCTCTTTAATGGAGGAAGCAATTAGGCAACTCCTGAAAAAGCCTCATCTGGGTTCAGTTTATGATAACAACTCTTGGACCAGTAGCCAATATTAGCTTCCTGGCAAAGAAGCTTGAGTTGGTTGTTATCAGCCAACTTTGGGCACTCTTGGCTGCCCCATGGGATAACCGTTGCCAAGAGGGGATGGGGGAAAGCCCTTTGCTTCCTGTGGAGCTCTCAGCACCTTTCAGTACCACTGGTCATGGCATCCTGACAGATAGGCTGTCTGGGCTGAGAGTGGGAAGTACTGTGCTTCAGTGGTTCTGGTCCTACTATGAAGGTGGTTCTGGGGAAATTATTGCTCTGCATCTTGGTAGTAATGATGTATTGGGTGCTGAATGAGAATGAAACAAACAGGGCTTTGTTTCATTCTCATGCTTTTCATGCAACTGCTGTGGGTGCTATCCAGAGATATGGTGTCACCAATATGCAGATGACACCCAGTTCTAGCCCTCCTTTTCATCAAACCCAGAAGAATAAGGGTCTGAGCATGGTCATGAACCAGATGAAGGACAACAAACTGAGTCCAGATATGCTGGAGGTGTTGTTAGCGTGTGGTTTTAATGCCTGGCTAAGTGATGTTTATCCTTGTTCTAGATTCTGGAGGGGGTTGTACTCCCTCTAAAGGATTGGGCTTGTAGTTGGATCTACTGCTGTTGCTAGAGGAACAGCTGGACTAGATGGCATAGAACACCTTTTACCAGCTTAGTCTCAAATATCAGCAGCAGGGATATTACTGGCCAGGGATAGCCTAGCTACAGTTCTTAGGAGTGTCAGGTATTAACATTCTTATTTCCCCACAAAAATTAATCTTTCTGTTTCTGTTGCTTTAAAACCTTTACTGTATTTTCAATCCTTGTTCCTCTAAGTTTTAGTTTGGCCTTTACTTCTATTTTGTACTGTAGTTTTAAACTGTTATAGTGCATCTTGTATGCAATTTTTTGGTTTTAATTACTGTGAACTGCCCATAGAGCTCCAGCTATTAAGTGAAATAGAAATGAGATGGTCAGATAGAAGCTTCTCACCTCCCCAGTTCTCAATGCTAAAGAGGTTGCTGAAGCTGTGGGCTACAAAGGGAGAGATCTTCTTCAGGTCATGGGTGCGGACGCGGGTGGCCAGCAGTGACTGGTGAGCATCCCGGAAGGTGGTATCCATCAGGAGCAAGCCCTTATGCTGACGAATGGCTTTTGCAAAGCCTGAAGGGCCCTCACGGAGAAGGACATCCCGAAAACCTGTGGGTGGCTGACCTATTGCAGAAACAAGACAGGACATAATTAAAAGCTAGGCTTGCATTCCAGAAGGAAGGTAGAGAAGTTTTTTTTCCCTCTCAGAATACTGGCCACCCAGAGGCAATCTGCAGGTAATATGGACAGGCAAAGAAAATTCTTTACACAAAGTTGTATTTATCTGAAAATCATGACAGGACACCCTGAGAACAGGGCGATGTGGCTAGCTCACCCGGATGGTGCTGACAAGCAATCTCTCTGGGGCTTGTGCTTCTTTCCTCTAGGACACAAGAGGAACCCCCGTAGGAAATGGGTACTGGAGGAAATAGACAAAAGGGTATACCGGGAGGAGGAGGTCCATTGCAGAAGGATTCTTTGCAAGGCTAAGGCCGATTACGAGCTGAGACTTGCAAAAAATATCAAGAGCAACAAAAAGGGTTCCTTTCAGCATGTAAATAGGAAGAGGAAGGGGAGACAAGTAGTGGGACCGCTAAATAAGGAGGAAGGAGATCCAGTGACTGATATGGGGGAACAGGCACAGAAGCTAAATGACTATTTTGCCTCTGTGTTCTCCCCAAAGCAGGATGGGGGAGATCCTCATAGGAGATTAGATGAGGCTGGCGACATAGGGGCACAGATTAGAGTCACCCCCCTTGAAGTCGAGGGGCTCCTCAGGGCATTGGACATTACAAAGGCGCCAGGCCCTGACGGGTTACACCCGAGAGTACTTAGAGAGTTGGCAGAGGCTCTGTCACGCCCACTGGCCTCCATTTTTGAGACCTCGTGGAGAACGGGTGAAGTTCCAGAGGACTGGAGGGTGGCATCAGTGGTCCCAATTTTCAAAAAGGGTAGTAGAAAGGACATGGGGAATTATAGACCAGTTAGCCTTATGCCCATTGTAGGAAAAATGATGGAAAGGCTCATAATAGAGAGATATCTAGTGATGCTAGATAGGGAAGAGAAGCTGACAGCCATACATCACGGCTTCCGCAAAAACAGATCCTGCCAGACAAATCTTGTGGAATTCTATGACAAGGTTTCGAAATGGCTAGATGGAGGGGATGTAGTGGATGTGGTTTACCTGTATTTCAGCAAGGCCTTTGACAAAGTGCCCCATGATATCCTGGTGGAGAAACTGAGGAGTTTTGGGATACACCAAAGCACTGTCTGGTGGATTAAGGAATGGCTGACTGACCGAAAACAGAGGGTATCCATTAGCGGGGAATCATCGGGATGGCGGCCAGTGACAAGCGAGGTCCCCCAGGGCTCTGTCCTGGGGCCGATCCTGTTTAATCTTTTCATTAACGACATGGAAGAAGGGGTGAACAGTCTGCTGATCAAATTCACAGACGACACTAAAACTGGAGCAGTGGCCACAACTAAGGAGCAGGTACTCCAGATCCAAAAGGACCTGGACAGACTATGGAAGTGGGCAGGAGACAACAGGATGGTGTTCAATGTGGATAAGTGCAAGGTCTTGCACTTGGGGCATAGGAATAGCTGTCATAAGTACAGGTTAGGTGACAAGTGGCTGGAGAGCAGCCACTCAGGGCCTCGGGGTACTGTTTGACTGCAGGCTAAACATGAGTCAGCAGTGTGATGCAGTGGTCAAGAGGGCGAACACCAACCTTGGTTGCATAGCCAGAAGTGTGGCTTCTAGATCAGGAGAGGTATTACTACCACTCTACATTACTCTGGTGCGCCCGCAGCTGGAGTATTGTGTTCAGCTTTGGGCCCCTCATTACAGAAAGGATATAGCCAGGTTGGAGTCAGTGCAGCGTAGGGCCACAAGGTTGGTGGCCGGTTTGCAGGGGATGTCATATGAGGCGAGACTGAGGGAACTGGGTCTCTTCAGCCTGGAGAAGAGAAGACTCAGAGGGGATATGTTGGCGACATACAGGTATGTGAGGGGATGTCACATGGAGATGGGCAGATACCTGTTCTCCCCTGCAGAGGAAGGCAGGGCACGCTCCAATGGAGCAAAGCTTAGCAAGCCAAGGTTCCATTTGGATGCCAGGAAACACTTCCTCACAGTCAGGACCCCGAGGGTGTGGAATGGGCTTCCACAAAAGGTGGTTGAAGCCCCATTGGTGCGGGTGTTCAAGGATAGGCTGGACGTCCACATGGTGGGCATGTCGTGAGCGGGGCCAGCTGGTGCTGGAGGTCAGACTAGATGGCCCAGGAGGCACCTTCTGACTCGCTCTGTTTCTATGTTTCTATGTATGGGCTTCCATGGGAGGTGACTGAGGCCCTATCTGTGAGGGTGTTTAAGGACAGGCTGGACATGCACATGGTGGGCATGTTGTGAGCGGAGCCGGCTGGTGCTGGAGGTCAGACTAGATGGCCCGGGAGACCCCTTCTGACTCGCTCTGTTTCTATGTTTATCCCTCCCATCTTGTGTCCACAGGGCCCCTTTAGTCACAACTCATGAAATGTCTTTTGCTTCTCTGCTACATCAGCAGCCTTTTTACTCACTCTCTGTTGAATATTATGGGTTTGTCCTGCTTCTGGTTCTCAAGGAAAACGTTTCTGTTGGCTCCCCAGCCTCTTGGCAGACTGCTGACTGCCTATACTTGCTTTACATCTGAGTGGGAGGGGGCAACAGCAGGGGTTGGACCTGATAGACTCAATTCCAACTCTGCTATTCTATGATACAGAGAAACCACTGAAGATGACCCTCGCTCGGGCGGGCCAGTTACTGTCACTACGAAAGAAAATGTGAAAAAAATGGAGAAACTTGTATTGGAAGATGCCCGAATAAAATGTTAGCAGAGGTGACAAACCTATCTGTTGGTACCATATTTACTATTTTTCATGACCATCTTAACCTTTTAAAGGTCTGTGCAAGGCGGATGCCGTGAATGCTCATGGCGCCTCAGAAACAAGTACGAGTCGAGTGCTGTAGGGAGTTTTTAGAACTATGTGGTGAAGATCCATCAAGTATTTTTGACCAGATTGTTACTGGAGATGAAGCTTGGGTTCATCACTATGACCCTGAAAGCAAGCAGGAGTCCATGCAGTGGCATAAAAAAGGTGCTGACCCTCCAAAGAAATTCAAAGTCACTCCATCGGCCGGAAAAATCATGGCCACAGTGTTTTGGGACTCAAAGGGAATTTTATTGATCAAATACATGAAAAAAGGTGAAACCATAAATGCAGCATCTTACGCAACCACTCTGCATAATTTAAGAGAAGCAATTAAAGAAAAAAGGCGGGGAAAACTGACCGCAGGTGTGTTGCTTCTTCACGACAATGCACCCATTCACACGGCGTGTGTTTCGAAGGCTGCTGTGCAAGACTGTGGTTTCGAAGAAATAAACCACCCACCCTGTAGCCCGGACCTGGCCCCCAGTGACTACTACCTATTCCCGAATTTAAACAAAGATCTTCATGGAAAGCGATTTTCCGACGATGAAGAGCTCAAGACGGCAATCAACGCACATGTTTTAGACAAGGAGGAAGGCTATTTTTTTACAGGGAATTGAAAAGTTAATTTCTAGATGTAATAAGTGTATTAAAGTTATGGGGGATTACATTGAAAAATAAAAATTATTTCAATTTATTATTCCTTTTTCTTCATGCTGATACCAAGAATACATTGAATGCCCCTCGTATCTCTAATCTAGAAGGTAAGAAGTGTCAATAATTGTGGTCTATGTGGAAGTAGGCATCTTTCAAGCTGATCAAGGCAAACCAGTCTCCCTCTTGCAGGGCAGGTAGGATGTGCTGAAGGGTGACCTTTCTGAATTTTCTTGGTGTGATAGGTAATTGAGGTTCAGAATTGGTCTTGGTCCACCATCTGGTTTTGGTACTGCAACTAATGAGAGCTGAGGCATCAAGAAAGGTGAGACTACTTTCTCTGTTGTAGAAAGTAGTAAGTGAACCTCCAACATCAAAATTGGGGACAAAGCTATGCTCCTTATGGTATTGAGCAGCATAAAACTTAACCAGGTAGCCTCTCTCCTCAATGGACAAGGGACCCAGGAGTCAAATATTATTGCTTCCCATGCAGTGAGATGTTTGTCAAAATTAGGGGGGCACCTGGCCCTGGGCACTTTCATGCATGCTTAAAACTTACCATGGTGTCATACCTTCTGGTCTGGGGGTGCTGCTTGGGACCTGGACATGTGTTTGGCATTGGCCTTGTACTGGAATGGAGGTTGGGACTTCCAAATAACTTTGGTGGTCTAGTGGACAACTGTTGGAAACCCATCCTCCTTGTCATCTTGGTCTTCTGCAGGGAGTCCATGTGCTCATTCATGTGTGCCCTGAAGAGACCCTCCCCATTGAAGGCCTCTGACTGAAACACATAAGCCAGTTCCCTGTAGACATCAGGGAGATGGTTATAGATGACCTCAATTTTGTCCCATAGGAGCAGCTGATAGTGGGCCATGGTGACCTCATAGCAAGAAGTGAGAAATTCAAAGGCCAGACACTGAAACTCAAAGGTGGGTACTTAGACCCACCTTGCTATACAGTCCAGACATCTCCAATGTCACTTCCAACTTTCTGATTCTGTGATACCCAAACTCACCCAAAGGAACTGAAGGGACAACTGGATCAATTGGTGAGGGCCTGGCATTCACTGGGATGGGTGTGGTAGGGCCATTTACCATGACGTGGCCTGGAAAGAAAAGGCTCTGTTATAGTGAGAGAGTATAACATAATGCAGCACCATCTTGCCAATCCACAGGATGAGTCAAGGGCTTTTCCAGTACCAGAACCTATTTTGAGAGCTTTGGGATGTGTGAAGCAAAACACAAACTTCTCACATATTACTTGTCATATTTGTCACTTCTCACATACCAGGAAAGGGCTTCTAGGTCAAAGGTTATGGCTTTCTGTTATTTTCTACTTCTCATTCCATTATTTGGTACTTCTCCTTCCATTATTATCTGCAACCTATTTCAAGATGATTTTCCTTCCCTCCCAATCCAAGGTGCTAAAATTCAAATCAGTATGTGCCCTCCGTGAATATATGCACCCTTTTATCTTCCCCCACATACCTAGATAATGAAGAAGTTTCTGGGCTCGATTCTGACCAGGTCGCAAATTGAAAAGGTCAGGGTTCTCATCAATGAACTGAGTGTCCACAGTGCCATGGAGAAATTGATCATTGCCAAGTACGTTCTGCAGGAAGGGGATGTTGGTCTGAAAGGAAATGGGAGAGGAAGGGATCTGTGCCAAGGATGCAGGGGTAGGGAAACCCTATCAATGGGCATGCATCAGCAATGCTGCGTATTTGAAGAGAACAAGCACCTTTCCAATCAGAACAACTGCTCAGTACTTGGATTCCAGCAGCAACTGGCAAGATACCGCTGGAGGTACTTACACAGTTGGATCCCACTGAAAGCCCATTTGGACAAGTCAGATTCTTGCTTTTTCATTTCATAGAATCATAGATTAGTAGAGTTGGAAGAGGACATTGAGTCTAATCCCCTATGCATTGCATGACTTCCAGCTAAACCATCCCTCTGGTTGCATCTCAAATGCCTCTGGAATGGAAAAGCCCACAAGCAACCTTGGTAATTGGTTCCATTGTTATACAGATCTTTCCTGATATCTAGCCAGCATCTGGCTCCCTGTGGCTTGAGCCCATTATACTGTGTCTTGGCCTTCTTCTTTGTTGGTCCAGGGTTACTTAGAGGGTTGGCAGGGGTTCTTTCATGCCCGCTGGCCTCCATTTTTGAGGCCTCGTGGAGAATGGGTGAAGTTCCAGAGGACTGGAGGGTGGCGTCAGTGGTCCCAATTTTCAAAAACGGTAGTAGAAGGGACATGGGGAATTACAGACCAGTTAGCCTGATGTCCATTGTAGGAAAAACAATGGAAATGCTCATAATAGAGAGACATCTAGTGATGCTAGATAGGGAAGAGAGGCTGACAGCCACACAACATGGCTTCCGCAAAAACAGATCCTGCCAGACAAACCTTGTGGAATTCTACGACAAGGTTTTGAGGTGGCTGGATGGAGGGAATGCAGTGGATGTGGTTTACCTGGATTTCAGCAAGGCCTTTGACAAAGTGCCCCATGATATCCTGGTGGAGAAACTGAGGAGTTTTGGGATACACCAAAGCACTGTTCGATGGATTAGGGCATGGCTGATTGACTGAAAGCAGAGGGTAACCATTAGTGGGGAATCATCGGGATGGTGGCCAGTGACAAGCAGGGTCCCCCAGGGCTCTGTCCTGGGGCCGATCCTGTTTAATCTTTTCATGAATGACATGGAAGAAGGGGTGAATAGTCTGTTGATCAAATTCACAGATGATACTAAAACTGGGGCAGTGTCCACAACTGAGGAGCAGGTACTCCAGATCCAAAAGGATCTGGACAGACTATGGAAGTGGGCAGGAGACAACAGGGTGGCATTCAATGTGGATAAGTGCAAGGTCTTGCACTTGGGGCATAGGAATAGTTGTCATAAGCACAGGTTAGGGGAGAAGTGGCTGGAGAGCAGCACATGTGAAAGGAACCTCGGGGTGCTGGTTGACTGCAGCCTGAACATGAGCCAGCAGTGTGATGTGGTAGTTAAGAGGGCGAACGCCACCCTTGGTTGTATAGCCAGAAGTGTGGCTTCTAGATTGAGAGAGATATTACTTCCACTCTATACAACTCTGGTGCGCCCGCAACCGGAGTATTACAGGAAGGATATAGCCAGGTTAGAGTCAGTGCACAAGGTTGGTGGCCAGTTTGCAGGGGATGGGGTATGAGGCAAAACTGAGGGAACTGGGTCTCTTCAGCCTGGAGAAGAGGAGACTCAGAGGGGATCTGCTGGCGACATACAGGTATGTGAGGGGATGTCACACAGAGGTGGGTAGAGACCTGTTCTTCCCTGCAGAGGAAGGCAGGACACGCTCCAACAGAGCAAAGCTCAGGGAACCAAGGTTCCATTTCGATGCCAGGAAACACTTTTGGACAGTTAGGACCCCAAGGGTATGGAACGGGCTCCCACGGGAGGTGGTTGAGGCCCTATCGGTGAGGGTGTTCAAGGATAGGCTAGACATGTATATGGTAGGCATGTCGTGAGAGGAGCTGGCTGGAGCCGGGAGTCAGGCTAGATGGCTGAGGAGGCCCCTTCTGACTCACTCTGATTCTCTGTTTCTATTTGGACTGCACAGAAACCAGAGGTGAAACTCACATCTTGCACTGGTACATGGCATGTTCCAAACGGCCCTGATCTCCACAATGTCTGGTTCCTGGCTTCTAGCTGAGCAGATCAAAGGAAGCTGCCCCAGCTGGTCTTGGGACTACTGGATACAGGAGTTGGGGGGAAAAGTCCCTAACTTTTTTCTTTTTTCTCCTTAGTTTTCACCTGCCAATTTTCCTCATTGGTACACACTTGCATTTGGAAACCTTCAGGAAAGAGAGGGTGAAGTACTGGTTCAGGGGGAAGCTACAGGCCTTGCAAGCTAGAATAAAAAAGGTGGCTATAAGAATGGGCTGAGAAGACTTCCCTGTGGTGGTGACCTGCAGTGTCTGTGCAAGGTTTGTTTTCTTGCCTGAGGTCAACATGGCCTACACATGCAACATGTAGCCATGCTGGAAGAAAAGGTGAGAGCGCTGGAACAGTGAGTGACCACCCTCAAGGGAATGAAAGAAAATGAAGAGTTTTTAGATCGAGCAATAGAAATGCAATAGCTGAGAGTAGTACAGAAGCTAGAAGTACTATAGCAAACTAAGAATTTTCAAGGAAAGGAAAATGAGGAGAAAATTCCCTGAAAAAGGGTGACAGTTGTTCTACGTTTGAAGAACTATAAGACACCAGTAGAATTAGTGTCTTATATCAAAGACACTGACATCTTATATCACTTATGTCTTATATCAAACTGCTTTCAGTTATTCGAGCAGCCTGCTGTGGAAGAGCTGCAAGCCATCCCATGCAACACTGAACAAGAGGCTGAAGGTTAGTGTTAGTTGTGGGAGATGCCCTGTTGTGTGGGATGGAAACACACATACGTCAAGATGGCATACTCATCAGGCATGCAGTCTCCCTGGAGCAAAGATCAGTGATATAACTGAAAGATTGTCAAGGCTCATACACGCCACTGGCATGGATCCTTTTCTTCTTATTCATGTGGGAATAAATGGCACTGCCAAGCAGAGCTTTGAAGAAATCACGTCAGACTTTGAAGTATTAGGGGCAAAAGTCAAGAACTCTGGGGTCCAGCTAGTTTTCCCTTCAATCCTTCCTGTTCTTGGAAGAGGAATAGGCAGGGAAAGAAAAATGCTTCAAGTGAATGCCTGGCCACAAAGGTCGTGTCAACAGGAAGGATCTGGATTCTTGGACCATGGGCTACATTTTCTGGAAGAATGACTGCTGGCAAGGTATGGGCTGCACATTACAAGGACTAGAAATAAGCTGTCTGGCCACAGCATGAAGTAGTTTATCAGGGGGAAAATTCTTTCCTTAAGAATATGATATACATTCGGAATAAGTATAAGGAAAACCTTATGCCATCAATCTTGCCATTATAGCCAATTGTAGAATTAGAAGGACTTTCCCAAACATTTGTCAGAAAGTTTGGGGAAAATACTGAGAAATAAACAAATTATTTAGAAGACTGGTTAGAAAAGATAACAGTAAAACCCACAATAAAACCCACCAGCAGCATCAATACAAATTAAGCCAAGAGCACAGAGGCACTAAAATACAACAAATACCATATAAACATTCTCTGAAAATTACTCAAACTATTAAAATATTTGGTAAATAGAAATATCTTCGCCTGGTGATGAAAGAGATAGTGACTTGGTTCCAGGTGTCTTGCGGAAGCTGATTCAAAAGTTGGAGTGCCACTTACCTGGAAGGCCCTTTTAACACCAGCCAAGTTATTCAAAATCCTAAAGGACGATGCAGTAAAAGTGCTACACTCAATATGCCAGCAAATTTGGAAAACTCAACAGTGGCCACAGGATTGGAAAAGATCAGTTTACATTCCAATTCCAAAGAAGGGCAATGCCAAAGAATGTTCAAACTACCGCACCATTGCACTCATTTCACATGCTAGCAAAGTGATGCTCAAAATCCTACAAGCTAGGCTCCAGCAGTATGTGGACCGAGAACTACCAGAATTACATCGGTGAGGCAGGGTTTTGAAGAGGGAGAGGAACTAGAGATCAAATTGCCAACATATGCTGGATCATGGAGAAAGCTAGAGAGTTCCACAAAAACATCTACTTCTGCTTCACTGACTATGCCAAAGCCTTTGATTGTGTGGATCACAACAAATTGTGGCAAGTTCTTCAAGAGATGGGAGTACCAGACCATCTTATTTGTCTCTTGAGAAACCTATATGCGGGTCAAGAAGCAGCAGTGAGAACTGGACATGGAACCACTGATTGGTTCAAAATTGAGAAAGGAGTTCAGCAAGGCCGTATACTGTCACCCTGCCTATGTAACTTACATGCAGAGCACATCATGAGAAAGGCGGGGCTAGATGAATCACAAGTTGAAATTAAGATTGCTGGGAGAAATATCAACAACCTCAGATATGCAGTTGATACCACTCTAATGGCAGAAAGTGAAAATGAACTAAAGAGCCTCTAGATACGGGTGGAGGAGGAGAGCGCAAAACTTGGCTTGAAACTCAACATTAAGAAAATGAAGATCATGGCATCTGGTCCTATCACTTCCTGGCAAATAGATGGGGAAGAAATGGAGGTAGTGAGAGATTTTATTTTCTTGGGCTCCAAGATCACCGCAGATGGGGCCTGCAGCCAAGAAATTAAAAAATGCTTGCTCCTTGGGAGGAAAGCTATGGCAAATCTAGACAGCATACTAAAAAGCAGAGACATCACCCTGCCAACAAAAGTGCATATAGTCAAGGCTATGGTTTTCCCAGTTGCAATGTCTGCCTGTGAAAGCTGGACCATAAGGAAGGCTGAGCATTGAAGAATTGAGGCCTTTGAATTGTGGTGCTGGAGGAGACTCCTGCGAGTCCCTTGGACTGCAAGGAGATCAAACTGGTTAGTCCTAGAGGAGATCATCCCTGACTGCTCTTTAGAAGGCCAGATACTGAAGATGAAACTCAAACACTTTGGCCACCTAATGAGAAGGAAGGACTCCCTGGAGAAGAGCCTAATGCTGGGAACAATTGAGGGCAAAAGAAGAAGGGGATGGCAGAGGATGAGGTGGCTAGATGGAGTCACTGAAGCAGTTGGTGTGAGCTTAAGTGGACTTCAGGGGATGGTGGAGGACAACGAAGGCCTGGAGGAATGTTGTCCATGGGGTCGCGATGGGTCGGATGCAACTTGGCAACTGACAACACAGAAGAGGCTCCCTACCCTCATCTGATGAAGGTAGGCATATATGGGAAGAGGTGCTTCTGTAGATAACTTGGCTCCAAGCTGTTCAGGGCTTTAAATATTAACATTTTGACTGACCTGGATTTCAATTGCTAACTGGAGAAGCTGATAGAGGACTGGCATCATGTGTTCTTATTGGCCAGTCTTCAGCAGCAGCCTCTGGACCAACTGGCGTTTCTGGGCTGTCTCTAGATGCAGCCCTACACTAAAGTGTTGCAATAATCCAGACAATAGATGGCTACAGCACAGATTACTGTTCCTAGTCTCTGTCTGTCCAGATTGGTTCATGGTGGGTAAGGGAGCTTAAGCTAATAGAAGTTGCTCTGGGCCACTGAAGCCACCTGAAATTCCAGTGATATTTCAGGATCAAGGCATACTCCCAAACTAGAATCCTTGCTTTTTAGGGGGAGTGCAACCAATCCAGGGCAGGTGTAATATCACCCATCTGGAGAGAAGATCCCCCCAAAAAGCACCTCAATCTAATCTGGATTAAATTTAAATTTATTGGCCCTCATCCAATCCATTTTTAAGTCCAGACACTGATTCAGAACAGTCATTGCCTCTCCTGGGTTAGATGAAAAGGAGAAGTTGAGCTGAGTGTTATTTGCATATTGACAACCTCTGCCATGCATGGGGGATAAAATAGAGTCCTGAGGTACTCCATAGCATATATGTCATGGCGCAGAGCTATAATCCTCCAGCAACAACTTCTGGGGTTAAGTACAAGTAGAACCACTGAAGAGCCTCCAACTTCCAACTCAACGAGCCTATCCAGAAGGACACCCTGGCCAATGGCATTGAAAGCCACTGAAAGGTTCAGGAGAACCAACAGGGACATGTCTCCCCTGTCTTTTCTCCAGTGAAGATCATCCCACAGAGTGACCAAGGCAGTCTCTATTCCGAACCCAGGTCTGAAGCTTGAATGAAATGGAACACATCCAGTTCATCCAAGAGTGCCTGGAGCTGTTCAGCCAGTGACCTGCTTAAACATCTTGCTTGAAGGGGATATTGGTTATCACAGCGAGCTATTGAGGGTACTACAATGTCTTTCTCGGCCCCATTTTGTAAGAGACTGCAAACCATTCCGAAAAGCTCTGCAGGATAGACTGAGAAGATGCAACGCTGGTGGAAAAGAATAAACTCTTTTCCTCCCTCACCACCACAGAATAGACCTGATGATGAGTTCTAAGCTGTGTCTGGTCAGATTCATCTTTTCTTCACCTGTACTCTAGCCATCACCCCTCTTGCTTCCTCGCTCTCAGCAATGGTGTATACCAAAGGGCTGAAAAATCATGACCACAGAAGAATTACATAGTTTTATAGTTAACAGTGAAGAAATTGAAATTATGAAAGACTTCACATACTTGAACTAAGGGATCAATTCAAATAGGGACTGTAGTTACAAAATTCAAAAAAGACTGAGGCTGGGAAGGGCAGCAATGAAGGCATTAGACCTGTTTTTTTTTTTAAACCCAGTATTGGGATGAGAGTGGGATTAACATTAACTCCCTTATTATGGTCAGATCACTTCTGTCTAAGACTTAGGCTTTCGGACTCTTTCCCCTCTGCACAGGTGGGGGGCCTTTTAGAATAACTTGCCCCTGAAAACTAATGGATCCTGATGGTTTCCAGAGGGCTCTGGGGGTGTTTCCGGCTGATATGGTTGGTGTTCCTGAAGCCCAGGTTGCCCTGTGTAATACTGGGATGGCCCCTGTAGGACTGGGACTCAGGTGATCTGAATTCTTGTCCCCAAGCAGCCATTACTCCAACTTTGGGCCTCACAAGGCCTTGCAGGGTTATTGTTTTGATAAGACTAGGAGGAGGAGAAGAATTGTGTGAGCAGCCTTTAGTTCCTTGAAACAAAAATATCATGATGCAATTTTGCTCCTGTGGGATGTCAAAGTGCTGGTATGGGTCATAACATCTGAGGGCCAGAGCAAAATTATGTAGAGGCCAGTTCAAGCATGGGAAGCCGGGGAGCTGAAAGCCTGGTCTGCCTAGCTTTCCACCTGATTGCAGGCCAAAGGACGTTGATACTCCTGCCGTTGCAACCTTGAATCAGACTTCTGATTTACAGCCTGGCTCATCAACTCTGCAGTGGAGGGTGTGCCGAGGCCTCACCCAGGTTGTGATGCCAATTGAAAAGGGCAGAACAGAGACTTGCAGCTCATGGAAGGGTCTCCCATCCGCACTGAGTTGTCCTAGTTTTTGGCAGATGATTCAGGGAAAACATCTACACCCACCCAAGACCTTCAGAAAGCTGGTAATACTGTGGTCTCTCACATCTATTTGATTCTGTTTCTGCCTGTGCAACATGTGTGTCCTTCTCTTGATCTAATTTGGCTTTTGTCTATCTAGTTTATTATTTCCCTCCTCCTTTATTATTTGGCAGCAGGTTTAACTCTCTGTCTCTCAGAACTGCTGAACAGCTCATCAAGACAACTGGCCTCTCTATGCTTTTAAACTAATTGTTGCCTTTTAACTTAAATACTGAACAGTGCATATTATATCTCTATAATAAACCTTGCATTAAGTATAATATTTTCTTTTTAGCCTTTCTTCCATCTGCACGCATCAATTCTGCAGTGACACACTAAGAATTCAGTGGCAGCACACCCTCTCGTGGTACTAAACATGTGGAGATGAAGACAAGCAGAAGGAGGCTTTTGCAAAGCAATTATCTTTTAAAGAAATCCTCCCTTGGCTAAATGGCAAGAGCTGGCCCAGGTGAATTTGCACACCTGCTTTAGAAGCAGATTGTTACTGGAGAGAGGCAGGGGGTCTTTTCAGTAGCTGCTGCTCCTTATTGTAGAATTCCCTCCCCAGACTTAAATGTTTGCCTTATGCCTTCCTTTTATGTATTTCAAAAGATCATAGAAATGTAGAAACAGAAACAGAGCAAGTCAGAAGGGCCATCTAGTCTGACCTCCGGCTCCAGCCGGCTCTGCTCACAACATGCCCACCATGGGCATGTCTAGCCTATCCTTGAACACCCTCACCGATGGGGCCTCAACCACCTCTTCTGGAAGCCCATTCCATACCCTCGGGGTCCTACCTGTCAGGAAGTGCTTCCTGGCATCTAAATTGAACCTTGGCTCCCTGAGCTTCACTCCATTGGGAGTGCGTCCTGTCCTTCTCTGCAGGGGAGAACAGGTCTCTACCCACCTCTGTGTGACATCCCTTCACATACCTGTATGTTGCTAACATACCCCCTCTGAGTCTCCTCTTCTCCAGGCTGGAGACCCAGTTCCCTCAGTCTCACCTCATACGGCATCCCCTGCAAACCGGCCACCAACCTTGTGGCCCTACGCTGCACTGACTCTAACCCGGCTACAGGTATATCCTTCCTGTAATGAGGGGCCCAAAACATACCCTGAAAAAGATACAGGGCTGAAACAGATTGATTATTTGAAGGGACAAACCATTATTTTGACATCCTAGGTCTTTACTTTGGATGTTCCTTTAAGCACCAGAAGAAATCCATCTTCTTCTTCTTCTTGGCTCTTGCCATCTTCTCATAATTTTCAGGAAACTTTTCTGCTGTTCACCAGTTTTGCTTCATTTTTATTGGCTACTTCATCAGCTTATTTGCTGCCAGCTAGTTTCCCTATTGTGATTTTGATCTTTAATTGTTATGATGTGACCCTTCTCTACCTGACAATAGTTCTCCATCACATAAAATTGGGAAAACAGGCTCAGTGAGGAGGCTGTAGTTAGCACACATGGTGGCAACAGGGAGTGGGGCTAAGCCTGCCTGTCCCCACAGGCCTTCTGATTTGGGACCAATCGACAATATATGTATATTGCTTGGGTGCCACCTGAGCCTCAGCCACAGGAGCTCAGCTCCAAAAAAAGGAGGGATAGAATTATGATAAATAATTTCTGTCATAGAGCTGCCCTTGATGACAACTCAGAAGTTTCAAATAGACCAGCATTTTAACTGCTCTGCCCAATTAGAAGATTCTTAGACCATTGTCTTGGCTGCTTGTTTACTCATGAGTGCTACTGTTTACATTTAAAGTGCTGGTGCTTCCTGTTAAAGTCCTAAATGGCTTCAAAACCCAAAGCACCCCATATCATCCTTTCTTCCTATAGCAGTGTGCCTGTGTCTAAAGTAGGGATGCAGTTTTGTTTAATCAGCTCCATCATATTTCATACACAGCCAAGCATCTCTTGTTCCAATGTCTGCTTATTGACAGAGCCAAAATTTTCCCCCTTTGGAAAATCTGCTAAAAAGTCTGCAGCAATTTATGTAATTTCTGCTAGCTTGTTATATTTTGCATATTGTTCATGGCTCCAAGTACACGTAATGAGCCCAGTGCACAAAAAAGGACACAGTCAAGGTCCAAGAGGGATATCAGAGGTTAGGCTACAAACCTTATATCAGGACATGGAAGGGTGGGCTTCTGGAGGGATTTGCATTTCAAATTCTCCTGGAGTTTTGTATTGCATGATTCTTCAGCTCAGCCATAATCACACCATGTTAAATACTGGAAATGGATCCCTGGAGGCCAAACTGGAAAGGTCATCTTTAATTCCTGATTGATTACAATAATAGATACAGAACAGAGAGTCCTTTCAGGATCCTGGAATCCTAGATTTATATGCCCTTTGCATGGGTGGGAACACAGTCCAAGTTAGAAGTTTAGTGATCAGATTTCACTGTTCTCCCCCCTGAGAACCTGGGAAACCTGGACACCCCTATCTTCAGCTGCAAAGGACATAGGGATGGGGAAAGACTCATTGGCTCCTAAAGAGTCCTTGTCCCTCATGAGCTCATGGTGCTACAAGGTCAAACTACCTGGGTTGCACACATTAATAGCACACATTTCCATACAGGCATGTAATCCTTACAACAGACAACAGTGTGGTGCATTTGTTTTTCTCTCTCTTAAATAGCGCATTTTATTATCAATATGTGTCCGTCACTTCTCATAGCTTTCCCTCTGTTGCAGACATCAATCCAACCAAAAAGAGGCCCTTGGTTTGCTCAGTTTGGACCCCATGATCAACCCCAACTAGCATCCCCTCTATGAAATTTTTGCTTTGTAGCAAGTGTCTCCCTGGACAACCAGATGAAAACCAATTTGGTATTTGCTGCTTTTTGCTTCTGTTTCTAGTGCATGCATGTGTGGGGGGGCACAGTAAAGGGGCTTTTCTGTGCACATCATATACAACATGCAGTGAGCACATGTGAAAAATGATGTGAAAACAACACAGCTTCCTTTCCTAAGATAGCTGAGCTTGCTGGCTTCCCAGATGCACAGGGAAGGACGTTCTCTATAAATCTAGTTCATGGGCAGCCGCGCCATCATTCCGCCTGCCCCAGAAACCCTGGGAGGAAAGAAAAGCCTCCCATAAACTCTCCCCACGCCCTCCATCAAAGCCTGTGAAGGAGGGGCTGGAAGAGGAGGAGGAAGAGGCGCTGGCATACCAGAGGAGGAGGAGAGGAGGAAGGAACAGAAGAACGAAGGTGAGCAGCTGTCGGCTCCGCTACCGGGCAGCCAAGCTGGCCCCAGCCTGGAGAGGACGAGGGGCGGGGAGGACTCTGCAGAGAGGCCAAATCGGCGGCCGCTTCGCCCCGTCCAGTCCCGCCCTTTTCCTTGCTGCACCGACAGGAAGGGAGACAAAGCGCATCCTGGAGGAATGAGGGGTGGAGAGCTGCAGAAGAAACAGGCTTTGGGGACACAAAGACAGCATTGCTGGAAGGACAACAGCTCCAGCCCTCAAAATCCTGTCTCAGATTTCTTAAAGGGACAAGAATTGGCTCCCAGGCAGGCCAAGGAGGAAAATGTCTGGGTTGCAGAAGGAAAAAACAGTTCAGGAATCGTATTCCATGAAAATGTCCAGACTGCAAAGGCCTGGAAGGATTGAAGCTCAAGCTAACAGAACTAGCACCCAATGGCCTGTTTTCCCAAGGACCCAGAAATCCAACAGAATTATATTAGAACCTGGAATATAATCTGGGTATATTCACTCAACCAGGATATAATCTGAAGCTAACAAAGACTGGGCAAAAATCAGAGACCAGAGACGAGAGTCTGGAATTTGCATGGGGAGCAGAGAGAGAAGCCTCTTGATTTTTTTGAGAGCTGAGGAGCATCTTGAATTAAGGAATCCAGAAATGCAAGAGAAACCAGAACTGAGCTTTGCAGAACCTGAGTGGGCCTGCCTGGGAGGAGCCAGAACCCAAGACTACAAGGATAGGATTTAGAAACTGCCCCCACCCTGCTCAAGCTACATGAAATGGAATCAAGGAATCCTGAGAGCTGAAGAGGGGCCTTGAAGAATTTGGGAGTGGGGAGCATACTCAGGGCACAGGAGCCCAAGACCTTTGTTCAAGGTGCTGCATTTTGAAATGCTGAACAGGGTTCGAGACCTGCATCCCTGAAGGGCTGGAGCAGCCCAGGAGTTATGAGGGGCCAGAGGACTTGCTCAGCCCAGGAGGCTGACCGTGCTGTTCTGAGGAAGATGCCATGGCTTCCTTTTGCCCCCCGCCTGAGCACTGCAGCATTTCCTGAGTCTGATTCCTTTTGGCTGGAGGAAGAAGCAGGGAGGACGCTCTTTTGCCTGGGTTTGTGATGCCTCCTCTGGCCCACAGTATAGCAGGCACAGTGGGTACAGGAATCAGTCCCCCCCATAGCAATGGAGGGGGACTGGTGAAGGGCCCAGGGACACCCGATGGCCATGACCTGGCCAGGGAAGACTGAGCAAGATGCGCAGAGACAAGCAACTCTATGGCGGGGAGATGGCGGATGGCCACGGCTGCTCTCTGGGGCCCTGAGATGCTAAGCCCAAGGTAATCCTCAGCCAAGGGATATGGGGGGGGGGGCCCCCGGGGGGGATGGGGGGGGGGCTCTGGGCAGCAGTGGCTTTTGTGTGTGTGCGTGTGTGGTGGGGAGAAGGAGGAACAGTAAATGTTCTGCAAATGGAGAGTGCAGCATGTTTGGGGGCCAGAGGAGGAAGACAAGTCATTTGATCTGTGTAACATGCCCAGAAGAAGTGCCTTGTGAATATGTTTCAAAGCCAGGAAACACTTCCAGAAAAAAGCCTCTGAGCATCTCCCCCTGCCACCTCACCACTTCCCTTTTCTCAGAAGGGAAGAGCTGGGAAACTTGTGGGTGGGGGCTCTCCCCATTTCTTCTCCCTTGACCTTTGTATTTCCCCTTTGATTCCGACCCTCTAAGGGTCCCTTTACTGGGCTGAAGGTGGATGCTTGTTGAGGAAGGAGAGAGACAGCTGACTGCACAATATTTGTCCTACATGAACCCCAGCCACCCCTTTCCTCTCCACACCCCTCCCCATCTGCACCTTTTCCCTGCAACAGTGCAGAAAACAGCTGCTCCTGACTAGGCCACCAGGGGGCCTCATGCCCCAAAGTTCTAGTGGAAGGGTGCCTTGTGCATGAAAGGAACTGACAGTTTGGATGCAGGCCAAATGATCCAAACTTGACTGTATAAGAGCATCTCTAAATTTAGATTTCTATCCACATTTATGCTTGAGGTCTGTATATGGAGAGCTACCTATAAGAGAACCCAGGAGTGCCTGATGCCAAATGACCTTTGCCCATTCACAGCTTGCTTCCAACTTTCTTCTCAGAAACAGATGCCCAGATACCACAACAACCCTGGCTGTCTCTAACCACTAGACAACGTTTTCTTTCCAGAGTTGAGAACTTAAGAGACCTGGTTTGGAGGCCTCTTTCCAAGCACTCTGGAAGTCAGAGGTTTCCAGAATACATGGTTTGGATCCAAGTCCCAAAGACACAAAACAGACAAGTGCCAGACAACAAAGCCCTGTCTTCATGCTCAGTGTCAGCCTGCATTAGACTGCAGGTCTGAATAAACCTCCATTTAAAACAAACACATATTTGAATGCATTAGACAATGGACACACTTCCCCATCTCTTCTGCACTCAAAGGGCTGATGCCCAAAACAAGTTGCCTCACCTGCCTCCATCCAGAACCTGAGCAGACAGCAAAATGGAAAAGAACACAAACCTGCCACCCCAGAGGGTGCTGCTGCAGGCCCAGCCACCTGCACTGCAGTTCCCAGTTCCAAGTAGAAGAACCCATGAGATATCCAAGATAAACCAGACAGAACAGGTGCAGATGGGGCTGCTGAGTGGGAAGCCCACCGCTTAGTCACCTAGCTTCTTGCACTGCAGAAAGCATCAAGGCATTTGAGCAACAAAGAGCAACATCAGCAACTTGCTTGACTCAGGATGCGTGGCACACTGGAGAAGTGGTCCAAGGGAAGACGCAAGTTTCCTTAGCTAATATTTTTTCAGATCTGCTTGTCACCTTTCCAGGAATGTAAGCATCCTGATCTACCCACTGGTTTTCACCAGTGGCTATACAGAGTGTGGCATGCGAATCCCACCGTTTGTCAACTTGGTTCAACAACTGAAGTTCCAATTGTTGAATAGATCATCTGTAGAGATGGCCAACCTTCATTAGATTCCAGTTTCATTTAAAACAAACACACCTTTGCATGTGAGAAGCTAATTTGGCAAGAGCCTTTCTCTCCAACAGTGAGAAAAGGTTTTCTGGAAGGGAAGATGCTTTCTTAGACAGAATATTTTGGTATGCATTTGTTGCCGTGGCTCTGGTTGTGCAGAATCAGAGCAGGGCGACCTTTTCAGTGAGAATAAGAAGTAAGTCGATGTGGCAGGCTCAGACTCAGCAACCTGTTTGGCCCTGGGCAAGCCACTCAGCCTGGACACAGTCTCGGTTCCCAATCTGCAAAAAGTGTGGAGCTAATACTTGTCCTCAAGGAGTTTGCAATCTAAAATTAGATTAGGCTGGGGGGGGGAGGAGGGAAGAAGAGCTGAAGATGCATTTGTATCTTGTTCCCTGGAACTTCTTTATCATCACAACAACCTTGTGAGGAGGGCCAAGCTGGGGTATTCTAAGAACTGCTGGGCTGA
Organism: Varanus komodoensis; assembly: GCF_004798865.1. NCBI lineage: Eukaryota > Metazoa > Chordata > Lepidosauria > Squamata > Varanidae > Varanus > Varanus komodoensis. The sequence goes on from NW_025336182.1 coordinate 58,287, forward strand.
GGTGAGGCCTGGCTGACCCAGATGAAGGTTGCTTTTCCTGTAACTCTGGAGAAGACTTGGGTGGGCTGGTGATGAGTTCCTTGGAGGATTCACTCACCCACTGGCTGTCTTTTAAATCACCTGGGCAAGGCCAGGGTCCCCTTCAGGGTCTGCTCCCTCCTGTCCATGGCACTCTCTCATTCCAGCCCTGCACCTGGCAAGTGCATGCTCAGACCTTGGTCTCTCTGCTTGGGCATTCCTCTGTTTCTTCAGTTACTGACACAGCTGGGACTGGCCAAGGCCTGGCATGGTGAGGCAGGCTGGGGCAGAATCCAGTTCTTTGCTTGGTCACAGAGCATCCCTTGGGGATTTCCCACACAGCACTGGCCTCTGCACTGTTCTTGATCACTGTCATCCAGCGTCCTGTTCTAGCCCAACACTGAGTCCACCTTCACACACCTTCAGGGTCCACAGCACTGTGCTCATGTCCTCTCAGCAGCCCACGTGGCAGCCCCAAAAGAGGTTGCTGGTATTGTTACCACTGCAGATGTGGGGAGGAGCTACAGATGGAGGGAGGAGTGGCTCCATCCATAAATGGTCCCTGGCCCCTGACCCCCAAAACAACTGTGTAAGTGGGGAGTCAGATGAGTGAGAGCCTGGTCCACAGGATCAGAGCTGTCCTGCTCTGCCTTTATGCCCACCGAAGAGCTGCACCAACAGGGTGACAATTTAAGGACTATGTACCCAAGCTCCGAGGTGATCTCTATGACTTGCTCCAAGGCTGATGCTGGACTCCCACTTCTGTCTGTCCATCCCTTTTTTGCTAATGTCTGGCTATCAACAAGTGAAAGTGGGATGAACAAGGGAAAATCTGCTGAGGTCTGCCGGGGAAAACGCCCTTCCTCTTCTTCTGTCTTACTAGAAAAATCACTTTTCAAGCAGCTGCTCATGCACACAACACTGGGCTTTTAACCCAGTGTCATGTGCATGCCTGGACAGGATTTGCAAAATACCTCTAGAGACTTCATCTTCCACATGTCCCACAGCCACGTGCATCCTGAGAGGCTAACCTCCATCTCACTCACATATGCACACAGAGTAGCCATCATAGCATTGTTGGAAATAGGTCACACTTGTAATACCCAATTCTCATACCAGGAAGCACAACATGTGTGGCTCAATCCAACAAACTATTGGATTGAGACAAGACAACCAGGAAAAACACCACTTGGTCTCCCTGAAGTAAGGAATCCTTGGAAAAGCTAGCAGCCCTTAGCCGCGTCACGGTGTAAAGTGTTGTGCTGTGCCTTGTGCCCACCATGTCTGTGTTTCCATGCACATGTGCTGAGAATAGCCATGCTGCATTCTAAGGATTTGTGGGGTGGAAAGCTGAACCCAAAAGAAAGATTGAAAATGAAACATCCCACAATGGCCAAAACACAAAACACTCCCTCCTTCCCACACACACACACACACACTTATTTTTCTTATTCCTCAAAATGCACTTTGTAAAGCATCATTTTTTCATAATGTAGCCAAGGAGACCCCAAAGACTAGTCGCTTTGCCAAGCAGGCAGCTCTTTCCCCCTGCAGAAAAAAAATTAAAGCAAGTGGCATTGAAAAACTCCAGGCACTCAAGGCTGCTTTGGGACCACACCCTTTGGCCTAAATTGTCTTGGCAAATACATATCTATGAAATCTTAACTACTGGCCTTGTATGTTGCCCTGGTAGCCTTCTTGAGCTGAAAGACTCAAGAAAGACTCAAGTTTAGAAATAAACAGAACAGACACCAGACTGCTGACTGCAGCTACCCTGGATGCATATTAAGAGCAGTGCTCAGCTAAAAATTCACATATGCCCCTGACTCCAGCTTTGTGGTGAAGCTCTCAGGCATCCTGCAAGACCACATAACTTTTCTCAGGATTTTCTCCCAGGCCCCTTTCTTTCTCCTTTCCCAACCTGTGCCCCAAACATGATGTTCCTGCTTATTTGTTAATCTCTTTTGTCATGTGCATGGAATTATGGATGCTGGTTGGATATATAAAAGAATAATAAAAGTCTTTCTTTTAGGAGGAACTGAAACTATAAGAGCTGTATTGAAGGTAATGTAATGTTGGGGAATTCAATGCACATGAAAAATTTGTGCTCGTTATTTAAAATTATGACTGGGTTGGCAAAGTATATTCTCAAATCAATAAGATGTAAACAAATATGGATGAAATATACATATATTTATATTTATCCAGCAAGAGATAGTACTTGAACAGCTCAACTTAAAAGGGTGAAGAAGCACAGCAGGGCACAATTTCCTACCTAAGCATGAACCTGATATGAACCCAGGACCTGATATGTTGCTCCATCATCCTTATCAACCAAACGTTCTCTCTCTGTGTCAGTTCTCCAAGGCTTGCAACATTTCCTACCATGGAAAGGGTTCTGTGGCTGATGGTGCTGCTGCTGGAGGGGAGCACGCTGGCTCAGGTGGAAGTCTGCCCTTTTCATTGCATCTGCCAAAACCTCTCCGAGTCCCTCAGCACACTCTGCGCCAACAAAGGGCTGCTCTTTATTCCCCCCAACATTGACCAGCGGACAGTAGAGCTGCGCTTGGCAGACAACTTCATTCAGGTGGTGGAACCACCAGATTTCCTGAACATGACAGGCCTTGTGGACCTAACCCTCTCTCGAAACACTATTGATACCATCCGCCCTTTTGCCTTTGGGGACCTGGAAAGTCTCCGCTCCCTCCACCTGGACAGCAACCGGCTAACAGAAATCAGGGAAGAGGCTTTGAGGGGTATGATCAACCTTCAGCACCTCATCCTTAACAATAACCAGCTGGTGGACATCTCAGTGGCTGCTTTTGATGACTTCTTGTTGACACTAGAAGATTTGGATTTGTCCTACAACAACTTGCACAGTGTTCCATGGGAGGCAATCCAGGGGATGCTCTGCCTTCACACACTCAATTTGGACCACAACCTCATTGACTTCATCCTAGAAGGAGCCTTCACTGAGCTGTACAAGCTCTCCCGGCTAGATATGACCTCCAATCGTCTTTACACACTGCCGCCAGACCCTCTCTTTGCCCGCTCTCAAGTTGGGGTCATCAGCCCGACCCCGTATACCTCCACTATCATGCTCAGCTTTGGTGGCAATCCTCTGCATTGCAACTGTGAGCTGCTGTGGCTGAGGCGCTTGGCGCGCGAGGATGACATGGAGACCTGTGCCTCCCCTGCACAGGTGGCCGGCCGCTACTTTTGGTCGGTGCCTGAGGAAGAGTTCACTTGTGAGCCTCCTCTCATCACACGCCACACTCACAAGCTCTGGATTTTGGAAGGCCAAAGGGCTCTCCTGAGATGCCGAGCCATTGGGGACCCTGAGCCAGTGATCCACTGGGTCTCCCCTGATGACAAAATCATCTCCAACTCCACCAGGACCGTATCATTTCGCAATGGCACTTTGGACATCTTGGTGACTACCATCCGGGATGACGGGCTCTACACCTGCATCGCCATAAATGCGGCTGGGGAATCAACGGCCACCATAGCCCTCACCATCATCCCCTTGCCCCATCAGGGGAATGGCAGCATCACAGTGCTGCAGCAGGACCCAGGTTCATCCGACATCGCCAGCTCTGCCAAGACCGCGGCCAACGCCACGGAGGGGGCTTCTGAGAAGGGAGTGGTGGTGTCTGACGTGACGGCCACATCAGCCCTGGTGCGCTGGGTGGCAGACAAGCTGGCCCATGCGGCCTGGATGTACCAGATCCAGTACAACTGCACTGCCGATGACGTGCTCATTTACAGGTAAGATGTTCGCTGCAGTCCTGCTTAAGGAGGTGAGTGGAACATCCTCTGGAAGGCCTCAGGGCCAAAGGCTGCTGTCTGACGTGTTCTCCCTGTGCTAATTGACCAAGCAGGCAAGGGGCTCCCAGCCAAAGAAGAAACTCATTCCAAGCACCACAGCTGTTCTCTCAAGGCGCTCCTCATTAGCCACTGATGCACTGGAAGAACCTTGAGCATTCCCCCTTTAATTCCTACGTGAACAACGATGAAGGCTGTGCCAGCGAAGAAGCCATGCATGATACACACTGTATCATACACAGCAGACAGGCTGATGCACACGCTTCTGGGGTGTCTTGTTCTGGGGTAGAAAAGCCATTGCTCTTTTGAGAGTCAACACCCTTAGCCCCCCTCAAAGAATTCAGTGCACATTAAAAAATTGTGCTCATTGTTTAAAATTATGAATGGGTTGGCAAAGTATACTTTTAAATCAATAAGATGTAAATAGATATTTATCCAACAAGAGATGGTACTTGAACAGCCCAACTTAAAAGGGTGAAGAAGCAAAGCAGGGCACAATTTCCTACCTAGCATGAAGTTGTCCTCAGGACCTAATATGTTGCTCCATCATTCTTATCAACCAAACATTCTCTCTCTGTGTCAGAAGTGATCAGATCTCAGCTAAGGTTCCAGCTCTTAAAGCTTGAAAAATGGATGGGGTGATGGTTGCAGAAATCTTAAGTGCAGTGGTGAGTCCTCATGTCAGTGGGATGGAGACAGGTGTCAGCAAAGTTCCTCGACTTGAGAAGGCAGGAAAACTATATGAATCATGTAGGCAAATATAATTAATTTAAACAATTTGCACAAGTTATAGAACTCATGGTTTCAAGAACAGAATGCTGACTGAAAACAAAACATACTTAATAGCACAGAGAAAATTCTCTTGGCCAGGTCCTAAAAACATTATCCAGAATTTAACCTGGTAGGTCTGAGACTGGAAATAAGCAGTTATTTTAAAAATAATGGCTGGGGGGGGGGGGGGGGCGGCTCACAGTAAATAATGATGTTTAGATCTACTTGGGCAATACAACTCTATTCTGTCTTCTTTTCTAACTCAGTTCTCATAATTGGGAAAGTGTTGGGAAGAATGTTTGGGCAGGAAGAAGAGAAGCAAAGAGAAGTACTACTGAGAACAGGACCCTTGGGAGAGACAGCAAGCTAGATTTCTGCTTTCATGGTTCATGCACCATTTTCACCAAAGAATTCTGGAATAACATTCAGTGAGAGCTGGTGGCACAGAACTGAAATCAATGGAATAAGTTAATCTTAGTCTTAAAGGCAAAAAGTAGCCATCTTGGTGCAGCAGGCATTCTCTTTGTTATTGCTTCCTGCAGTACGCATGGACCAGCAAGCTGCCCTGAGCTGAGAGTCCTGAAGATGCCTCTCACTAGGAGTAGCTCTGGATTCTCATTGAATGATGTGGAACTTACTTCTAACTGTATAAGATTTGGCCATAAACTTCCAGAGAAAAAGGTCAGAAGTGATCAGATCTCATAGTTTCCTATTTTTCACATTACAGATCAAATAGTATGGACAATTACTTTCCATTGCATGATTCCTACACTATGCTGACTTGTTCAGTAACAGCTGACCTAACTGTGCATGCTTACTCACAAGTAAGCCCCATTGTTCAGTGAGTCTGCTTCCGAATAAAACTCCAAAGGACTTCCTCCCTTACCTGAACTGGCATCCAAGCAGACATAATGGAAAAAGTCAGGGGAGTCACATGGCCAAATGCTTTTCATCATATTCCTAGATTGTAAACAGACTCATTTAATTGCAAAACATATGCTGAATAATAATTTAACCAATTAGAAACCAATTAATAGCTCTGTTCCAGAAACATGAATTTCAAACAGGGAAACTTGATTGAAATCAATGCTTTAAAACAGTCTCTTTAAAAAACCAACACTCTAGATGTGTGAGACATGTAGCTTGATTCACCTCGGACCTGCCAACTATTCCAGAATTACTATTCCTCCCAGCTTCTCACAGGATAAGAACTCTTACTTGGCCTGAACTAGGTATTGAATGGTGAGAAATAGCGGGTCTTTTCTCCTTTACTAGGGGATATGCACACATTTGCCAGGCTCACACATAAGAACAAGTCACAGTGGTTTCCACTACGGTCTGTTGTACTGTCTGAATCCTGCTGTGGACTTGGCACACAGGTTGTTTGGCTTCTGTGGAGCCATGGAGAGAAAAAAAGGACCTGCTGCATGGTTTCTACCCTTCACTACAGCTTATTCAGTCATCTGAACCCAGAAATGAGGTTTCTGTGTAACCACCAGAGTCTGCTAGAAAGAGCAGCACTTGACTGGAGCTGTATTAGCGTCCAGCTTCTAATATACATAGAAACAGTGAGTCAGAAGGGGCCTCCCAGGCCATCTAGCAGACTAGATGGACCCCCAGCTCCAGCCTGCTCTGCTCATGAAATACCTACCATGTGCATGTCCAGCCTATTATTGAATGCCCTCACTGATGGGGTTTCAACCATCTCCCGTGGAAGCCCATAGAGACCAATGAAGGGGAGGCAGGAAGGTTGAGGCAGGAGGGTGGAAACCATGCATGGAAACCATGCAATTGTCTGACTGCCTCACCATGCCATGTGGAAGCTGCACAGCATGGTCTAGCCTTACCTGTACACCTGCCCATTCTTGCTCGCTCGCTCGCTCGCTCTCTCTCTCTCTCTCTCTCTCTCTCACACACACACACACACACACACACATGCTTATCTCTGTCCATTACATTTGCTGCTGCTCTGATCAAGTTAACTGTAAAAGAAAGTTCCAGGTAGTGATTCTGTGGGTGTGGATGCATGAGAATTCTGTTTGGGGTAAAAATCCTGCAGAATTTTTGACCTTGGTCACCAGTTTTTGTTCTGCCTGTCCCCCTTGCTGGTAGGAACCAGATTTATACTGTTGAAACAGCATGTGGATTTCTTTTGTTTCTCTCTCACTGTCAGTTTACATATAAAGTTGGTCTTGAGATGTTAGCAAATTGCAATTGTGCAAATTGCATTAAAAGGCAGAGACTTTCCCAAGTGTGTACCTGTACCCTTACACAGGGGTCCAAAATGACTTGTCAGTGTCCTTGGAGGAACACGGAGAGAACATGCAGGCAGGAGGCAGGAACTGTTGCCAATGGGGGTGCCTGCCCAGTCCTGTGGCCTCAGAGAGACTGCAGGAGGTGGCCAGTCAAGGTACTGATGCTGCCTTGGAGGGTTCCTGCGTGGCACCGCTGCATTTAAAGCATGTGCACACATGAAGGTCTTCAGAAGTCGAGGCCTTGTAGTCTAAAGTCCCAGGGCTGACGTGCCTCCACTAGGCAAATACTTGTGTTAGAGAAAACAACTGTGCTCTTGTCTTGCTCTTTCCCAATGCTTCTGGGTGAATTCTAATTCCAGTCTTCTAGCCAGAGCCAGATTAACTAGATCTAGTCCAGATTAACTCATGCAGAGCACCATCATATAACACTGATGTTACTAAAATAAAAAATGGCATATCCCAGTCACCTCTTGATTATTTAATGCACCAGGATGCCTACTGTTGGGAAGCAGTGAAACTTTTATTAGCTTCTTGCAGACAGGACAGAATACATTAGATTACTGAAGTCGTTCCCTTGGCAGGACAAAATGTGCACAGAATTAGAAGGGGCTCAGAAAGCCCCTCATCTGACACTTTCATTATTAGTGGTTTGTTTTATGTTATGCCAGTTCTATTTGTGCAATGTTTTATTGTTATTAATTGTAGTAGTCCTTTAATCCTACTTTTCAGACAATCCCAAAGCCACTCTCAGCCATGAGAATGAGAGCTCACAAACAAAGAGTGAAAGGAGAATGTAAAGCGGGGAATGGGGTACTATCTTAAGACGTGCATTGGCCAGTCGCTGCAAGGAAGGAACTGATGCAGACTATATTCAGTGGACTCAACATACAGTTGAGTGGGCTGGGGATCGTGAATGGCGAGGATCATGCTTTCCTAATTTTCCTTTGGCCCACTGAGGAGATGGGTGCAGGTGACTGTGGAAGAAGGTGTCAGAGGGGTGCTAAGTGCCGTTTACTGATCCCGTCTCTCTCTCCCTACAGGATCATCCCTGCCAGCAGCAGACATTTCGTCATCCAGCACCTTGTGCCCAGCGTAGAGTACGACTTGTGTGTTTTGGCCATCTTCGATGATGTGGCCACTTCCTTGGCGGCCACACACCTTTTGGGCTGCGCCCAGTTTGCCACAAGGGATGCCTATCCAGACTGCCACTCGCTGCATGCCCACTTCCTGGGGGGGACCCTGACGGTGACTGTAGGGGGCATCATTGTGGTTACTTTGCTGGTTTTCATGGTGACCATGATGGTGAAGTACAAAGTCTGTGGCAGCATTCATGGGAACCTACCTAAAGCCACCAATGTCTACTCACAGACCAACGGGGGGCACCCCAATGGGCTGCTCTTCCAGCGGACGTCCCCCAAGCAGCGTGGCCCAAAGCACACCAAGGAGGCTCGGCTGCAAGGGGCGGAGCACAGGACAGGGGCTGGAACAGCCTGGAGGCTCCATGCTCCTGCCAAAACCAAGCGTAGCACCTCCTTGGATATGGGGAACATCTCCTCCCCGAGCCCTTGCTACAGCTATGCCAAGCGCCTCAGCACTATATGGACCAGACGCAGCCAGTCCGTGCATGGCATGCTGGTGCAGTGCGCCGTTCCTGAGAACCACAATGCCACACAGCTTGGACCCTTCCTCAATGCAGATGAGCTGGAAGAAAGTGTAGTATAGTCCTCAGCCTGCCTCTGGGATGAAGGGATAAAGCTTGGGCACCTGGGAGGGAACACCAGGCTGCCGCTGGCACCTAATCGGCCCAAAGGAAGTGCTGGTATGGTGAAGGGGGCAGCGCCTCATGGCAGCAGATGTAATTGCAGGCACTGGAAATCTTGTATTTGGTATGGAAATGCTGTAGCTCAGCAATCTGCAAAGGCCTGAAGCGGCTGCTCCGGTAAGAGCAACACTGACCAGCCTCCACAGGGAGGGGCAAGCAGCAGACAGGCTGGCAGCAGAAGAGCTGCTTGATCGAGAGGCCTGTCCTCAGCCAGAGGAGGCCAGGACACAGTCCTTCCTCTCCCTTTTGGCCCAGTTGTGCCACAGATCGATCAGGGACATGAATAGGAAGCCTGCATACAGGAGGCCTAGAAGAAGGGCTGTGGATACAGAAATCAGTTGCTCTGGATGGGAAAGGAGATGTACAGTTTTAAAAAGAAATGTCAGAAAAGGAAGGAAAAAAAGGGAATGAGTGCTATTAAGATATTCCCAAATTGTCAGTGCATCAAAGACAGAAGAGTAAATAGGAAAGTTAATACCATCATTGTATATAATTAGAAATGCTGGGTGTTGGGGCCGTCAAATTCCACCTTGTTAAACCCAAATTCTGTACTGAGAAAAGCTGGAATTTTGTGATATGTATAAATTGGGAACTTTTGCATATACCTGTTTATTTTTGCATCAATTTTACAGCTGCTACTGAAGGAGGGTAGGGAATGTCTTTCATCTTCCGAGACTTACCAAAGAGACTGTGTTCTTTGCTGCCAAAAGGCCTGTAAGAACATAAGAGGAGCCATGCTTGACCAGGGCAGTGGCCCATCCAGCACTGTATTCACACAGTGGCAAACCCACAGGATCTCTCAAGTGCAACAGTCAGCACTTCTGTGATACGGAGGGAGCCAGCAATGACAGCATCCTAAAACCCCAGGACTGGAGGGCCGTCAGGTCCAATCCCAGCTCAGTACAGGACTCCCAGTTAAACCATCCCTCTCTGACACCTGAGACCCATGAATGCCTCTAGTGCAGGAGAGCCCACCACCTCCCTAGGTCATGGGTTCCATTGCCATACTGCTCTAACAGTCAGGAAATTTTCCCTGATATCTGCCATATTGCTCTGACAGTGTAGAAAATGTTCCTGATATCTAGCCTGAATCTGAATTGTCACAACTTGAATTGGTCATTCCAATTCCGGAATCAGCAAGAAGAGGTCTTTGAGGTACTTATAGAGGGATATCATGTCCCTGCTCAATCTTCTTTTCAAGGCTGAACAGGCCCAGTTCTCAGTCTCTCCTCTCCTTTCCAAACCCTGGATCTTTTTTGTTGCCCTTTCTAATTTTTCTGCATCTCTGGAGAAGATCCTGTGACTGCCTTTCAAGTACTTGTACAGTACTATTTTATCTTCTCTCTTTGAGATTCAACATGCCCAGTTCCCTCAATTTTTCCTCATGGAGGTTTGTCTCCACTTCTCCAGTCCTTTGTTGCCCTCCTCTGAACCCTTTCTACCGAGTCTGCATCTTTCTTAAACTGTGCTGCTCAGAACGCTCCAGATCAAAGAATCGTAGAATAGAAGAGTTGGAAGGGACAATGAAAGCCATCGAATCCAACCCCCTGCTGTTGCAGGACACCATTTCACACCATCCCACTCAGATGGCTGTCCAGGTTCTTTTTGAATGTCTCCAGTGTGGGTGTGCCCACCACCTCTCCAGGCAGTTGGTTCCACTGTTGTATTGCTCTGACCATGAGGAAGCTTTTCCTGATGTCCAGCCTGAATCTGGGTGGTGCAACTTGAGTTGATTATTCCATGTCCTGCACTCTGGTATCTGCAAGAAGAGATCTTGGCCTTCCTCTTTGTGGCAGCCTTTGAGGTACTTATAGAGGGATATAATGCCCACCCCCAGTTTTCTCAAGGCTGAACATGCCCAGTTACCTCAGTTTCTCCTCACAGGGCAGTGCTTCCAAACCCTGGATCATTTTTGTGGCCCTCTGCTGAACCCTTTCCAATTTACCTGCATCTTTCTTAAATCTTGGCACCCAGAACTGGACACAGTATCCCAGATGAGGTCTGACTAGTGCGCAGTATAGTGGAACTACTACTTCTCATGATTTGGAAGTAGTACTTCTGTTAATGCATACCAAAAGAGCATTTGCCCTTTTGGCAGATGCATCGCATTGTCGGCTCATGTATAGCCTATTGTCCACAATTACTCCAGGATCTTTTTTTTTCTTCAGTTCTGCTAAGCCACGTATTCCCCATCTTGTATCAATGCTTTTGGTTTCTTTTTCCTAGGTGGAGGTCTTGCCACTTGTCCTTATTGAATCTCATTCTGTTGCTTTCAGTCCAGTGCTCAGATCTTCATTCTGTCTTCTAGGGTGTTTGCTAAGTTGTTGAAGAGCACTGGGCCCAGGACTGAACCCTGTGGCACCCCACTAGTTACCTCCATCCAATTTGAGAAGGTGCCATTGATGACTGATTTAGCAGCCAATTTTGGATTCACCTAATAGTTTTTCCATCTTGTCCAGTTCTTGCTAATTTGCTTATCAGAATGTCGTGTGGCACTATGTTGAAAGCTTTGCTAAAGTCTAGGTAGATTATGTCCACAGTGTTCCCTTTGTCCATTTGGGAAGTTACCCAGTCAAAAAATGAGATTAATTTGGTCTGACAGGATTTATTTTTGATAAATCCATGCTGGCTTTTATTAATCACTGCATTTTCTTCAAAATGCTTGCAGATGAATTTTTAAATAATTTGCTTCAGAATTTTTCCAAGGATTGATGTCAGACTAACTGGTCTATCGTTCCCAGATTCATCTTTTTTTCCCCTTTTTGAAGATAGGGACAACGTTAGCCCTTCTCCATTCATCTGGCACTTCTCCTGTTTTCCAAGATTTATCGAAGACAATAGCCAGTGGTTCTGAGAGTTCCTTTGCTAGCTCTTTTATGACTCTTGGATGGAGTTCAATCAGGCCCTGGAGATTTGAAAGTGTTTATTCCACCTAGATATTCCTTGACCATTTGTCTGTCAATCTTGGGCTGCCATCTCTTACTTCCAGCTTGAACTTCCTCTTGATTGCAGATTTCCTTGTGGGAGAAGACTGAATCAAAGTAGGAATTGAGCACCTCTGCCTTTTCTTTGTCTTCTGTTATCACTCTGCCATCCACTTTAAATAGCTGGACACCCTTCTCTTTCTCATGTCTTTTGTTGTGGATGTATCTAAGAAAGCTTTCTTGCTGGGCTTAGCATCCCTTGCTATTCTTAGTTCATTCTCTGCTTTAGTCTTCCTGATGCAATTTACTGTAAAGCTCTTCTGAAGAAGTTTTTCGTGTGCTGGCCAAACAGCTGCTTCCCATTCTTTGTGAGGTGCATTTGCCAATAGTCCATCTTCCAGGAAGCTTAGCTTGTGGTCCCAGAATCCAAATCTCTCTTTATGGCACCACCATCATAGCCAGTCATTCACTTGAAGGATTTTTCTTACTCTAACAGTTCCTTTTCCACATGCTGGTAGGATTGAGGAGAAGAATATCTGGGCCCCAGTGTTTATATTTTCGTCCCTAGAGCTTTGAAGTCTGAAGTTATATCAGCAAAACTTCTCCTGGCAGTGTCATTACTTCCCACGTGGAAGAGAAGGGGTATTTGTCAGAGGGTCGTATGAGTTATGTGAACTTGCTGGTTATATCTTTAACCTTGGCACCAGGGAGACAGCAAACTTGGCAATTCTCTGGGTCATTGTGACATATTTTTCCAGCAAGAGAGAATCTCCTACAACTAGCACTCTTCTCCTTTTGTTGCGAATTTTGCTGTCCTTTTCCTTGTTTGATTGGCCTTTTGTCTCTGAAAAAGAGTTATTTAGGGTCGTGTGGTTCTTTTACACTGGGTTTCTCACATGTCTCTTCCTCAAGCAGCTCAAAGCAGTTCGAGAGTTCCACTGCTTCCATGGGTGCAGAGTGTTTTCTAGCTCTTCTGCATGTGTCACCCTGTTCCAGCAAGTTTTCTCATTTTCCCTTACCTCAGGGTTCTCTTGTGCCTCCTCTGCTTGCAGTTGCTCTTCTTCCTTCTGACAACACCTACATTTTGCAGCCCCTCCACTCTGTCCAGAAGCTCTTTGTTTTCTTTTATTGTCCGCAGGCTGGACACACGCTGCTCCAGTGCTCTCACTTTTCCTGTAATAGGGGTACAAGTGTGCAGCAGCAGCAGTTGGTTCAGGGTGCCATTGTGGAGTCGTCTTGGTGCATTGCTTATGCCATCACTTGCAGTGGGGGATTTAAAGTGAAAATAAGGAAAGAAGCAAAATGGGGGGGGGAATGTTAGGGACCTCCCGCTGGACCTCCTCCGCCAAACTCCTTTCGGCTTTCTCTGTTTGCTGGCTCTGGTTGCTCGCTTCCTGGGAGCTTGGCTGCTTGTATCCCAGAGGCCCTAGACCAGCTGGGGCAGTTTGCTCTGATGTGCTCTGTTCTGCTTGGAGTCAGGAACCAGATGAGGCCTAACCTGTAACTAGTTAAGGGGAACTTGTACTTTATGTGCCTTGGAAGTGATAATTCTATTAATGCAGCTTAAAACAGCATTTGCCCTTTTTGCAGCCACATCATATTGTTGACTCATACTCAGCTTGTGATCTACAGCAATTCCAAGATCCTTCTCACCTGCAGTATTGTCGAGCCAAGCATTTCTCATCTTGTAATGAAAGAACATAGGTAAATTTGTCCCTACTAAATTTCATTCTGTTGTTTTCAGCCCAGCATTCCAGTTTAACGATCACCTTGATTCTTCTTTCTGTCTTCCAGGGCAGTAGCTATTCCACTCACTTTTGTGTCCTCTGGAAATTTAAACATCGTTCCCGGCACTTTCTCATCTAAGTCATTAATAAAAGTATCAAAGAGCACTGGGGCCAGGAATGAACCCTGCGGTACCATGCTTGCTACTTTTCCCTGGTTTGAGAAAGTGTCATTGATGAGCACTTTTAGAGCCACTGAAAACCTCCAGTCTCCTTTTCAAGCTGTCCAAATTGGTGGCCATCACTACTTCTTGTGGCAGAGGATGCCATGATTTAACTATGCACTCTATGAATAAGTGCCTCCTTTTATCTTTCTTAATCAGCTTTATGGGATAACTCCATTGAGTTCTAGTATTATGGAACAGGAACAAAAAGTTTCTTCTCTACTTTCTCCACAGCATGCGTAATTTTGAACATCCTTCTAAGCAGTTATATACAAATTCTGGCATTTGTGATGGTAGGATCTGTATATTCTTGATTCTTCTAAATATGAATGCATATTGTTAGGGAAATATCACAGACCAACCAACAAAGCAGAGGAGTGCTTAATGTCCTTTAGCCCCATATTATCCACATCACTCCAGAACAGTGGAGGATTTTACAGGGACTTTATGAGGAAATCATTTGGAAGTGGCTGCAGGAGCAAAGTCAGAACTGCCCTATCAGAAGTAGGGCAGCCAAGGGCTGGGAGGCTGAATCTCAGGGATGCCCTCAGGCTGCCCTTCCAAAGAAACAGCCCTGGGGCTGCAGAGATGTGATGACACTGGCCTCAGCCTGTCGGTATCTGACATGGAAGAGCTAGGGAGCGGTGCAATGTTTCCCACTGGGAGATTCTCCCTCTTGGGTAGCTTCTTTTCTTTCAGTGAAGATGCACAGTAGACTTTCCATCTGTCATCATTCTTTTCATTTTATGTGCTCATGAAAGGCTTAGAAGCCTCATTTTGTGGCTTTTGTGAGCACAGGCAGTGTACAACACAACACAACACCCACTGCAAACTGCGTTGGCAGCTGAAATATCACTTGGCTTTCCTAGCACTGCAGAGTACCATGATTCTGCAAATAGGATGGTGCCCTATAGAGGAAGAATGTCAGAGAAACCAACAATGAATTCTAGTAAGTTAGGATTTCTGTGAATCCAACCTGTGGATTCTAAAGTAGACCAGCTTTTTTTGGAGTGAAAGGGATTCTATGGAGTGCCAAAACAGTCTGGGGAGGAAGATTTGCACAAGTGTAAACAAGAATGACATTCAATAATCCAATTTTGTCAACAAGTGGAAGAATGAAAGACCCAACAATCCATGGATCAACATTGGTTCTCTCCCATCTATGTCTACATGATGAAGCTGTGGTTCAGAACCAGAAACTCAAAAGAAGTATGCAACCTCTTGGTTTTCTTAGTTCTGTGGGCCTTGCCTCATTTGAAATTCATGTCTGTGACTGACTGCCATTTTCCATGCCAGGTTTAAAAAGTGCTGTGGCTGAAAAATTAAAAAAAAAAATTACACCTCCTGGTTGAGAACATAGCTAGTGGCATTCTTTACTGAAGGGTTGTTCATCAGTTCTTTCCCTGCGGGACAATCTAGTTTATAAACCAGATGGAAATACTCAAAGTTGGGAATTAACTCCCCAGTATGGGAGAGAATGCTGCTACCTTGACAAAAATAGCTTATGCTTCCTTTTGTAGGACATGCCAAGTTTGAGTAGCTTGTGGGAGCTTGGGTTGAGGAAGACGGTGAGAAAAAATAATTCATTCATGAGTGGAGCCAACTGGAGCTAGAGGTCAGACTAGATGGTCTGAGAGGCCTCCTCTGACTCAGTATGTTTCCCTTTCCTTTCCTTCTCATATAATTGAGGCTCTCTGGATGGTTAACAAACGATTAAGTTAAATAAAAGTTACACACACATACTAATTTAAAAGAATGAAATAATAATAGAAATTGCAATTATTTAACATGGCAGCATAGCAGCAGTACAAAATACAATGGAATATAAACAAAATGTAGAAAGACAAAAAGGACTTCAATGGGGCTGAAAACAATGCAAGGTAGGTGCCAGGCGCATCTCAGGTGGGGAACCTATTTCACAACCGAAAAGGCCCTCCAACTGGTAGCCACACGCCTCACTCTGGGAGACCCACTTGTAATTACCTTCCCAGACAACATTTTGGAAAAGAACACTGGAGGTGAGACTGCTGTTTCAGTTCAGGAATAATTGACCTGGGAGATGTGGGGTGGCAGGGATGCACAGGAGAAAGATTAAATCTCTCCACTGGAAAGATCATTTCTACTTCCACCAGCAACACTGAACACGCAGAATGCAGCAGCCAAGACCACCCACATGCTACGCTTCGGCTTTCAGTTCAAAACCTACAAAATTTACTTGGGCACAAAACAGCCAGCACTTTAAAAACTGCTATTAGTCTAACATGTTCATTGATGCCATTTGAGTATGTTTCACTGAACCAAGTATGTAAACTCTTTCACAGTTTTAATGAAGAAATGAAATTGTGAAAGATTTTACAAGCCTGGGCTCAGTCATCAATTCAAATGGAGACTGCAGCCAAGAAATTCAAAGACTGAGACTGGGAAAGGCAGCAACAGAGGACCTAGAGAAGATCAAGCACAGGGACGTTTTGCTGAAGACCAAGACTGAGATCATCCACACTTCTGCATTCCCACACAGCGAAGAAAGTTGACAGGAAGAAAACAGATGCATTCAAAACACGATGCTTGAGGAGAACTTGGTGAATACCTTGATTGACAGAAGGAAAAACAAGAGGATCCTGGATCAAATCAAGTCAGAGCTTTCCTCAGAAGGAAAATGACGGAACTGAGGATGTCATACTTGGGGAATACTTTGGTTAACTCTACACAACTCTGGTGCACCAACATGTGGAGTCCTGTGTTCATTTCTGTGTTCCACATTACATAGCTCGGTTAGACTCAGTCCAGCACAGGGTCACAAGAATGGTAGCTGGATTGAGAGGGATGACACATGAGGAGAGACTGAGGGAAGTGGGTCTTTTCAACCTGGAGAAGAGGAGACTCTAAGGGGAACTTTTAGCAACTTATAGGTATGTGAGGGGATGTCATGTGGAGGAGGGCTGTGAGCTGGTCTTCCCTGCAATGGAGGGTGGGAAGCATTCCAGTGGGGCAAAGGTTGGATGTCAGGAAGTACTTCCTGATGGTTAGGATATGGAGTGGTCTCCAAGGTAGGTAGTGGAGGCCCCCTCAGTGAGGGTGTTCAAGAAAAGATGGGATAACCTCATGTTGGGGATTATATGAGTGGAGCCAGATGGAGCCCGGGGTCAGACTAGATGACCCAGGAGACCCCTTCTGAATTGCTTTGTTTCTGTGTTTTGGATCATGGGTAAGACTCCCTGGAGAAGGAAAGTAAAAGGCAGAAGAAGAAAGCACAGCACAAAAATGACATGAATTGACTCCATCAGAGACGGTTTCGAATTTACAAGAGGTGAGCAGTACTGTCATAGGACATTTTGGAAGACTTGATGGCATCGCACCACACTTTTATGAGCAAAAAGAAGAAGGGAGATTCAGAAGGGCCACAAAAATGACTGCAGGATTAAAACAAAGCACTATGAGTGTGGGGCCGTGATTAGGAGTGTGGGAAGGGACTCCAGCAATCTGTGTTCTAGTCCGGACTGGGTGACTTCTGTTCAGTCACAGACTTTCAAACCAACCTACCTCACAGGGTTTTTGTTGTACGGATAAAACAGCAGAATGATGTAAGCCACTTTGAGGTCTAAGAAAGGATTACTACAAGCAGCTGCCTCCTGTCTTTGATAGAGATGAGGACTATGAGAACATGACTGTTCCATGTTTATTTAGTAAGCTTTTGGAATGGAACTGGAACTGGAATGTGTGTCTTGTGGGGTTAAAGCCAATACACTAATCACTCCACAGAAACTCATCTAGTACAACTTTGCCATCGGCAGTGGAGAAGGCTTCACCTGGGAATTTTTGTCTACCAGGGTGATGTAAAAGGTAGAAGGGGAGGACCTGGAAGGAAGCTGTGAATGGAACATTTGCCAACCAGAGGATTGTGCCTCAAGTAGCCTGAAATTGCCCACAGTGCTCTGGGGAGGGGGGAGGTTTTTTTGCGACGTGTTGTACAGCCCAGTTCTCCACTGTCTACTCCTTTGTGAGATGTGCACTTGGGCTCTCTGCCACTTTAACATTTGCAAGGGTCCCTCTTGACCTCACCCCCTTCAAAACTGGACACAGAATCCAGTAAAGCTCAAGTTCCCCCGCTCTCCCAAAGCAAAGGCCGGGCTTCATCTTTCCTTATCGGGATTCAACTGACTCTAAGCAGATGCCCACAACTTTCAGGAGCAGCTATTTCTTCCCCACTGTACATTTCAGTTGTGCCCCTTGACTGGGAGACATCCTGACGTATCTCTGATGTAAGACCAGCAGTGCGTGTGTGTTGGTGGTGGAATATCCATGCTTACAAAATATTAATGAGAACACCCACTGAGATGGGAGAAGGGAACACCCAGAGGCCACCTGGGTCCCTGCCCTCACCCTCTGCTCTCCAGGCCTGTTGCTTGGCCTGGCACAAACAGAGCCAGGTCCTTCTCCCTGCCTGCCTGCTTCCTGACAGTGAACTGCTACTGTGGATGCCAACAGCCAGGGCAGTCCAAATGCTACCAGCCCCTGTTCAATTCACTTTGCCTCCAAAGCCTTGAAGGAGAGAGCTGCAAGGGATGTGTGCTTGAAAAGGGAGCTGTGTTCAGCAAGGGTCTGACATGTCCTCCCCCCACAGAGACTATCTGGAGAGGGCACTGAAAAATATCTAACAGGAAAGCGCAGGCACACAAAGACTGTATGCTTTTCTGTAATGCATGGCAGAGCAAAGGGACAGCAGCTCATGTGACAGGCTCCTGCCCCAAGGGACTTAAGCACCCTGATTATGCTAATGAGGAGAGGGTACAGACAGAAAGAACAAGCTCACTCGCAAACAAGAAGCTGCGGAGTGCGATGTCTGGAAGTCTTGCTATGTTGCCACGCAGCTGGGGAGCGGGGCTGTCCTCGAGACAGGACACATATGGCAGTGATGGCGACAGCATGTTTTTGGCCACTGCAGAGTGGCACCCTCTCCTTCCCTTCTTGCAACAACTCCAAGCACTCTTGGATGAAACTGATTATCTGGACCCATTTCAGTCCAGCTTCAGACCTGGGTACGGTACTGAATCTGCCTTGGTCGCCCTGTACGATGACCTGTGCAGGGAGAAGGACAGGGGGAGTGCATCTCTGTTGGTTCTCCTGGACCTCTCAGCGGCTTTCGATACCATCGACCATGGTATCCTTCTGGATAGGCTAGCGGGATTGGGGGTCGGAGGCACTGCCTTGCAGTGGTTCCGCTCCTATCTCAACGGCCGATTCCAGAAGGTAGTGCTGGGGGACCATGTCTCTGCGTCATGGCAGCTATGCCATGGGGTACCACAGGGATCCATTTTGTCCCCTTTGCTGTTTAACATCTATATGAAACCGCTGGGAGAGGTCATCAGGAGGTGTGGGCTACGGAATCATCAGTACGCTGATGATACCCAGCTCTACCTCTCATTTTCCACTAATCCAGGTGAGGCAGTGGCTGTGCTGAACCAGTGCTTGGCCGAGGTAATGGGCTGGATGAGGGCCAATAAACTGAAGCTCAATCCAGACAAGACGGAGGTCCTGTTGGTTGGCGGACAGGGCTTCGGAGAGGGTGGATTTGACCTGGCCCTGAATGGGGTTGCACTCCCTCTTAGGGACAAGGTCCGCAGCTTAGGAGTATTCCTCGACCCGGAGCTTTCATTGGAAGCTCAGGTGACAGCGGTGGCGAGGAGCGCTTTCCTTCAGCTTTGGCTGATTAATCAGCTGCGCCCCTACCTGGAGTATGACTGCCTGGCGACGGTGACACACGCGCTGGTGACTTCCCGCCTTGACTTCTGTAACGCGCTTTACGTGGGGCTTCCCTTGAAGACGGTCCGGATACTTCAATTGGTTCAAAATAGAGCTGCCAGGTTGCTGACGGGGACGGGGCATTATGTTCACATGACTCCAGTCCTCCGACAGCTTCACTGGCTTCCCATTGAAGTCCGGGCCCAATTCAAGGTGTTGGTTATGACCTATAAAGCCCTAAACAGCTTAGGTCCTGGTTACCTGAAGGAGCGCTTACATCCATGTATGCCCAGCCGCCCCCTGAGATCTGTGGGAGAGGCCCTTCTCTGGGAACCCTCCATGAAAGAAATTAGGAGGGTAGGTACTCGGAGGAGGGCTTTCTCTGCGGTGGCGCCCAATCTATGGAATGCGCTCCCCAGAGATGTCCGCCTGGCGCCGGCGTTGTTTTTCGGCGCCAGGTGAAGACCTTTTTATTTAAACGTCATTTTAATTGTTAACAATATTTGCTTATTTATCTGGCCAGGGTGACTTCTTTTATATTGTTTATTTATTTTATATTGTTAATTTTAATTTTATATTGTTATTTTTGTATTTTATAGTATTTTATTGTGTTGTAAGCTGCCCCGAGGCTTTGGCAAGGGGCGGCATAGAACTGTTTTAATAAGTAAGTAAATAAATAAAATGTTTTCTACTCTGCTAAAAGCTCTTTTAACACGTTCATGTTACATTTCAATGTTTCAGTGCAAAAAGATCTATATCAGCAACCAGTTCATTTGGCTAAAAATACTAGCAGAAAGAAAGAAACTAATAGAAACTAGTTCTCAATGCTGCTAATGCTGCTAAGGGGCTTGTGGCTGTGCTGCTGTCAAGTGCCTTCTGGATCACAATCCCTTGTGGCTAATTAAGCTCACCCAGCAGGGCCAGGAGGATCTTTGACAACAAACAGGTGCATTGGGATATTCAGCTTCTCTCCTCTGAGGACTAAAGCCAGAGGACTGAAATGAACAACTGGAACCATTCTGTGTCAAGGCCCACTGGTGCACTTGGAGATGTCAAAGGGTTAAATAACATAGAAACAGAGTAAGTCAGAAGGGGTCTCCCAGGCCATCTAGTCTGATCCCCGACTCCACCATGGACATGTCTAGCCTATCCTTGAACCCCCACACTGATGGGTCCTCAACTACCTTCCGTGGAAGCCCATTCCATACCCACGGGGTCCTAACTGTCAGGAAGTGCTTCCTGGCATCTAAATTGGTTGGTTCCCTGAGCTTTGCCCCGTTGGAGTGCATCCTGCCTTCCTCTGCAGGGGAGAACAGGTCTTTACCCACCCCCACATAACAAGCAGGAAGCCAGTAAGGGGTGTGGGGTAGGCCTGCCTCTTACACCTCTATCGCAGCTGCTGCTCTGACTGTGTCTTTTCCAAGAAGGAGAAGTCATTCTGGACTGTTCTGCACTAGATCCCATGGCTTTTCCAGTCACTCCCAGTACAACTGTGCAACAGAGTTACACAAGTAAGCAGCCAGCTTACTTTCCCTGAACTGCCGCTCCAATTCTGAGCTTCACCTGACGAGGAGGAATGCCTGGAAGGACTAGCATATGGACATGCAGGGCAGGATGAAAGGTTTCTCTGACACTTCCATGCTGCACAAAGTCGGATTCTTCCAGGCATGTGAGTGAAGCATGACTTTCCACCCCATTGGAAACACTGCTTGAAAATACACCATTCCAGTCCAGAAGGCTGACCCTCCATCCATTTGCCAAAGGACTGCTTCCTTGGCAAAGTGCTTCATTCTGTCCAACCACTGAGAGTAGGGTAGGGAGATGGACTTCCAGATTTTTTTCCAATCAGCCAGTCCCTCAACTGACATAGAGCAGGCTCCCCAAGATTTGGAATGGAGTGGGATCTCACATTCTCCAACAGCACCAACTGATTTGAGCATTTGTGCACAAATGAACAGGAGTCTTAGCAAGTCAGAGCAAAATGGGTTACTTGATCCAAAATGGGCATCATATAGAATCATCGAATAGTAGAGCTGGAATGGGCCATGAAGGCCTGGAGTCCAATGCCCTGCTGTTGTAGGACACCAAGTTACACCATCCCACTCAGATGGCTGTCCAGTTTCTTTTTGTATGTCTTCAGTGTGGGAGAGCCCACCACCTCTCCAGGCAGCTGGTTCACTGTCGTATTGCTCTGACAGTGAGGAAGCTTTTCCTGATGTCCAGCCTGAATCTGGGTTGCTGCAACTTGAATTGATTATTCCATGTCCTGCACTCTGGCATCAGCAAGAAGAGATCTTGACCTTCCTCTTTGTGACAGCCTTTGAGGTACTTATAGAGGGATATCATGTCCCCCCTCAGTCTTCTCTACTCAAGGCTGAACATGCCCAGTTCTCTCACTCTCTCCTTGTAGGCCAGTGTTTCCAAACCCTGGATAATTTTTGTTGCCCTCCTCTGCACCCTGTCTAATTTACCTGCATCTTTCTTAAATCCTGGTGTCCAGAACTGGACACAGTATTCCAGGTGAGGTCTGACTAGTGCATAGTATAGAGGAACTGCTACTTCTCATGATTTGGAAGTAATATTTCTGTTAATGCATCCCAAAATAGCATTTGCCCTTTTGGCTGCTGCATTGCATTGTTGCATGTTTAGCCTATTACTCCAAGTTCTTTTTCTTGTTCAGTTCTGTTGAGCCACAAATTCCCCATCTTGTATCAATGTTACTTAACTAGGGTCTCATGTGTGGCCAAAAATGAACATAAAATTTTATACTGTTAAATAGCCCCATGACTTGGGAGCTCAAACAAAGGCAGAGAGATTGCCTTTTTAACCCCATCTGAAACTGCTGCAAACCACATGGGAGAACCCTCCTGAGAGGAAAGAGCATGAGAACAGCCAGACCAGTCTGGTACAGACCAGTCTGTCTAGTGTAGCACTGAATCCACATTGTGGTAAAACAACTGGCTACAAGAACCTTCAGGCAGGGTGGCTACAAAAGTTCTCCCTGCCTAAGCTTCTCAGCAACTGGTTTATGCAGGCCCACAGCCTCTCATAATGAAGGTGGCACATAGCCAGAAAGACTGAGATGGTCTTCTCCTGCATGAATTGTCCCTCTGGTGACTATCACTACCTGCAACAGCAAATTACATGCATGATGAAATACTTCCTTTTATAGAAATGCTTCCCAAATCCTTTACCAGTCAGAGATGGCCATTTGGGCTCTAGCGTAAGAGAAATGCCTTTCGTCCCACTTTTCCCACACCATCCATATTATCTGGTGCAAATCTTACCATGCACCAGATATTTGATTTCACTTATTGATAAACAATCACAGCTGTGGCTCCAGCCACTTTAGCATGTTCATAGCCCCTTTTTGCATGCTCTCCAACTCTAGAATGTCCTTTTGAGGTGTGTGGACCAGAACTGCACATTCTAAATGTGCAGGGATTTGTACACAGGCAATAGGATAGCAGGCAGTATTATTTTCAATACCTTTTGTAGTTATGCCTTTTTCACAGCAGCCATGCACTGGGTTGCTATTTTAATTGAGCCGGCCACAAAAACAAGTTGGATTTTTTGCCTCAATTTGCATTACTTCTTTACATTGAACTGCATTTGCCATGTTGGAGATCTTGGGGAGATACCCTTGGAGCTCCTTGTGATCCCTTTAGCCATCCTAAAAAGTTTAGTGCTTCAGCAGACTTCGCCATGTCACTGATTACTCCTGATTAGTTTATGAATAGCTTGAAAAGCATTGGTCCTAATATAGAACCCCCAGGACTTTTGCATCTCTCCATTGGGAGAAATGTCTATTTATTCCTGCTCTCTGCCTTCTGTTCTTTAACCAGTTACTGATCTATAAGTTGACCCCCATTCCATGTTTGCTCAGAAATTTTTCATCAAGGACTTTATCAGAAGTCTTCTGAAAGTCCATTTGAGGTGAAACTGGACAGCCATCTGAGTGGGATGGTGCAACTTGATGTCTTGCAACAGCAGGGGGTTGAACCCAATGGCCTTCATGGCCCCTTCCAACTCTACTATTCTATGATTCTATGATGGTGTTGTTACTTAAAGCCAGGTCAGCCCCTCTGATCCACAATTAGATCATGGATCAGAGAGGTCTTATTATAGGCTGACCTGGCTTGTATAACCAAAACTTGGGTGGATGAGGCGAGGGGAGTCACTCTCTCTCAGCTTTGCCCACCTGATTCGGTGCAGCACCAACAGTGCCCTGAAGGCTGGGGAGAGGAGGTGGCCATACTTCCTCTTGAATGATTTGACTTCCTCTTAGAAGTGATTCTAACTTCCTTTTGAGGCTTCGTATCCACTCAAATTTGGGTCTGGAGTGGGTAATTGAGACATATAAGGGATCTTGCTGGTGTATCACCCACCTCGTTGCCCAGCAGCCTCCCTGTCTGAGCTGATAGAGGTAGTCTTCAACCTGATGTTGAGGACCCCCAGGATGTTAGTGTCATCTGTATGCTGATGACACCCAGCTCTACCTCTCATTTTCATCAAATCCAGGTGTTTTGTAATGGACTGGATATGGGCCAGTAATGGACTGGATATGGATGGACTCGGTATCCAGGAGCATTTTTCATCAGCTGCGTTCTACTTGGATGAGCAGAACCTTGCCATAGAAGGTTACCATGTGCTGATAACTTTCTTCTTGGACTACTGCAATGCTCTCTCTGTGGGGCTGCCTTTGAAGATGGTCCAGGCACTGCAACTTGTTCAAAAAAGGTAGTGCTCCTGCTGACAAGAACCAGCATTTGTTAGCACATCATGTGGGTCCTATACAGGCTGCTGGTTGCCATCCAGACCCAATTCAAAGTGCTTACAATAAAATACAAAGTGCTAAATGGCCTGGGGCCAGACTATCTCCTTCAGCCTATGCACACCTTCTCTGTCACTGCACACCCTCTCTGTTTGGCGATTTCCAAATTATTTTCAGTGAACACATGCTCACATTTTGGTGGGCAAAAATGAGCTTCTCTGTTGTGAGGCATGCCTCTACAGCTGAGTTCTACAAACATAACTGCCAGCGCTGGAACTGTTATTAACAATGATGACATTCACTTGAATCTGATTTGGGTTCAGAGTACTACAAGAGCAACCAAAATGGCTTCTACTTTCATGTAAATCGGAAGAGGAAGGGGAGACAGGCAGTGAGACCACTTTAAAAGGAGGGGGAATCTGATAACTGATGTAAGGGAACAGGCACAATATTTAATTATTTTGCTTCTGTGATAATTGATGTTAATGCATTATTTTGCTTCTGAGTTCTCACCAAAGCAGAACTTTGGTGAGACCTACCTGGGGGGCTAGATGAGGCTGGGTTATGGGGGCACAGACTGGAGTCAATCCCTAAGATTAAACATAGAAACAGAGTGAGTCAGAAGGGGCTTTTCGGGCCATCTAGTTTGACTCCCAGTTCTAGCTGACTCAGCTCTCAACATGCCCACCATGTGCATGTGTAGCCTATCCCTGAACACCCTCACCGATGGGGCCTCAACCACCTCCTGTGGAAACCCATTCCAAGTCCTCAGGATCCTAACTGTCAGGAAGTACTTCCTGGCATCTTAATGGAACTTTGGTTCCCTGAGCTTTGTTTCGTTGGAGGGTGTCCTGTCTTCCTCTGCAGGGGAGAACAGGTCTCTACCCACCTCCGTGAGACACCCCCTCACAGAACTGTATGTCACCAACAGACCCCCCTCTGAGTCTCCTCTTCTCCAGGCTGAACAGACCCAGTTTCCTCAGTCTCGCCTCATACGGCATCCCCTGCAAACCAGCCACCAACCTTGTGGTCCTACGCTGCACTGACTCTAACCTGGCTATATCCTTCCTGTAATGAGGAGCCCAGAACTGAGCACAATACTCCAGTTATGGGTGCACCAGAGTCATATAGAGTGGTAGTAATTCCTCTCTCGATCTAGAAACCACACTTCTGGCTATGCAACCCAGGGTGGCGTTCGCCCTCTTGACCACCGCATCACACGGCTGGCTCATGTTTAGCCTTCAGTCAACCAGAACCCCGAAGTCCCTTTCACAAGTGCTGCTTTCCAGCCACTTGTCCCATAACTTGTACTTATGACACCCATTCCTATGCCCCAATTGCACTTATCCATATTGAAAACCATCCTGTTGTCTCCTGCCCACTTCCATACTCTGTCCAGTTACTTTTGGATCTGGAGTACCTGCTCCTCAGTTGTAGCCACTGCCCCAGTTTTACTATCATCTGCAAATTTGATCAGCAGACTGTTAACCCCTTCTTCCATGTCACTGATGAAAAGATTAAACAGGATCGGCCCAGGACAGAACCCTGGGGGATCCCGCTTGTCACTGGCCACCATCCCAATGATTCCCCACTAATGATTACCCTCTGCTTTCAGTCAGTCAGCCATGCCCTAATCCATTGGACAGTGCTTTGTTTTATCCCAAAACTCCACAATTTCTGAACCAGGATATCATGGGGCAGTTTATCAAAGCCCTTGCTGAAATCCAGGAAAACCACATCCATTGCATTCCCTCCATCCAGCCACCTCAAAACCTTGTCATAGAAATCCACAAGGTTTGTCTGACAGGACCTGTTTTTTGCAGAAGCCGTGTTGTGTGCCTGTCAGCCTCTCTTCCCTACCTACTATCACTAGCTCTCTCACTGTTATGAGCCTTTCCACTGTTTTTCCTACAATGGGCATAAGGTTAACTGGTCTGTAATTCCCCTTCTACTACCCTTTTTGAAAATTGGGACAACTGATGCCACCCTCCAGTCCTCTGGAACTTCACCCGTTCTCCACAAGGCCTCAAAAATGGAGGCCAGCAGGCATGAGAGAACCCCTTGGGTGTAACCTGTCAGGGCCTGGCGCCTTTGTAACATTCAATGACCTGAGGAGTCCCTCGATTTCTAGGGGGGGGGTGACTCAAATCTGTGCCCAAAGTCCCCACCTCATCTAATCTCCCATGCGGATCTCCCCCATCCTGCTTTGGGGAGAACACAGAGGCAAAATAGTCATTTAGCATTTGTGCCTGTACCCTCGTATCAGTCACTGGATTCTCTTCCTCCCCCTGGTCCTCACCTCTCCTGCAGCGGCCCCCTGGCCACCCATGGTCCCCGGCTGGGGGTCCTGCTGGTCCCCTGAGGCCTCATCTGCTCCAGCCTTCCCAAGCGGAGAGAACCTGTTTCCAGCTCCAGATCAGCGCCAGGAGAAGGAGGAGGCCGTGCTGGCCTCCCCCTCCTGTGGGTGACATGCCTCCATGTCTCCCCGGCTGCTTCTGTGGTGGCCCCTCCCACAACCCTCTGTCTGGAGGGGGGCTGCTCCCAGGGGGCCTGGAGAGCTCTCTTGGCCCTCAGGCACCTCACTTCCTCCTCTAGCAGGGTCACCCGCTGGCACCGAGGGCGAGTGTATCCCTGCCTCTCCTGGGGCAGAAGGGAGGACATGTCACAGCTGTTGCAGTGGTCGGCAATAACCTTGACTCCCGCCAAGGCCATTAGGAACCCTCAGAGACCCTACCTTGGTTCCCCCCACCCCCGGCTTGTCTTTCCTGCGCTACTGCTCACTCACCCAGTTCTCCCAGACAATCCCACACACACAAGGTTAAAATAAAAATTCAAATTGGGGAAGGAAAATAATACCCCTGCATCCCAGGGAAGGGAGTCCCCAGGCAGCCTGGGCCACAGCTAAGGTCTGCAGACAAGAGATGACATGACAAGGGCTGAGTGTGGCTGGTGGCCCCGCCCCTCTGCTTCCTCCCTGGGTCCCTCTGGCCTCTCTGGCCCCACCTCCCTTCCTCTCCGCTGCTCCTGCCCCCCTGCCCAGCCCCTGCCTTGCCTTCGCCCGTCCCCTGGCCACTCAGCCCTCTCTCCCAGCCTCTGCCTCTGCTGCTCCGCTGCTCTGCCAAGAGCCCAAAGGAGTTGCAGTGGCTGAGCGCAGCCTTATTTATTTTTATTTATTTATTAAAACATTTTTATGCCACCCCATTCGCCGAAGCCTCGGGGCGGCTTACAATAGTCCTCTCAGACAGGTGGCCCTGCCCCTCAGCTCCCTCCTGGCATCTCTGGTCTCTCTGGCCCCACCTCCTCTCCTCTCCGCTGCTTGTGTCCCCCTGCTCCTTTGCCCAGCTCCTGCCTTGCCTTCGCCAGTCCCCTGGCCACCCTCAGCGCTCTCTCCCAGCCTCTGCCTCTTCTGCACTGCTGCGCAGCCAAGAGGCAAGAGCCAACCACCGCCCCCCCGATCCTTGCAGACAAACCTTGTGGAATTATATGATAAGGCCTTAAGGTGGCTAGGCAGAGAGGATGCTGTGGATGTGGTTTGCCTGAATCTCAGCAAGGCCTTTGACAAAGTGCTGCATAATATCTTGGTTGAGAAGTTGATTAGGACATGGTTGATGGAGTGTAAGCAGAGGGTGAATTATTAGCAGAGGGTGGGAAATTATCAGAGAGGGGTTCCCACCCCACTGAATACTTAGCTATAGAAGCTTCCCGACAACAAGTTCTGCACTGGTGGATTTATAGTATTGGTTAAAATAGTTAAAAAAAGAAACCATGGAGTTAGACTAGAAGGAGGTTTACAGCCATAGTGGCTAAGGAAATGCCATGGGAGGGAAAAATCATTGATAAAGTTAAAATTTATCTGTTAAATTTTAATAGCATACAATTAGCATATCATTTAATCATGATAAATGCATATATATCTTAACAGTAGCGATCAACAGCAATTTGAGTATATTTGGAACAAACAGTAGAGTAGGGATGCATAAGGAATCCCCCTGCAGTGGAATCTGCTGGATTCCCTGGGCCCACTCTTCTGACTGTGCAGCGGCCCTGAGCCTGCATTCCTGGCAAGTACGCCCAGTATTTGCAAGGTGCTCTGGGAATTGGATCCCAGGTGCTGCACCTGCAGCAGCCCAAACATGTGCTGGCACATGTGGTGTGGAAGAGGAATGCTACTGGTGGTCACACAATGCCCATTCCCGGAGAGCCCATACAATTGTCAGTTGCCTCCTTCTTCTGCACCTCCCGCATCAGCCTTTGCACTGCTGCACCTGAAGCCCATTCAATAACACTGGGGTCCTAACTGTGAGGAAGTGCTTCCTGGCATCCAAACTGAACCTTGGTTCCCTGAGCTTTGCTCCATTGCAGCACCTCCTGCACTCCTCTGCAGGGAAGAACAGGTCTCTACCCACCTCTGCATCACACCCCCTCACATACCTGTATGTCACCAACAGATCCCCTCCGAGTCTCCTCCAGGCTGAAAAGACCCAGTTCCCTCAGTCTTGCCTCATACAGCTTTCCCTGTACACTGCATTGACTCTCACCTGGCTATAGCCTTCCTGTAATGAGGGGCCCCAAACTGAACACAATACTCAAGTTGCAGGTGTGCCAGAATCATATAAAGTGGTAGTAATACCTCTCTTGATGCAGAAGCCACGCTTCTGGCTATGCAACCAAGGGTGGTGTTCGTCCTCTTGGTCTCCGCATCACACTGCTGACTCATGCTTAGCCTGGAGTCAACCAGCACCCTGAGATCCCTTTCACAAGTGCTGCTCTTCAGCCACTTGTCTCCTCTGTACTTACGACACCCATTCCTATGCTCCACGTGCAAGTCCTTGCACTTTATCTGCATTGAACGCCATCCTGTTGACTCCATCTAGCCACCTCATCCTCTGCCGTCCCCTTCTTCTTTTGCCATCTATTGTTCCCAGCATTAGGCTCTTCTCCAGGGAGACCTTCCTTCTCATTAGGTGGCCAAAGTATTTGAGTTAGATCTTCTTCATCTGGCCTTCTAAACAACAGTCAGGGATGATCTCCTCTAGGATGATCTCCTCTAGGATTGACCAGTTTGATCGCCTTGCAGTCTAAGGGACTTGCAGGAGTCTCCTCCAGCACCAGAATTCAGAGGCCTCAATTCTTCGACGCTCAGCCTTCATTACGGTCCAGCTTTCACAGGAATACATTGCAACTGGGAAAACCATAGCCTTGACTATACACACTTTTGTCGGCAGCTTTTTAGTATGCTGTCTAGATTTGCCATAGCTTTCCTCCCAAGGAGCAATAATCTTTTAATTTCTTGGCTGCAGTCCCTGTCTGTGGTGATCTTGGAGCCCAAGAAAATAGAATCTCTCACTACTTCCATTTCTTCCCCATCTATTTGCCAGGAAGCGATAGGACTTGATGCCATGATCTTCGTTTTCTTAATGTTGAGTTTCAAGCCAGCTTTTGCACTCTCCTCTTTCACCCGCATCAAGAGGTTCTTTGGTTCCATTTCACTTTCTGCCATTAGAGTGGTATCATCTGCATATCTGAGGTTGTTGATATTCTCCCAGCAATCTTAATTTGAACTTGTGATTCATCTAGCCCCGCCTTTCTCATGATGTGCTCTGCATATAAGTTAAATAGGCAGGGCAACACTATACAGCCTTGCCAAACTCTTTTCTCAATTTTGAACCAATCAGTGGTTCCGTGTCCAGTTCTCACTGCTGCTTCTTGACCCACATGCAGGTTTCTCAAGAGACAAATAAGATGGTCTGGTACTCCCATCTCTGCAAGAACTTGCCACAATTTGTTGTGATCCACACAATCAAAGGCTAATGAAGCAGAAGTAGATGTTTTTCTAGAACTCCCTAGCTTTCTCCTCGATTCAGCGTATGGTGGCAATTTAATCTCTAGTTCCTCTGCCTCTTCGAAACCCTGCCTATACCTCTGATAGTTCTCGGTCCACATACTGCTGGAGCCTAGCTTATAGGATTTTGAGCATAACTTTGCTAGCGTGTGAAATAAACGCAACGGTATGGTAGTCTGAACATTCCTTGGCATTGCCCTTCTTTGGGATTCGAATGTAAACTGACCTTTTCCAATCCTGTGGCCACTGTTGAGTTTTCCAAATTTGCTGG
Source organism: Varanus komodoensis (assembly GCF_004798865.1). Lineage (NCBI taxonomy): Eukaryota > Metazoa > Chordata > Lepidosauria > Squamata > Varanidae > Varanus > Varanus komodoensis. The sequence continues at coordinate 88,476 of NW_025336182.1, forward strand.
CATATTGAGTGTAGCACTTTTACTGCATCGCCTTTTAGGATTTTGAATAGCTTGGCTGGAATACTATCTCCTCCACCAGCTTTGTTGTTGCTCAGACTCCTAAGGCCTATTTGACTTCACATTCCAGGATGTCTGGCTCGAGGTCAGAGACCACCCCATCATGGTTTTCAGGGACGTTCAGCTCTTTCTTGTATAGTTCTTCTGTGTAATCTTGCCACCTCTTCTTAATCTCTTCTGCCTCTGTTAGGTCCCTGCCATTTTGTTCCTTTATCATGCCCATCTTTGCACGCAACATTCCCTTCATATCTCCAATTTTCTTGAAGGGCTCTCTGGTCCTCCCTATTCTATGGTTTTCTTCTATTTCTTTGCACTGTTCATTTAAGAACCCATTCTTATCTCTTGCAGCTATTCTCTGGAATTCTGCATTCAATTGGGTTCAATTCAATCTGTATCTTTCTCCCTTGCCTTTCGCTTCCCTTCTTTCCTCAGCTATTTGTAAAGCTTCCTCAGACAGCCATTTTGCTTTCTTGCATTTCTTTTTCTTTGGGATGATTTTAGTTGCTGCCTCTTGTACAATGTTGCGAACCTCCATCCATAGTTCTTCAGGCACTTTGTCTATCAGATCTAATTCCTTAAATCTGTTTGTCACCTCTACTGTATATTCATCAGGGATAAGATTTAGGTCATACCTGAATGGCCTAGTGCTTTTCCCTACTTTCTTCAATTTAAGCCTGAATTTTGCAACAAGAAGCTCATGATCTGAGCCACAGTCAGCTCCTGGTCTCATTTTTACTGACTGTATAGAGGTTCTCCATCTTTGGCTGCAGAGCACATAGTCCATCTGATTTCTGTGTTGACCATCTGGTGATGTCCATGTGTAGAGTTGTCTCTTGGATTGTTGGAAAACAGTGTTTCCTATGACCATCATGTTCTCTTGAGAAAAATCTGCCAGCCTTTGCCCTGCTTTATTTTGTACTCCAAGGCCATCCTCACCTGTTATTCCAGTTATCTTTTGGCTTCCTACTTTAGCATTCCAATCTCCCATGATGATACAGACATCATTTTTTGGTGTTAATTCTAGAAGGTGTTGTAGGCCTTCATAGAACCGGTCAACTGCATCCTCTTCAGCACCAGTGGTTGGAGTATAGACTTGGACTACTGTGATGTTGCATGGTTTGCCTTGGATTCGAACTGAGATCGAACTATCATTTTGGAGATTGTATCCCAGTACTGCTTTTCCTACTCTTGTATTGACTATGATGGCTACTCCATGTCTTCTGAGGGATTTGTGCCCACAGTAGTATACTGTGGTCATCTGAATTAAATTCACCCATTCCTGTCCATTTTAGTTCACTGAGATGTCGATGTTCAGTCTTGTCATCTTGTTTGATCATGTCCAGCTTACCTTGATTCATAGATCTTACCTTCCAGGTTCCTATGGAGTATGGATCTTTACAGTATTGGACTCTCCTTTCACCACCAGATACATCCACAACTGAGTGTCCTTTCAGCTTTGACCCAGTCAATTCATTCTTTCTGGCGCTACTAGTACTAGCCCTCTGCTCTTCCCCAGTAGCATCTTCAGGCATCATATCTTTTTTGCCTTTTGGTACTGTCCATGGAGTTTTCATGGCAAGGGTACTGGAGTGGGTTGCCATTTCCTTCTCCAGTGGATCACCTTTTGTCAGAGCCCTCTGCTATGACCTGTCCATCTTAGGTGCCCCTGCACAGAATAGCTCATAGCTTCATTGAGCTACACAAGCCCCTTCGCCATGACAAGGCAGTGATCCATGAAGGGGTCTCACTTATTAGAAATAATCAAACTGAGCTGGGACAACCCAGATTCAGGCTAGCTATCAGGAAAATCTTCCTGTGAGAGCAATTCACAGTGGAGCTGTTTGCCTAGAGAGGTGAGATATTCAAGGCAAAACGGGACAGCCATAAGTAAGATGGTATAAATAAGTGACCTGCAACAGTAGGGGGTTGGACCATATAGCCTTCATGATTCTATGATTGGGTTCTACCAATCACGATTGCAGGACTCCATTCCTCTCAGAGCTGTCTATCCCTCATAAGCAGAGCTGTTGTACCCATCTTGCTTGTGGGATCCTGTGGGAAACTGGACTACCACCATCAGAGTGGGATTCTGGACTGGACTGGAGCACTGGTATCATCCAGCACGGGTTTTCTAATGTTCTTATGAGTTACAATTTTCAGATTTGTCCAGGCCGCCAAGTTCTGTGTGTTTTATCATCTCATTCTAACCACCAGGCCACACTAGAGATACTATTTCACATCATGAATCATACAGGCAATTGGCAGTGCTGATGGAACCCAGACTATTATTTATTTGGATATACTCATTCTTAGCGATATGATCTAAATGATTAAACTAATTTTGAATAAACTGATTGATGAGATATCATTATAGTCATATGGGCATTTAAGGTGGTGGGGAAAGCTTAAATGAATTCACTGATAAAAGCAGGTTGCTTACCTGTAACTGCCGTTCGTCGAGTGGTCATCCATGCAAATCACACACCAATGGGGCGAATAGCAAGCTGGCCCCTCAGGAGGAGAGAGGCTATCATCACTGCAGTATAGAAGAGAGGACGGCCCTTCCAAAAGTGGCCTAGAGCGCACATGTCTGCACAGTGAGCACCCCAGCCGGTGTTGGAGGCGTCGGTGGTGATGGTCACGGAGGGCTGGGGGGGCGGGGAGGAAGGAGATGCCCGTGGTAAGATCGTCCATGGTGCACCACCGTAGTAGGGACTCCCTGACTTCCTGGGGGGAGGGGTCAGGTGGGTGTGAGGGTCTTCATCCCACACGAAGGCTCTCACGAACCACAGATGAAGAGGTCTCATGTGAAGCCTTGCCAGCTGAAGCACTGCGACCATGGTGGCCATGAGGCCCAGCAGCTTCTGGATGGTATCAGCGGTGGAGAGAGGTGTGGAAGACGGCTGTGGAAGAAAGGCTTTGGTGAGGGTGGTGCCCAGGTGAGCCCCTATGAAGACTATAGACTGTGTAGGGAAGAGAACAGATTTTTCATGGCTTATAAGGAGCCGCAGGTCCTGAAGGCGGCAGTGGGTCAAGGACACACCACACAGCAGATCCTCCCTGGAGGGAGCCACGAGGAGCCAGTCATCCAGGTAGGGAAAAACCTGAATCCCCTGGAGCCTGAGGTGGGCGCAAGTGACTGCCACGCATTTGGTGAATACACATGGGGCCGTGGCTAACCCAAAGGGCAGGACGCAGAACTGAAAAGTCTGCTGGCCGATTTAGAAGCGCAGAAAATGTCTGAACTCGGGGTGGATCGCAGTATGGAATTACATCCTTGAGGTCTATGGAGGCAAACCAGTCTCCTTGGTTAAGGAGCGGGAGAATGCCCTGCAGTGTGACCATCCTGAACTTCTTAGGGGTGATGAATTTGTTCACCCTCCTTAAGTCCAGTATGGGCCTCAGAGTCCCATCCCGCTTGGGTACTATGAAGCACCTAGAGTAGAAGCCCCTGTGGTAAGAAATGTGCTCAACTGCCCCCTTGTCCAGCATGGCTTGTACTTCCGCCCATAGGGCAGACGATGGGGTCGTGGTCCTGTTGTGGCCGAGGGGCGGGAGGGAGTCGAATTCTATTCTGTTCCCCAACCTGATGATGGAGAGGACCCAGGAATCCTAGGTGATGCCCTCCCATATGGGGAGGAAATGCACCAGGTGGTCTGTGAAGTGGATGGTGGGAGGTGGAGTAACGGATGAGGTGTTGGAGGGGCTGCCTGGGCTAGGGCATCATAGCGCTTGTTGTCCTGGCACTTCTGCTGGGGCCTCTGGTGGGGCAGGAAGTCCCGCCTTTTGTTAGCAGGTGGCGCTTGGGAGCGCATGAGGCGGTCCGGACCAGAACAGCATCTGGGGACCAGCTGTGTTCCCTGCCAACTCCTGTGTCAGGCCCTGGCTGAAGTCCACGTGCTGTCCAGTGGTGTGCACTTTGTATAGAGAGTTCATACTCTCATCAGTTTGAGTACTGAAGAGGCCTTCGCCGTCAAAGGGCAGGTCTTCAAAGCAGGCTTGGGTTTCAGCGGGGAGAGAGGCAGAACACAACCAGGCATGGCAGCGTATAGCCACTGCCCCATCATGGCCTTGCTGTCGCAGTCGATGTGATATCGAGCTGCTTCCAGCTGGAACCTGGAGAGGTCCTCAGCCTTAGTGTGCATGAGGCGGACAGGCTCACGTAGGTGCTCAGGGAGTTGGCCCACAATAGCTCCCAGCTTTTCCCATAGGAAAAGTTGGTATCTGGCCATAGTGGCCTCATAGTTGGATATTCTGAAGCCAAGTGCAGCCGCGGTATAGATCTTTTTGGACATAGTGTCCAAACAAAGCCCCTCTCTGTCCACTGGGGTGGGCTGGTCCCTTTGTGTAGTACCCTGTATGGCCTCCACAATGATGGAGTTGGGCCTAGGGTGGTGGAGTAGGTGGGGGAAGGGCTTGACCATAACTTTAAACCTGGATTCAGCCTTGCGTGAGGTGGCCAAAGGGCCAGACGGGGCCTTCCAGGATTGCTGTGCTGTGAGCAGCAGGGCAGGCATGACCGGGATGGACACTGTGGTGTTGTCCCCAGAGGCAAGTGCATCATAGCACGGGTCTGCCTCAGCTCAGGGGACTGGCAGGTTTGGAAGTTTAAGTCCTCGGCCATATGGAGCACCGTATCAGAGAAACTACTCCCCTTGGCAGGTGAAAAGGAGAGATCCTGGTCCCAGGCCTCTCCCCCTGGGGAGTGGGTTGGGGTTGCAGGGGATTGGAGGCATCCCGAGGCAGGGAAGCAGCTCTGACCTGAAGCCAGCAATATAGACCGATGATTGTGGGTGCACCTGTCCCAATGGGCGGTGCATGTGCGTTTGCAGTGCGAAGCAGAACTGTGGGAGTGGTGGCACTGGCGAGGGGGCCTGGGGTAGGCCATGTCGCTTGCAGAGTCCTCACTGTGCCAGCGGTGCCTGTTGGGCCTTCAAGGCCTGTCCTTGTATCCGGAGGCAATGCTCGACTCCCCACTAGGTGAGATCCAGCTATGGCGAGGAGCTGCAGTGCTGTAATCCGATGCGCGAGAGTCCTGCTTCCTGGAGTGCTCCTGCTGGTTGCCCCTGTCTCGGCCTTGCACATGCCTCCTGGGTGCTGGCGCTGAGGCAGAAGAATATTGCACCGGGCGACGGCAACGCACTGTGGGAGCAGAGTCGCTAAAGGCAGAGAGGCTCCATGCATGATGTGCCCTCGTAAGCCCCTTCCTTGAGGCCTGGGCCTAGGCCTGGCACGGGAAGTGCAGGCCTCTGATGAAGCAAAGTCAAAATCGGCTGGGCAGGGCCTCCCCACTGGCAGAGAGCTGAAAATCACAGAGCGGGAGAGCGGGGAGGCCTCTAGCTACTGTGCCGATCCCCCTTGGTTCCAGTGTGTGTGTGGGGGGGAGTGATGATCCTGCAGACTCTGTTGCAGATTCTCAGCGACTGCGGGTGCTGCTGGGGTCTCCATCAGGGGTCTCCGCTGAGGCCATGGCGGCTGTGCCACGTGCGGGGGTGGCCAGAGGCACGGACCTCTCTGCTGGGATCGCGGCGCCGGGCTGCTGCAGTCCCAGATCAGCAGGGGGTTGCACCGGGCGTGCTCCAGAGGCTGGGGGGACTGTGCGATCCTGGGCTGGCTCCGATACCACGGGGAGTGGCTCCTTTGCAGTGTGGCACTTTCTTTTCTTTGCCAGTGCAGCGGTGTTGGAGGGCCTTCCCCCGGCAACACTGCCCTCCTCCTTGCCCTGATGGGCTTAGAGGAATCTTCCCCAGAGGGTGTTAACCACTCCCAGGGTAAAGGATGTGCGGGCACGCCACCATAAGGCCTGTTTAGGTCACGTGGTTCTTTGCCGGCTCGTCTGCTTCTTAAAGACTTGGCAGTGGGTGCAAGTCTCCACAATGTGCCCCTCGCCGAGGCAAAGGAGGCACTGAGGGTGCCCATCGTTGGCAGGCATCCCAGCTGCGCAAGTGGTGCAGCAGCGTGGAGCTGAATCGGCCATGCGGTCCTTGGAGGGCGATCGCACGTGGGCGATTCAAGGAACAGAGAAAACTGGAGATTGAGAAAGGCAAGAGAAAGAGGGGAGAGAAGCGGCAGCCTTCTCTCCATGCAGTTAAAGCAGAAGAACATTGTTTTGTTTTGTTTTTAATAGAAGGGAGAGAGAGAAAGAAAAAAATGGCAAACGTTTAATCTGGAGAGGTCCAATCTGGAGACTGAAGCCCAGTATGGTCGAAAAGGAACTGAGGGAACGGGCAGGAGCCGCCGTCTATGAACCACTGAGAGTGCAGGGCAGTCCCTGCTCCCACCCACTCCATGGCAACCAGCTCTGGAAGCTCTGGAAGTCAAGCCCCATTGGTGTGTGATTTGCATGGAGACCACGAAGAAGAATACTATACCTAGAATTGTTCAAACATTATATAGGATTTTTAAAATCTAAACATGGCTAATATTTTGAAAACATCACCTCTTTGTTTCATAAATGTCTACACATTTCTTCCTCTCCACAAATACCTTTGAAAGGCATGCAATTTATTCTTAAAGAAAGCAGATCAGGTTTTTCAGGTCTTGTGCCTTCTCTTGTGGTCTATTTCTTCATTTAGTTCTACTTTTTGGTAGTACATGTTAAAATGGATGGGTTTTCTCCTCCCATGCTTAAGACATATGGCATCAGTGGTCTCAATTTTCAAAAAGGGTAGTAGAAGGGACATGAGAAATTACAGACCAGTTAGCCTTATGTCCATTGTAGGAAAAACGCTGGAAAAGCTCATAATAGAGAGAGATCTAGTGATGCTAGATAGGGGAGGGTGGCCACACAACACGGCTTCCGCAAAAACAGGTCCTGCCAGACAAACCTTGTGGAATTCTACGACAAGGTTTCGAGATGGCTAGATGGAGGGGATGCAGTGGATGTGGTTTACCTGGATTTCAGCAAGGCCTTTGACAAAGTGCCCCATGCTATCCTGGTGGAGAAACTGAGGAGTTTTGGGATAGACCAGGGGTTGGCAACCCGCGGCTCTTGAACCCCTCTGCTGCGGCTCCGTTGCTCAAAACACTAGCTGGCACAGCTGCTGATCTGCTCAGAAAGCAGCGCTAGCTAGTTAAGTAAATCACTACATTCCTCTGCTAAACAAGCTTCCTGCAGGCTCTCATGTTACACAAAACCCTGCTGAAAGGATCCTTTTTGTCCCAATATAATCTCCTTCATCTGAATGTTAAAAGCTGCACTTGGGACCTATCACAATTCACAGCACTTGACTGTTTATCTGCTAATCAGTCACTAAACACACCTATATCTCCGGCACAGGCGCCAATCTGCTGCGGACCTGCACCGATTTACTGAGCTCCCCCCGCCCCCCCTCGGTAGACCAACCATGGATAAATTGAAGAAAACAGAAGTTTCTGAAGAAGACCAAATGTTTCATGATTTGTGGGTAGATTCATTTGCTTTTACTGCTGACAAACCTATGGGGTTTGCTGTTTAATGCATGCAGCCCTTTAGCAATGACTTTGACTCTTCAGGAAGCAGTTCTCCTATTCAAAATATATGAAAGGAGTCCTTCTAGTTTATAATGTAAGATTAAAAATAAGAGTTTTTAGTGACTGAACAAGAGCTGCAGCTAAATCATAATGAAGATATACATAGCATTAAGGTAAAAAAATGATATATGCAGTGTTATCTTCATTTTAGATGTCAAAAGGGTTTTGCGGCTCCGGGTGTTTTCTGTTGTGTGGAAAACAGGTCCAAATGGCTCTTAAAGGTGTTAAAGGTTGCCAACCCCTGGGATAGACCAATGCACTGTCTGTTGGATTAGGGCATGGTTGACTGACTGAAAGCAGAGGGTAACCATTAGTGGGGAATCATTAGTGGGGAGATATGTTGGCAACATACAGGTATGTGAGGGGAGGTCACACGGAGATAGGTAGAGACCTGTTCTCCCCTGCAGAAGAAGGCAGGACGTGCTCCAACAGAGCAAAGCTCAGGGAACCAAGGCTCCATTTGGATGCCAGGAAGCACTTCCTGACAGTCAGGACCCCGAGGGTGTGGAATGGGCTTCCACGAGAGGTGGTTGAGGCCCCACTGGTGAGGGTGTTCAAGGATAGGCTGGACATGCACATGGTGGGCATATCATGAGCAGAGCCGGCTGGTGCCGGAGGTCAGACTAGATGGCCCGGAAGCCCCCTTCTAACTAGCTCTGTTTCTATGTTTCTAACATTGGGATGGCTGCCAGTGACAGGTGGGGTTCCCCAGGGCTCTGTCCTGGGGCTGATCCTTTTTAATCTTTTCATCAACATGGAAGAAGGGGTGAACAGTCCGCAGATCAAATTCGCAGACTACACTAAAACTGAAGCAGTGGCCACAACTGAGGAGCAGGTACTCCAGATCCAAAAGGAACTGGACAGACTATGGAAGTGGGCAGGAGACAACAGGATGGCGTTCAGTGTGGATAAGTGCAAGGTCTTGCACTTGGGGCATAGGAATGGGTGTCATAAGTACAGGTTAGGGGACAAGTGGCTGGAGAGCAGCACTTGTGAAAGGGACCTCGGGGTACTGGTTGACTGCAGGCTAAACATGAGTCAGCAGTGTGATGCGGTGGTCAGGAGGGCGAATGCCACCCTTGGTTGCATAGCCAGAAGTGTGGCTTCTAGATCGAGAGAGGTATTACTACCACTGTATATGACTGTGGTGCGCCCACAACTGGAGTATTGTGCGCAGTTTTGGGCCCCTCATTACAGGAAGGATATGGCCAGGTTTGAGTCAGTGCAGTGTAGGGGCACAAGGTTGGTGGCCAGTTTGCAGGGGATGCCGTATGAGGCAAGACTGAAAGAACTGGGTCTCTTCACCCTGGAGGAGAGGAGACTTGGAGGGGGTATGTTGGCAACATACTGGTATGTGAGGGGATGTCACACGGAGATAGGTAGAGACCTGTTCTCCCCTGCAGAAGAAGGCAGGACACGCTCCAACAGAGCAAAGCTCAGGGAGCCAAGGTTCCATTTAGATACCAGGAAGCACTTCCTGACAGTTAGGACCCCGAGGATGTGGAATGGGCTTCCACGGGAGGTCGTTGAGGCCACATCGGTGCGGGTGTTCAAAGATAGGCTGGACATGCTCATGGTGGGCATGTCGTGAGTGGAGCTGGCTGGAGCTGGGGGTCAGACTAGATGGCCCGGGAGACCCCTACGGACTCGCTCTGTTTCTAATGTTTCTATATGGTTAACAATATAGCATCAGTTACAGTTTGAGCAACTCTTGTATGGAAAATCCAAACTTTAAAATTGGCAAGAAAATGTTCTTGTTGGCAGATCTGGATGTACAATTTGATGTTTACATGAGAACAATTAATGGGTGAGAATGATGAGTTCTTGCCAGTTTCTGATTTGTATTGATTTGTGTTTTGTCATCTGAGCAACAATGCTGAGAAATGGCGCATTTTCTAGAATCTGGGCTTGGCCCTGCAGTTTTACAGCTTCACCGTCACTTCTGCTACTGGAAACTCTTATTTATTTGTTAGATTTTTAGCCTGCCCTATTAGCCACTGGGCTCCCTAGGCAGATTACACAGAACCCCATTCGCCACTTATTGAGGATGATCAGTTATACTCACCCATGATCCACATTTATAAACATCTATTATCAGTGAATATGATACATTGGGTCTAATGGAGGAATAGAACAGTAAATTAGAATTTCCTATTCTGTCCAAAGGGACTGCAGGTGGCGCAGTGGTTTAAACCACTGTGCTGCTGGGCTGGTTGATCGAAAGGTTGCCGGTTCGAATCTGCACAACAGGGTGAGTTCTCGTTGCTCTGTCCCAGCTCCTGCCAACCTTGCAGTTCAAAAGCATGCAAATGCAAGTAGATAAAAAGGTACCACTTCGGTGGGCAGGTAACAGCGTTCTGTGCACTTTGCTATTTAATCATGGCCAGGGAGACTGTCTGCGGACAAACACTGGTTCCCTCGGCTAGGAAACGGAGATGAGCACCTCCCCCTAGAGTCAGGCATGACTGGACTTAATGTCAAGGGGAAACCTTTACCTTTACTTTACCTATTCTGTCCAAGCAGTAGATTCCTACTTTATAAATGGTACCTGAAATTAGTTTACATATTACTCAACAAAAACTTATGATCCACACTTAGTGAATGTTGCAATGCCTTGTTAAGAAAGGTTTGGCTAAGTTGATCAACTGCTAAAGGTTTAATTCTGCTAATGCTGCTTTTAAACATAAGTTATAACAATGTCCAGCAGCACCCTTTTGGGTGGAATCTATAACATGGATATACTTTGTATTGGAACACACTTTGATATTTTCTGATGGTCCTGTTCTTTTAAATTATCAACATATTTCTTGGAAGGTAGCACCTAGTCAACATAAATGGATTTTCCACAACCTGGACTACAAAGGACAACCAGTGACTACAACTGGAAAGATAAAAAACTCACCTCTTATATGCAATGTATTGAAAACCCAAGAATGTGTTCAGTACTTGAGTAGATCACATATGGACAGCCCTCTCAACTGAAGACGGTTATTCAGTCTGCCTTTGTTGAAGTTACGTATAATGTTGCTGTTAACAACCTGCAGTTCTTTATATATAAGACAGGTCATCTCCCACCTGGAATGGTGCATCTGCATTGAGCCTAATCCCATGGATGAATGTTGGGCAGCCCTTACAAGCTGCTTACACAACCCCCAAACCTTCCCCAAGAGCATTTATTTAACTGGAAGGAGGGAGCAGGGACAGCAACTTTTTCTTCCCTACTCTGAAGCAATCAATATCATGGAAGGAGTAAGGGAAGCAGAGGTGCACATACTGAATATTCAGCAGCCTGCCAAGGAAGAGGCTGAACTGGAAACTGGACATGCTCTAGAACGGAAATAGCAGCCTTGTCAGGATTGCACAGATCAATACAGCCAATGCCCCTAGGAGTCAGTCCGCACTACGGGTGCCACACAGCGCCACCTCCTCTGCTGAGGCCTCTGTCTCCCACAGCAGGTGAACCTCAGGCATGGTGACACTGACTCTTGCAACCAGCATCATGGGCCTCGCAGAGTGCCACTAACCCTGCAAAGAACGCTGTAAGAAGGGTATGGCATTTGTCCAGTGAGGCGCTTGTCTTGTCTCTCAGCCCTCTTCTCATCGGAAGGCCCATGGAGGACATTTTCCCTCAGCAACAGCCACCTCGCTATTCAGAGACGTGCTGTCCCTGAGTAATTTGTGCTGATTTCTGGTAGGTTTTGATGCATGTCTGTGGTGACTGACAATACTTACCAATGCAAAATTGCCTCCGAGGCCGAGAGATCTCTCAGGGAACAGTTACATGATAATTGAGTAAAACAAAAAACAATGTATAAAGGGAAAGACTGCAAGCAGTGGGGCAGTGAAAATGATAAACTTGTAAGAAAGGCAGGAAAAGTGAAGGCTTCACCACCACTACTACTACTGCTACTACTACTACATTATTGTTGTTGCAAGGAACTCAAGGGTCTTCTTTCCATTTTAGCCTTACAACAACCATCCAGTGAGTCCAGGACAGGCCCAAAGTCACCTGATAAGCTTCACGGGGATTAGAAGCTGGGTTGTCCAAGCTCTCTCTCTCACTGGCTCAAGAATGGAACATCACAAGACTGCTGGTATTTAGACCAACAGACCAATGTTCTCCCTATCAATGTCCTTGTCAATTTCTTCACTCTTGGTTGCTTGCTGTGCCATTTTTCAGCTGTTTTATGTTCTACCAATTACACCTGTCCTTCCCTTCAGCAACATTTGGCTCCTACCACCCTTTTGTGCTTGTCACTTCTCTCCATTGAGCCCTGTTGTTAGCTGTCAGAACCCCAGAAGGGCTGCAGAGCAGTAAAGGGTATTGCTAAAGAGAAGCGAATTTCAGCGTAGAGCAGGGAGTGGGGGAGAATAGCAAATGCAATTGAGTTTTCTTAGTTGGATGCTTGTTGAATGTACATACAGTGGTACCTTGACTCACAAACTTAATCTGTTCCAGGACTCTGGTTGTGACCCAAATTGGTCGTGAACCAGGTTTAAATTTCCCCATAAGGTTCAATGTAAATAAGGTTAATCTGTTCTATAACTATTTTGTAATCAGAAAAATGTAAAGCAAAGTGACAAAGAACAGCAAATATTGTGGCCATTCCCCCCACCCCCCAAGCACTAGCCTGGCTATCTCCCTACCCCGCCAGCACACCCCTCATCCCTGCACATGCCTGTCATCCCAGCGCACTGGCATGAATGTGGGCATGCTCATGGGGGAGACGGGTGCAATCGTGCTGTGGGACGGGGGAGATGGCCAAGATCACGGTTGCACTTCTGCAGGAAAGGCAAGCACGATCTTGGCCATCTCCCCACTTGGGGGCGAGGGGGAGATGGCTGCGATTGTAGTTGCCACCCAATGCAGAGTTCATGATCCAAGTGAAAATTTTTATGAAATGTTTGTTCGCAATCCAATTTGGTCATGAACTGAGGCGTTCGTGAGCTGAGGTACCACTGTACTTGGGCAAGGCTTAACACAAAAAAGACCACAGTGAAATCACCCTGTCCAGTTGAGACACCACAGCAAGTTGTTCTGAAAATTGAAGAAGTCTTAGGTACTCAAAGTGATTTGTCTGCCAAAAAAAGGAGAAGAGCCAGCATGCATCAGCTTTAGAGATCACAACTACCCAGCACAGGTTATCATCCTTGGTTACTGCATAAAACTCATCCTGGAGTCAGATGCGACCCATTCCTGATACTTTTCCCTGTTGTTGCTATTCTCCAGTCTTCTGCAGAGTCCACCCATCATATTCCCTGTCCTCATCCAACTGCAGCAAGCAGGGCCAACGCGAGGTAACCTTGATTCTCTCTCTTGGTTCAGTCTTCTTCCCACCTTTACATCCTCTGTTTCTCCTGGATGCCGTCTCCCTACCCGCACTGCAGGTACATGGAAGGTCTGCAACACGGACTGGAAGCATCACAGCCAGGGAGGGACTCCTTACCTACTGTACTGCAACAGCACTATCCTGGAGTAGATGAGTCAGCCACCGCAGTGCCATGAGAAAGCAGCCCCAGCAGCAGAGGACTGGCCAGGCCCCTACTCCATGAGCTGCTGGTGACAGCCTTGTGGTCTTCTGTGTGTGCAGCAAGCTGCTTCAGATTGCAGCTGGACCTCTCATGATGAAATGCTCACCACCCAAAATGGAAACAAGCTTGCTGAAGAGGAAGGATCCAGCCCAGCTTTCTTCCTAAGAGATGGTATTCTCAGTGTAGAGGCTTTGCTGCTGCTCATCATTGCAGCAGCCAGCAGGATACAAGAACTCCCGATATCTACTCACTTAATGCCTCAGTATGCCATGGAATGCCATGGTGTGCACTGCCCATAGCTAAATCCAGCTTTTCAGGTGGGAAGTGCAGGCAAATGAGAGAGTGAGTCTGAAATTTAGAGCTGCTTCCCACACAAACCTGGAAGAAGGAGACAACACTTTCCCACCCAACCTGCTGCCAGGGGAGAACAGCAAGTTTGACTCACACTTTTGCCACAGAAAACTGAGGAAATCCTCTTCTATGTGTGTCCTTTGGAGCTATACTCAAGTCCACTGCTCCTGTCCTTGCTGCTCCCAGCGCAGGCTCCTACCTGCAGCATCCCATATTTCTTTTTCTCTTTCTTGCTAACATCAAGGTGTGGAGGCCAAGAATGTTTTGCTACAGGATGGCACATAAATAGCATAAACTTACAAATGTCAATCACAAACAGGGAGCATTCATAGGGCTCACAAATACTAAAATTGGCATAAGTAGGGGGCAGAGAAAAGTCTTCATGAAGGAGCTCCACTGCAAATTTTCACCTTAAATAATGCACACAGATTTGCACAGACAGTTTTGAGATGTGCAAACTTTCTCCTACCCATGCATTTGTTCGATGACTCCTAGCTGAGCAGAAAAGAGAAAGCTGCCCCAAATGATTTGGGAGCTCTCTACACAGGCAGAGCTAATAGAGAACAGGGAAAGGTGAGAGGAGTTTGGATGTGGAGATGTAGTAGAAAAGAAGATGAAGGCAGAGGCAAAGGGTTGCCTCTGTTGTTGACCTTCAGGGAAGACAAGTGAACACACTGGTTGTTACAACAGGACCAGCAAAGTAGAATGGAAAAGGCAGTACAGCATCGGGACTGAAAAGAATCCCCAGTGGTCAGCCTACAAGGTCTGTGCAATGTTTCTTTTCTTCCCTGAGGTCAACATGGCCAACACGTGCAACAAATGCTTGTAGCTTTGTTGTAAGGAAAAGGGAGCGCACTGGAGCAGTAAGCGTCCACTCTCAAGGTCATATGAGAAGATGAAGAGTTTTTAGGCGAAGATAAAGAGTAGTAGAACTGCAACAGTGAAGTGTAGCACAGGAGATGGAAGAGCAACAGCAAGCTGAGACAGAAGAGGAGACTCCCGTGGCAAGGAAAAATGAGGAGACAGCTCAAAAGAGGAAAAGAACTAAAAGACACTTTGTACCAGTAGAAGCAGTGGAACTCTGGGGCTGATTTCAGGTACTCAAGGATGAGACTGGATAGGGCAGCCTGTATTGGAAGAACTATAAGTCCTCCCATACAACACTGAGCAAGAGGCTGGAGGTCAGTCAAGTGGTGGCAATGATACCAAGGCCTACAAGAATAGAACTGTTAGTTGTGGGAGACTTTACAATGTGTTGGATCAAAATACATGTATGTCACAAAGACCCATGGACTTGTCAGGTTTACTTTCTCCATGGAAGTCAGATTAGTGAAGGACTGCCAAGGCTCATAAAGCCCACTGAGATGCATCCCTTCTGTCTTACACATGCAGGAACAAATGGCATTGGCAAGTGAAGCTTTGAGAGAATCATGTCTGAAGATGTATAGAGGAAAGCCAAAAACTTCAGTGCCCAGATATGTTTCGCTTCTATTCTTCCAGTTCTTCGAAGAGGAATAGACAGGGAAAGAAAAATACTCCAAGTGAATGCTTGGATACGAAGATGTTACCAGTGTGAGAAATTCGGATTCTAGGTCTACAGGCTGTTTCCTTGAAGATGGACTGCTGGTAAGGGATGAGTTGTACCTTACAAGGACTGGAAAGGATGTGTTTGGCCACAGCATGAAGAGTTCCTATCAGGAGGGCTTCAAACTGAATCCTACAGGGAAGAGAGAAGTATACCTGGGCGTAACAACATACGCACTGCACTGCAGCAAAGAGAGCAACTCTAACAATGGTTTTTTCTTCTTCTTTTAATTGTTATATTATTATTATTTTTGTATGTTTTATGTATTCTTTGTGAGCCGCCCCGAGGCTTTGTTGTGATGGAGGCGGCATAGAAATATTTTAAATAAATAGCAATGCCCAATAATGGTCTCAGAAATGTAGAAAAAAGCTAGAGTATAAAGCACATGATCTTCAATGTCTATATATTAATGCCTGGAGTATGGGAAATATACAGCATGAACAGGAGGGGGAATATGACCTTAGAGGTATAATTGAAATTTGGTGGGATGACTCCTATGACTGGAATTCAACAGTTGAAGGATATAGCCTGTTCAAGAAGAACAGAAGTAACAGAAAGAGAAGCTGAGTCTCGTTATATACTAAAGATACTTATCTCTGAACAGAAGGATGAGCTTAGTAGCCTCATTGAGTGCATCTAGATTTATATAAATGGAGAAAGGCATAAAGAAGCACAGTGGTTCATGGCCACCCAGTCAAGGAGAAGACAATGATGAAACTTCTGAAAAGAAATTCATTATGGAGGACTTCAATTTCCCCAATATCTGTTGGTAAACAAATTCTGCCAAACACAGGCCATCCGAGATATTCCTAACATGTTGCAAATAATTTCCTCCTACAGAAAATTAGGAACTAGAGGATCAGCCATTCTTGACTTGATACTAACCAACAGGGAAGACCTAGTGCACAAAGTTCCACTACAGGAACTCTGGGGGAACGTGACCATGCTATTCTTGAATTCTTGATTCTAAAGGAAACAAAAGCCAAATGTAGCCAAGCATGTACCCTGGACAGACAATTTCACAAAACACAGAACAGTGATAAATAAGACCCATGGCAAGTGACTCTAATGAGAAAAGGAATCTAAGACAGGTAGGATTTTTTCAAAAAATGAAATCCTAAAGGTAGAACTACACAGAAGAGGAAAAGACCACAGAAGAAATCCATGTGGCTTCACAAAAAGCTTAGAGAAGATCTGAAAACAAACAAACAAGCAAACAAACAAAAATGATATGTATAAGAAGCGGAAAGGAAGAATACAGGCAGGTATTGTGGACTTGTAGGGATGGCAACAGGAAGGCTAAAGCTAGGAATGAACTGAGGCTAGTAATTGATGCTAAAAGCAACAAAAAAAGCCTTCAGAAAAGAGAGAGGAAAGAAATGGAGGTTCAGCTACTCAAAGTGGATGGCAAAATGACAACAAAGAAAAGGCAGAAGTGTACAATTCCTGCTTTGGCTCAGTCTTCTCGCAAAAAATCTATGACCTTCCTTGATGAAGGGGAAGTACAAATTGAAGAAACAGGACAGAAGCTCAAGATTGACAGGAAAATGGTCCTCTTTACTTGGCACTGGTTAGGCCTCATTTGGAGTCCTGTGTCCAGTTCTGGGCACCACATTTTGCGAAAGATGTGTTTAGAGGAGTGGAAGGATGATCCGGGGAGTGGAAACAAAGCCCTATGAAATTAGATGGAAAGAACTGGGCATGCTTAGCCTGGAGAAGAGAAGACTGAGGAGAGAGATGATGGCACTCTTTAAGTGCTATCTGAAAGAAGGACAAAATTTCATTTCAATCATCCCACAGTGCAGGACCTGGAATAATGGGCACACGTTACAAGAAGCCAGATTCTAGCTAGATAGCAGGAAGTTTTTCCCGAGTGTAAGAGCAGTATGGCAATGGAACCAATTCCCTAAGGAGGATGTAGGCATCTGGGCACCCACATGAGAGATATGGTTTAATTTGGAATCCTGTGCCAAGCAGGGGTCAGACCTGATGGCCTTCTTGGCTCCTTCCAACTTTACTGTTGTATGAATCTATAGCGGGCAGAGATTGTCTTAAGTGAAGGTTAGAAGGTCCTCCTTCAGCACTGCAGCCCTCACACACTCTTTGTCCAGTGTGAACTTCCCCCACCCCTAATCATAGTCCACCTCAGTAATGGGTTATACCTGCACAGATGAGAAGAGAGAACTGAGGCAGAGGTGCCCCATCTGGCTCTTGGATCATGGCCCTCCACGGCCGCCAAGCAAAGGAGTCTGGCCTCCCTTTCCTCTTTCTTTGGCCCACAGAAGAGTTCATCCTCAAATGCTTTCTCCTCAAATGGTGAAGAGCTTGCAGCTGACACCAGGGGAGCTTTCTCTGTCATGTCACCCCCATTTCACTCTCTTCCCATAATGCTCCCTGGCCAGAGTTGAGGAGCATGGCGAAGTTTGGTGGAACATCTCCCTTGTCTCCTCCCTCTAAGCCTCCGACAGCCAAGCAGAGAAGCAGCAGAGGCTACTAGGCAGCGCAAGGAGTGAAGGAGCTGTCAGAGCTAGCCCAAGATGCACCTTGCTCAGGAGTGCTCAGCACTCTCACAAGAAGCCAAGGAATATGCCTGTGTCCCAGGGGTCCGTCTGGGATGGGGGCAATGTTGCTGGTGCCCCTTCTCAGCAAGTGCCCTGTGGGAGTTTGCTTCATCCAGAGCCATCTGCTCTAACTTGTCGTTGGGCTGCTTCCCAACCCTCCTGCCTGTGTCTCCTTCCACTGGAGATGCTATTGGGCAGGGGCTCAGAGCCTGCTGCCTGCAGAACAGACACCTTGCCACATGGCTGGGGGTGGGGGGCAGCAGCAGGCTGTGCTGTGCATTCTGCCACTGGGCCACAGTTTGCAGCCCTGTGGGTTCAGCACAGCCTGAGCAGCCATGCTGGACACACATCTTCTGTTTCTGTTCTTGGCAGCTCCAGACATGGCACCCCGGATGGATTAGCAGGGGCTGGGGAGTTCTCAGAGATGTGCCATGTCTCCCCATGCATTTTGAAGCAAGCTTTGCTGCTGGCAGAACCTTTCTCCGGAATGTTTTTCCCCAGAGCTGAAAGCAAGGTGGATGATTTGGCAGTGCTTCGTAGGTGAGAAAGATGATGGGAAAAGCATCTGGAAACATGCAAAAAAGGAGCAAGGCATTTGTGTAGCTCACTTTACATTCACAATCGGATTGCAATCCTCAACCTCAATCCTCAATCCTGGTTAACACCCCTGCCATGTTGCTGTCCTCACATTGTGGATGGAAAGACTGAGAGTACATTCAGGAAGGGCAAGGGCTGGTGGATTCAAAATCCAAAGGCAGTGGGCCAGAGGGTGGCTTCTGCTTAGCCCAAGCTGTTCAGTTGTCATGTTCAACCAGCTGCCAGACCATGGCTCCCAAGAGGCCCAGCTGCAAGGTGCCTGAACAGCATGGGCACTGAAGCTTCCTTAGCCCATACCTAGGGAAGCTCAGTTCAGCATGTCTCACCCCAAAGTAGCTTCTAAGGCTTCCCCAGGCATTTCCCCATGAATCTCTCTGCCCCAGGACAAAGCAGAGACTGGAGCAGCAGAGTCCAGGCATGTTCCTTGCTGCACCTAGCAGGCAGCTTACATGCAGAAGGAGCCCCTGGCCTGGTGTTTCATGCTCCAGAGTGGTGCTCACTGTTGCTCTTCCACACAAGCAGACCAGAGGAACAAGCTGAGAAGCAGGAGGGGCCAGTGAGCTCCAGGCTGGGCCCTGCCCTTCAAGCCACACAGGCCTCCTCGCTGGCCTCAGACCTCCAGCCATCCACAGCACTGCATGTGTGTCTCTGTCTCAGCTGACAAAGGAGACGGGCCAGACTCGCTGCTGCAACAGCCTCTCACACAGCAGACGAGGCCCCGGGATTCACACTCATCCCCAACTTCGACCTCCTGGAATAAGATTGCTGGAGTCATGGAAACGGTCAGAAAGAGGGTTTGACTTTCAACAGAGAAAATGTTAAAGAATGGGGTCACTGTTAAGGACAGCATCTTGAAGTTTTTGATAACCTCAAGATGCATGTCAAGTAATGCCAAGCTCCTTGTTTTCCAAAGCAACCATGTCTATATTCCTTGTGCGCCAAAATGAGATAAATATTCATTGTCACCCAAACTAAGCAAAAGAAGTAAGTCACATTTGTAGTGTAACTGCAGGATAAAGAAGGCATGGCCAAGTTGATCAAGAGTAGTAACCCACTGCATAAAGAGTGTAATCCACTCACATTGTTCTAAATGATGTTAACCTCTTGCATGCAAGAGAGTAAGGCTTTATAGCAGTATTTTTGTGTGGCAAGTACTTTGAAAGGACCTCCAGGCCTGAAACAGAGAGGAAGCTGCAAGTCTCTCCTGGGGCTAATTTTTAAAGTCCCAAGACTCTGGAGAAATCTGCAGCCACATAAGCAACATAATGGCTTCCTTTCTTATTGCACATGTCAGGATCAGAACCATTTTCCTCCCCTGTAAAAGAGTCACCCTGCATGTTCCCTGGGATGTGAGATGTGACCTTGACAACCAGCTTTCCCCACAGAAGCCTCTGAGCCCCTTCCTACCTTGACGCCACGGATTCGGAATTCAGCCAGGGCTCGGCTCATCTTGGAGGCTGCAGTGGGGTGATCTTTGCCATGAGCGATGACTTTCACCAGGAGGGAGTCATAATGTGGGGAAATGACTGCCCCCTGGAAGGCAGAGGCGCTGTCCAGGCGGATCCCCATGCCTTCACCACTCCGGAACACCTAGAAAGGAGAAGAGGTCAGTAATTTTGCTAGTAAGCACTACAGAGTATTGGATGAATTACTGACATTTCTGACAGAGCTGGCTGTTACTGGGCTTATTCTGATTTTTAAATGCTTGTTACAGAATGTCAAGGCTGTGATGTTCACCTTAAATATGAGGCAAGCATTATGGGCATGGAAGTTGCTCCCTGGCTTTGGTTTCATTCTGGGCCAAAAAAGTCAAGTCCTATCTCCAAGGAAAAGTCTATGTTACATTGTGGTTTCTGCAGCCCAGTTTATAGCAGTCACAGCAATGTACCAAGAAAGAACACCTGGGGGGCATCGATGAGAAGGCCTCCCCTCCCTCTGTTCCACTACTGCTGAAGCAGCCAGCTAGCTGGGAAGCAGGCAAGCAGGTTGAAGCCATGCTCTGGAGTCATCCTCCCAGGGGTTGCTTGCAGGTCGTGTTTTTAATGTATTCAGATACTACCCATAAAACATCAATTTGGGGGCAATTTAAATCAATTAGGAGAAAGATCTGAGCTGTGAAGAATATCAATGGTACCTGCTCAGATTGGATGGAGGTAACTAGTGGAGTGACACAGGGTTCAGTCCTGGGCCCAGTGCTCTTCAACAACTTTATTAATGATTTAGATGAGGAAGTACAAGGAAAGATACACAGATTTGCAGATGATACAAAACTGGGTGGAATAGCAAACACCCTAGAAGAGAGAATGAAGATCCTGAGTGATCTTGATAAACTTGAGCACTGGGCTGAAAACAGAATCAAGTTCAATAAGGAGAAGTGGCAAGACCTCCACCTAGGAAAAAGAAACCAAAGGCATTGATACAAGATGGGGAATACGTGGCTTAGCAGAACTGAACAAGAAAAAGATCTTGGAGTAATTGTGGACAATAGGCTAAACATGAGCCAACAATGCGATGCACCTGCCAAAAGGGCAAATGCTATTTTGGTATGCGTTAACAGAAGTATTACTTCCAAATCATGAGTAGTAGTAGTTCCCCTATACTCCTCACTAGTCAGACCTCACCTGGAATACCGTGTCCAGTTCTGGGCACCAAGATTTAAGAAAGATGCAGGTAAATTAGAAAGGGTCCAGCGGAGGGTGACAAATATGATCCAGGGTTTGGAAGCACTGCCCTGTGAGGAGAGACTGAGAGAACTGAGCATGATCAGTCTTGAGAAGAGAAGACTGAGGTGGGACATGATATCCCTCTCTAAGGACCTCAAAGGCTGTCACAAAGAGGAGGGCCAAGATCTCTTCTTGCTGATGCCAGAGTGTAGGATATGGTGTAATCCATGTTGAAACAAACCAGATGGTTGAGACAAACCAGACTCAGGCTGGACATCAGGAAAAGCTTCCTCACTGTCAGAGCAATACGGCAGTGGAACCAGCTGCCTGGAGAGGCGGGGGGCTCTCCCACACTGAAGGCATTCAGAAAGAAACTGGGCAGCCATCTGTATGAGATGGTGCAAATTGGTGTCCTGCAACAGCAGGGGGTTGGACCTTCATGACCCTTTCCAACCACTATTCTATGATCTCCTGAGACAAAAGAAATCAAATACTAAAATTCACGGTCCTCATAATAAAGAGATTAGAAATACCTTATCCTCCCAAAAATATAACAAGTTTTTCTTCAGTCATAGTTTACCATCAAATAGGAACATATTAGGTTGACTCTGCCATAACAATGACTGTGCCCTGGCAAAGTTCTAAGTGGCCAAGTTTTAAACAAAAACAGTAAGTGAGGTAAGTTTTTACTGCTGCTAACTGATCCATAATCATCTTTTTCTATGTACATCCAACTTTTTGGATCTTGGCCAGAGCAGCAGAGGCTGGGAGTGTGTGCTGAGAGTGGCCAGGAAACTGGTGGATGAAAGATAGGAGCCTGGGCAGAGGACTGGGGAGGGGCAGGAGCAGTGGAGGGGAAGGAAGGTGGGGCTAGAGAGGTCAGAGCAGGAGGAAGCAGAGGAGGTGGGGCTAATGGCCTCTGAGGCTTATTAGGCTGCACTCAGCTGTTGGCAGTGCCAACAGTGTCGCGTTAAGGGCAACATGACAGGGGCGTCGTCCCTTGCCTGCGTCCCGTAGCTGTGTCCTGGGTTGCCTGGGGACTCTCTTCCTCTAGGTCATTTATTTTTATTTTTTTTAATTGACTGTTCTATGTCTCTCAGGAACAGCAAGGATACATTTGCAGTCCATGCAAGCAGGTGTCCCTCCTACAGGAGAAGGTGAGGGGTCAGGAGGGTGCCCTCACCTCCCTTTGGGGGATAAGGGAGGGTGAACGATTCCTGGACATGGCTGAGAGATTCAAGCTGCAACAACCCAGACTCAGGCTGGACATCACAAAAAGCTTCCTCACTGTCAGAGTGATACAGCAGTGGAAGCAGGTGCCTGGATAGGTGGGGGGCTCTCCCACACTGGAGGCATTCAGAAAGAAAACTGGGCAGCCTTCGGAGTGGGGGGGTGCCATTGGTGTCCTGCACCAGCAGCGGGGGGTGTGGGTGGACCTGATGGCCTTCTTGGCCACTTCCAATCCATTCTATGATTCCATGATTCTATGAATTCCTACAGACCACCTTCACCCACCCAGGTCTCAGTTACACATGTCAGACCAGCTGCCTCATTCACAGTTAAATCATGGATGAAGGAGGTCTTACACGACATGGCAATTACTACCACTCAACCTGAGTTTCAAATAAGAACTTCTTAAAATTTCAGAAAATGGCTGGGATTGGAGTCAATTTCAGAAAATCAGAAGTAATTTTTTTAAAATACACCTCCAAAGGAACAATCTGCCATGGTGACATGCTTAGGGATGGCTATTCTAACAGTTGATATGTAGGTGTGTTGATCACTAAGAGTTTGAATAAGTAGTGCAGATATTATTATTATTATTATTATTATTATTATTATTATTATTATTATATGATGGGGTGTAGAAATTGATTTCAGCATAGAAACATAGGAGCCTCTTGGGCCATCGAGCCTGACCCCAGTTCCAACCAGCTCTGCTCATGACATGCCCCATAGAGAAATTTAAAAAGCCAGACTCAAGCAACTTAAACAACTAAGACAAGTTACTGCCATCAGCCCTGTTAAAATAGCTCACATCTCCCTCTGTACTCTCTAGAGCAGGGAAGTGTCCTGGCATGGGGGGCCTGGCAGGAGTGCTGACGCCAAGCCAGGAGGCCTCCTCCTCGTTGCTGTCCAGTTGAACTTCCCTCGGAGGCAGCACTCAGAGGAAGCTCTAGAGGTCAAGCACAGTAGCTTACTCAGATGAACAGGTCAGTGTCCTTCCTCTTCACCTGCTTCTCCCTGCCCCTGAAGACGTGTGTGAACTGCAGTGCAACGTTCTCTCCTCAGCAGAACATTTATCTGATCTATACCCCCACCTCTTTTTTTAAAGAACTCAGAGTGGCCCACATCATTCTCCTTCTGCTGCTTTCAGTCTTATCCCTACAACATCAACCTTGAGGCATGCTGGGCTGAGGGCCTGGAATTGGTCCAAAGTCACCTAGCTGGCTCCATGGCTGAACTAAGACTAGAATCATGAACACCTGAGTCCCACCCCACACTCTGAACTATGTACCACACTGGCCCCTTTGACCTTCCTGGAGCCAGTATGAACAACCTCAGCAAAGGTGCAGTACCATCTGCACCCTCCAAAGGCACTAGCCCACAGCGTATCACCAGTGGTTCAAACCAAAGTGATCAGCAGCTGGGAAACAAGACAGGTCCCTTGACAAAGATGGACGATGCCTGTAGAGATGGTCTAAGGGCCAAGCAAACACACTATGAATTCAGTTCAACTGCAGAGCATTTGAGTGTTGAAAGTGTTCCTCATCCAATTTCCCAAGAAATCTCTCCAACAACCATGCAAAGTAGGCCAGCATTATTATACCCTGATTACAGATTGACTGAGGCTTAGAGAGCAGAGCTTGCATAAGGCCACCAGCTGCATCCATGGCAGCAGAACAGAGCAGACATAATGGACATAATGGAAAGCCCTCTGTAGTTGGCCAAAAGAGCCTGCCTAGGAGCCCCTTCCCCTCTGCCTGTCTTGCACCCCCTCCTCACAATGCTGTCTGAAATGGCTGAGAGGACATGGTTATTTATATTTATTTATTTAGTATTAAAAGATTTTCTATGCCATTTGATCAGCCATGGACTCTCTGAAAAGGATGGCAAGAAAAAAGACCATATAAAAACATTACATAATATAAATGAATTTGGTGTCAGATGAGACATCAACAATACTCATCAAAGTTTTGTTTTGTTCCTGGAATATCAGGTGAGCTCAGTGTCCAGTTAAATAAATAAATAGATTTCAATAAATATCAAGCAAGAATTAAAATATAAATGATAATACTAGACATCACCAAAATAATAATCTATAGTAACAACAATGAGAATATACATTAAAAACCAGATGATTTACTGTAACGCACTCTACGTGGGGCCGCCCTTGAAAATGGTCCAGATACATCAGCTGGTTCAGAATAGAGAGGCCAGGTTGCTGACGGGGACCAGTTGTTATTCTCACATGACGGGGTACTCTACCAGCTCCACTGGCTTCCAGTTGAAGTCTGGATCCAATTCAAGGTGCTGGTTTTGACCTACAAGGCCCTGAATGGCTTGGGACCAGGATACCTGAAGGAATGTCTGCTTCCTTATACGCCCTCACGCCCCTTAAGATCTGTGGGAGAGGCCCTGCTCCGAGAACCCTTCCTGAAGGAGGTAAAAAGGACATATACTCGGAGTAGGGCCTTCTCTGTGGTGGTGGCCAGACTGTGGAATGCACTCCCTGGAAAGGTTCGCCTGGAACCAAGCTTATACTCTTTTCAGCACCAGGTTAAATCCTTATTCAATCGTTATTTTAAAAATTAGTATTTTAATGTTTTAACAGTCGCTTTTTATTTAATTTATGTTTACTGGTATGGATTGTTCTATGTATTTTGATTTTAATGATTGTAAGCTGTCCTGAGATGCCATGCATAAGGGACAGCATATAAAAGTTTTAAGTAAATAAATGTATAGAGAAGGGGCCACATTCCTGTCCCAAAGGCTCACAACTGAAACTTCAACAAAGAGCAAGGGGGAATCAGCAGGGCGGAACCAGAGGAAGCACGTGTGATGCAAAGGCTCAGCAGGGCCAAAGACAAGGATGCGTTGGGGGGGGGGGGGAGTGGGCTCTGCATACTCACCTGGAGACAGGAAGAGCTGTGGTGGCCTGCAGGAAGGGGTGCTGGGAGGCAGCTCCCAACAGTAAGGGTCCAGGGCAAGGGCAGCAGGGTAGCAGGTAATGCACCAGGACCCAGGAAACAAGGCAAGGTGGTCAAAGCCAGAATCCAACCCCCAGTCCAAGTCACAAATCCAAATTGCAGAATCAAACAGGCCAAAGTCAAACCAGGAGTCTGTTGTAGCACAGTCCAGAAAACAAGGGAGGAGTCAAACCAAACCCAGAAGTCGAGTCGGGGAGACAGTGTGAAGGATCAGGAACAGGGCCCAGGAGCAAAATGCAAGAGCAAGCAGCAAACATGGCAAAAACTTCGCTCAGGAACAATATCGCTGCAACAACTTCTAGGAGGAGGAGCCACTTCTTCAACAGCTCTTCCCCCAGGGCTCCCGGATGGTACTTGGGAGTGTGGAACAAACCCTGCAACTACTAGGGCTGTTATTCTGGTGCTTGGCCAGCAGGAGGAGCCCCGAAGCTACCCACTGGCACAGGCCAACACTTGAAAGAGCCTGAGGCGTGGAGAGCAGTGCAGCATGGATAGGGGGGGTAGCATCAACAAGGCCATGTAAAGGGAATGTGCACCACCCTGAGTTGTCCTCCTGTCATTTTAAATGCATTTTCCTTCTTCCATTTCAACATTTTCAAAAAGCGTGGGTGATGAGGTGGGCCAAGCAGGCTGCCACATGGGATTGTTCAAGGCTCACAGGCGACTTGTTGCCACCCTGATGTTCTGCAGAGGAGGACTGATGTGCCCCACCCTCCGCTTGTGGAATGAGCTTCGTTCTGCCAAGCAGAGCACCTGTTCAGTCCTGCCTTCCGTTTTCAGATGCCTGGACTGCATGAGCCACACGAAGACAATGGCCCTTTCTTGTGGTTTTTCCCTTACATTTAGAGCTTAGAACAAAGTTGACACGGAACCAGGAGATTTTATTTGTTATATTATTTTATATTATATTATACTTAGATGCTGCCTTTATAAATCACCCAAAGTGCTCTCTGGGTGGTTTATAAAAAGAATAAAAAACAAAAATTAAAAGAATAAAAGCCATTAAAACAGTTCAAATCTGGCAATCAGGTGGAAAAATCTCAACAAGGCAAGCAATCATACATTAAAACAATGCCTTGTTCTGAACTGGATGGAGTGTTTGGACCTTTTTTCAATGGCAGCGCCATGTAAGCGCATTTGCAGTGGTCCAGGCGAGAGGTTAGCAGTGCGTGGATAACTGTGGCAAGGCTCTGCCCATTCCAGTAGGAACGCGGCTGGAAAATCAGCCTCAGTGGTTGGAAGGTGCTCATTCTGAGAAAGAAGCAACAACTTGGGGTCCAAGAGCACTCCCAAGCTACAGCCTTGTCCTATATGGGAAGTGCAACCCCATCCAGGACAAGTTGAAAACCTTCCATTTAGATGAATGGTCTGCCTACTGACAGCACCTCTGTCTTGTCTGGATTGAGCTTCAACTTATTGGCCCTCATCCAGTCCATTACCAGGCACTGGTTAAGAAGTTTCCAGAGGGTTTCCAGTGATGTGATAGAGGCCCTGAACCACTTGGCAAAGCTCTGCCAGACAACACTGTGAGGAAGCAATGCTGGTGGCAATGAAATATGGAATAGGCTTGATAATGATGAGTTGTGTTTGGCTGGGTACATTCCACGTTTTGCTCCATCTGAACTTTGTCTTCCCTTGTTCTTCATCACCCTCAGCTCTGATGGAACTGGATGGACACTGCAGGAGAAAAGAGGGCATTTGGGGGTGACCGTGTCAACCCCGCAGGCAATTTCTGTGTTCCACAGGATGACCTGGGCTTCAACTGAAGCGTCTTCCATGCCAGCTGGAAAAAGTTTTCTTTACTAACCACAGCTAGCAACTGTTGGGAGATGCCTAGCCTCCATCCATGGAATGGAACCCCCACTCCACTTTAAAAAGACTTCTTTACTTTAAGAACAACTATGGAACAAGCCATTGCCCCAAACCCTAAGTTCTTCTTAACCCTAACCCTGGAAATCTTCAGCTATCCCTCTGGATCCACTGTCAGGAGCTGGGCTTCTCCTTACACATTTCAAGAAACAGTCTCTCTGCAAAATAGCTCTTAATTTCCAGTTCACAGCTAAAAAACTGCTCATGCACAGAGCTTCACCTTTGGATTTGGATTTAGATCCTGCCTTTTTCCTACAAAGGGCTCAAGGCAGCTTACATCATTCTCCTCCTGCATCTTATCCCCACAACAACATCCCTGTGAGGTAGGTTGGGCTGAGAGTCTGTGACTGGCCCAAAGTCACCCAGTTGGCTCCATGGCTGAGCGGGGACTAGAACCCAGGTCGTCTGAGTCCCAGTCCCATGCTCTTAACCACTACGCCACACTGGCTCTCCACCTTCTTATGACTATAGTTTTTTAGCTTTTAAGGGTTCTGTTGAATCCAAACTAGAAATGGCTTCTAAAAACTCTGAGCTCCCCCACTGGTTGGACCACCCTCCCAGATCTATGCAGGCCCTCTAACTCAGTAATTCTTCTGTCCAGACACCACATCATGAGGTCAAGAGCCAGACTATCTTCTTTCTCTCCCTTGTCCCTTCCCTTCAGTTCCAAACCCCGTCTGCTCCCATGGTCTGCCTGAGATGGTGACCTCCCCCTCCCCCTCTTCTGCTATCTTGCTCCCCCCCTCCCAAACTGCAGTCTTCATCCAAAGAGTAGGAAAGAATCTTGGTGAGGGGATCATCAGGGCAGCTGTCCTGATCCGTCTGTGCAGGCCCCCATCACTGGACCCCACTCCCCACACTTCACCTGTGACGCTATCTGTGGCAGGGGCAGGAATGTGCTGGGCCTTCTGCGGCAGTGGAAACCCAGTGAAGGAGCCAGCGGTGCCAAGAGCAGGGGCTGGGGCTCCTGCAAAGGCAGGCAGGCAAATCCAGAGCAAATTCTGAGCTGCCAAGCGAGGTGGGGCAGCTCTTGCACACTGCAGTATGTTCAGCTAGATCCCTCCAATGCTGAGTTGGGCAGAAAACTGGGCAGGTAGAAAGCACTGAGATGCTAACATTCTAAGTGCCTGAAATCTGAAAGCTCCCCAAGATGAAGAAATTCACACCACACAGAAGAGAAAGCCAGCAAGTCATGGGCACGTGTGCTGCAGCTGAGCGACCTTCCAGATGTGCTCACACTCTACACGTAACAACACCCTGTGTGCAGGGAGGCATTTGGACACTTTCACTTCCAGCTGTGGTTGGATGCAGGACTGCCACCTCAGTAGGAACAAGGCATTCGTTTAAGGTCCAGTCATGAGATTCTTATATTGTGAGCTGTGGAGAGATCCCAGATATGGACTATGACTGTAGTGGTATACAAAGTGAAATAATAAATAAATAAAAGACAATGGAATGATAATGTGAACAGACTGTGCTCATATATTTACATTCAAAGCTCAAAAGATATATGAATTGAAAAATTGATTTAAAACTTAAAATGATGACAAAGAGAAGAGACATAGAAAAGACCCAAAAGAATTCATTCATTGAGCACGGCTCACAGTGAGGCGCCCACTTAATGTACACTGTGGCAGCAGTCACATGCTCACGAAGCAGAGCAGTGTTTCCTGCTTTTGCATCCCAGTCACCTAGGACTAGGAGTAGGCCTTGTTTTGGTGAGTTTTCAATTTTCTCTTGAACACCTGCATAAAAGTTTTCAATTTGTCCTTCTTCACCATCTGTTTTTGGAGCACAGACTTGAATTATAGTTACACTGACAGGTTTTCCACTACTTCTCATTGATATTATTCAATCAGATTTTGCATTATAGCTCACTGCCTGTGCTATGTCTCTCCTCAGTATCACAGCCTCTCCATTTCTTCTGCATTTGTCATTTCTAGAGTAATGACTTTGTGTTTGTCTGATTAGAAATGTCCCATTCTAGTCCAATTTAGCTCATTCACACCAAGTACTGTGATGTTAATTCCTTCCATAATTTCCTTTACAATTTCTTTACAGTTTGCCTTGATTCATACTTCCACGTTCCGTGTCACAGTTGTATATGTTGTGCAGCACCAGACTTTCCTTTTGCCTCTGTGCCTGCTGGCCATGAGACTTCCTTTCGGGGTGGATCTTGCAGCATCATTAGCAACAGCACTACTTCCTGATGCAGAGCAGAGCAGAGCAAGCTGCTCCAGGGCCTCTGGAATATCAGCAGCCAAGCTCCCAATGAGCGAGCGACCAGGAAGAGCAAACAGGAGTTTGGTGGGGGAATCAACATGGGAGATCAAGGGGGAGGTCCCTTACATCCCCCCTCCTTTGTTTCTCTTTATTTCACCTTAATTCCCCCACGTGCATGCATGTTTTCCTCCTTGTAGCACACTCCCATTTACTAGAAGGACTGCATTGCTAACCTTTAGTGAAGACATTCAAAAGCACCAATTGTCACAACAGCCTCCCCGCCCCCAAAGACAGAATCACGACGGTTGCACGAACAACGGACCAAGAAGACTCCACAGTGGTGGCCTGCAACAGCTGCAACAGCTGCACACTAGTAGCTCTGCTACAAGAGCAGGTGAGAGCACCGGAGCAGCGAGTGCCCACCCTACGGACAATAAAAGAAAACCAAGAGTTCCTAGGCAGAGCAAAGAGGCTGCAGCAGCTAAGTGAAGCAGGAAGAGCATCAGCAAGCAGAGGGAGCAGAAGATCCTGCGAGAAGGGAAAATGAGGAAACTTGCTGGAAAAGGTCTACATTCAGACACAGAAGACCTAGAAAACACTCTGCACCCATGGAAGCAGTGGGACTCTCAAACCACTTCAAGTTACTTGAGGAAGGGACATGTGAGAAACCCTCTGTGAAAGAACTACATGACATACTGAAAGAGAGACAAAAGGCCAATCAAGAAAGGAAAAGGATACCAAAGTATGCAACACCAAAAGAAGAAGAGTGCCAGTTGTGGGAGATTTCCTCTTGTGCAGGATGGAAAAATATGTATGTCATGGTAACCCAGAGAATCACCATACTTATGATGGCACCAAGATTAAAGATAGAGCCAACAAGTTCACACAACTCTTACAACCCACTGACAAATACCCCTTCCTTCTCTTCCATGTGGGAACGAACAACACTGCCATGAGAAGCTTTGTTGAAATAACACCAGACTTCAAAGCTCTAGGGAGGAAAATAAAAAATGCTGGGGCCCAGATAGTTTTCTCCTCAATCCTACCAGCATGTGGAAAAGGAACTGTTAGGGGAAGAAAAATCCTTCAAGTGAATGAATGTCTATGATGGTGGTGCCATAAACCGCCCTGAGGTTTCGGCAAGGGGCGGCATAGAAATGTAATAATAATAATAATAATAATAATAATAATAATAATAATAATAATAATGAGAGATTTGGATTCTGGGACCACTGGCTAAGCTTCCTGGAAGATGGACTACTGGAAAATGATGGGCTGCACCTCACAAAGAACGGGAAGCAGGTGTTTGGCCACCACATGAGAAACTTCATCAGGAGAGCTTTACACTAAAACATTTAGGGAAGGGAGATGTGCAGCACGGCACACCATCACCTGGCAAAGACATATATTTCAAGAGATAAAAACCTCAAGTAGGGCCCAACACCAGTCTCCTGAAAAACACAAGAAAAAAAGCCAGGGCACAGCCAGAATTAACCAAGGTCCAGAATATGGGAAACAAACAAGACAAACTAGTACATGAGGACAATTATGACGTATAGGAATAACTGAAACTTGGTGGGATGTCTTCCATGACTGGAACTCTACAATTATCATGGCCCCCTTCCAACTCTACTGTTCTATGATTCATTTTGGATTGTTTTATAACAGGGTTTTTGAGATAAGAAAATTCAGAAGTGGATTACCCCATTCTGCTGCTGTGCAGTACTAACCAGAGTTAGCTTGAGTGCCACTGCCATTGTCTCTGCAAGATCCTCCACCAGTGTTACCTTCAACTAGCACTGCTGCCCAGTAGCTGCCTTTCAGAAGTTGCTTCACCCTCACCACCATTAATGGGATACATTTTTTTTATACGACTGTTACTGCTGAAGAGGGTGGATATGTTTTAGTCTGGTGTTTTAACCTTGACCATTCCATCTTGGGTGACCCTACTACAAGATCTGCCTAGTAAGACTATTCTGGACTCCTCATGGAATCTCTTAGCTTCATTGACACTCTCAACCCCCCTCATACCCCATTAAGCTGTGGGGGACCTCTGTCCGTCACCCCTGAAGAATCCTAGAGAATATGCGAGATGCCACAGGGCTGAAGACAGGCAAATTTTATTCCAGTCTTCCAAAGGGTAGACCGGTAAGGGGTAGGTCAGATACTAGCTCAAATTAAAACAGGGTTCTGTAACAAGAGAGAACCTTAGAAGAGCCTTTGTGAACTACTCAATGGCTACTATTCCTGACAGCTTGACAACTTGACACTGTCTCCAGTATCACAGGTAGCATACTTCTCTGTGCTAGCTCTCAGGGAGCAGGAAGGGGAGGGTGCTGCCCTTCATGTACTTCTTGTGGGCTTCTCATTGGGTCTCTCTGTTTGCCACTGAGGGAACAGAAGGTTGGACTAGGTAAGCCTTTGGTCTGATCCAGCCTCAGGACTCTTCTGCTCTTCTTAAAAGTGGTTCAGCAATTCCCTAGATGGACAATGAGCTCTTCACTTCTGCTAGATGCTGGACAGTCATTGCTTCTGGAAGCCATTGTAGTGGATTTCTTGCATCGAGCAGGGAGTTCATCTAGTGGCCTGTTCCTATGCATGCTGGCAAGTATCCCTGCTTCTGCTTGGTTCTAGGATCAGTTGCTGGGAAAGGAGATTGTGGCCGTACTTGTAAAACAAACCTTTCATCTGATCCAGCAAAGCTCTGGCTATTTTTATTTTTTAGATTATTTTGGAGCTGAAAGTTACATCTGCCCAAGGTCTCTGAACAACAGGCCTACTTTACATTGCAACATGATATATTTAACAGGATATAATATAATATCTCACAGACATTTCCAACACCACATCAAAGCAAGACCATTTTAGCATTTAGGACTTTAGAGGAATCACTGATTTCTCACATGCACTCTCTTTTTCCTTCTTCATTGAATCTCCAGTATAAAATATTTGAACACACTACCAAGTTCCACTGTGATGGGATATATGGTATATTTATCATAAAAGCTATATTTTCTGATTCCTTATAATCAAACTTGACATGTTCAGTTGGGAGGAGGCAGTATATATTTTTAACCTGCAGTCCTATGAGATAATATTATTTCATTTTTATTTCTTTAATCTTGGTAGAGAGGCATGTTTAGAATTTGTCTCTTTCTTTTTATGCACATGCAAAGCATTTAATGAAGCTTCCATTCAGTTCTCATCTTCTGTGAATGCCTTTGCTAGTAAGCTGGGCCAGATTCTAACAGCAAGAGAAGCTAGGATGGTTTCAGTCACTGTGTATCCCAGAGTGGTAGTTTTAGTTCTTATTTCTGCAGCAGCTTTTTGCAACTTTTATTTATGTTGTAAGCCGCCCCGAGGCTTCGGCGAATGGGGCGGCATAAAAATGTTTTAATAAATAAATAAATAAAAATAAATAAACTTTCCCAGGGAGAAGAACAGCACAGACCACAAGTATACAGATGTAATTCCACTTTCCTGGAATGCATTCAGTCAAACAGCATCTATGGAATGCGCTCCCCAGAGAGGTCTGCCTGGCGCCGTCGTTATTTGTTTTTCGGTGCCAGGTGAGGACCTTTTTATTTAAACGTCATTTTAATTGTTAATATTATTTATTTATTTTATATCTCTGGCCAGGTCATCTCAAATTATATTGTTTTTATATTATGATTATTTATTTATTGTTGTGAGTCACCCCGAGGCTTCGGCGAATGGGGCGGCATAGAAGCTTCCTAAATGAATGAACAAACAAACAAACAAACAAACGAGTTCCAGCAAGGGCCAATGGTAAGAAAAGTGAGCCAGTCTCTCAGGTCAGCCATGAACTCCACATAAAGGCCTGAAACCAACCTACTCTCTCTCTCAGCCCACAGATGCAGTGCTGTGGAACAGCAAAACCACCTTGATGTCCATATACCCCTCCCCCTTGCCAGCACCTCCAGATGCAGAAGAAAAGGCAAGTTGCTTACCTTTAACTGTCGTTCCTCGTGTGGTCATCTGTGCATTCACATAAGTGGGCTTCAGTGCCAATGCAAGGCCCAGATCCAAGAGAAACTTCTGCAGTTTAACATCATGGAATGGGTGGGAGCCCTCTGCCCCTTCTGGATCCCAGTTATAAGAAGGGTGGGCTCCCACCCTGTCCCTTAGAGGCAACATCATCTCCGGGCAGCTGAAGAGCAGAGATGCAGGTACAATACTCCATCCCCACTCTGCCCAGTGCCTGAGTTCTGCAGTGGGGGCAGCTGGCGAATGACAGCCAGTGGGGTGGAGGATGGGTTCAATGCATAGACGACCACTCAAAAAATGACCATTACAGATAAGAAACTTGCCTTTCTTTTTTGTGGTCTCTGTGTACCACACATGTGGACGATTAGCAAGCCTACCCTTCACAGGATGGAGGGGGCTGTCATCATCAGAGAATCAAGGAGAGGATCACCCCACCAAAGGCGCAGTTCTGTCTTGTGTGGACGTTGAGTTGGTGATGTCACCTGAAGGCCAGTGGTGTGGCTCATGTGTCAGCTCTGCTGATGTTGTACAGCAGAATACTGGGTGGGATGTAGCTTGGGCACACGTGGAGTGTGCCCTGGAATCCTGCTACCTCATGTACTAGACAGACGGTGCTGGATACTCCCTTGGAGAGGCTCTGGGATGAGACAGGCTCTCCCTTTCCCTGGTCCTCGTAGCAAACAAAGAAGAGGTGCAAGCGGCAGAATTGCTCTGTTCGTGACTGCACAGCATGAGGCCCTGTGACCATCAAGCAGGCACAGCACAGCTTTGATGGGGGCGAAGGGATCAGGAAAGAAGGCTGGGAGAACAACATTCTGGATGATGTGGAAAACGGAGCTAACCTTGGGTCTGGACTGTGGATGGCCATGATGGAGGCCTCCCTTGCTATGCACTGTTCCCAGATGGTAGATGTCAGGGTGGTGAGCGGGCAGATCGTGTGCTGCACGGCTTGTTCAGGTAGTACATGAGAGTAGAGTTGTCTGTCATGATTTGCACAGGGCAGCTTCTCAGGAGCCCAGAAAGGATGCCATTGCTTTGTGCACGGCTAACATTTCCAGGAGGCTGATGTGCAGCTATGCCTCGCAGGGGACCCACAGGCCCTGTGTGTGCACATCACTGCAGTGTGCGCCCCACCCATGCTTGAGTCACCGGGGGCTAGGATGGATGGCTGTCCCTGGTGGTGTGGTTGTCCCTGCTGGACCCCCAGTGCAGGGAGCACCTGACTGACTGGGGGGGGGGGGCAGGGGGTGGACAACATAGTGGTGCAGTAGTAGCAAGTTTACTGTATTTTGCCATAGGCCACTACAAATATACACAGCAAAACAACACATTAACAAATGCGATCATAAATCAGTTGTGGCAAAACATAATACTAAAAAACAGGCAACCCATAAATCAGGTCAGTGCCTCTTCAACACCTCCCTGGCTCATGAACCCTGACTCTGGGTATTCAGGGCTTTCAGGCCTATTTTGTCCCCACAGTTAAAGCTCATCCAAAGGGACGAGGAAGTGGAGGCCTGGCTATACTGGTATCAGTTGACCTAAACGCAGACATCCAGGTCGTAGAGAGTAACTGCCCCAGCAATTTTCAGACCCTACTTCATAAAGGTGATTATTTTAGAAGCCTCATATGTGTTAACATCTACATCCCACTTAACAGTTTGCCTCCCTTGAGTAGAGGCTGCATCTGGGACATGTTAACTGACATGCTAATATCTCACTTCCCAAACGTGCATGTTATTTTATGTGGGGATTTTAATGCAAAAATAGGAATGGGTCATCTTGAGGAAGGAAATGACCTGAATGCTCAGTGCCAGACATGCCCAGTTTCTTTCTTTCTTTCTTTTTTTGCACATTTTTTATTAAGATTTTAAACTAAAAACTAAAAAAATAATCAATCATCAAATACATCAGACGTACTGGGTCAGCCCCCTATAACATATCTTTTAAACATTCTATAATCATATTCAAATTGATTTATAAAAATTTAAAGACATCTTTAAAACATGCCCAGTTTCTAGCTCTATCTTCAAAGGATTCAGTCATAAATAAGTCTGGGTTAAATCTCCTGGAACTTCTCTCAGTGTCTAATCTTCATGGATTTCATAGCACTTCTTTTGATCTAACTGATGGGACCTATACTTACCCTGGCTCCACTAGGTGCAGCGAAGGGCTACTAGGACGGTGGCTGATTTGCAGGGGAAGCCGTATGAGGATAGACGGCTGGGCCTTTTCAGCCTTGAGAGGAGGAGACTTGGAGGGGGCCTGTTAGAGACATACAGGTACGTGAAGGGGTGCCACGCAGAGGCAGGTCATGACCTTTTTTCTCCTGCAGTGGAGCAAAGCTCAGGGAAAAGCAGGTTGCTTACCTGTAACTGATGTTCTTCGAGTGGCCATCTGTGCAGTCACACATATGGGTTCTGCGCCTGCGCAGTGCCTTTGGCCGGAAGATTGATAGCTAACGGTTTCCTTTTCGGCGGGGACTCTGCTCCCCCTCCCCCCTAGCAGTATATAAGGAGCAGAGTGACCGCCATTTTCAGTCTTTGAAAGACCGACGTTCGGTTCCCTATGACATTGCACATTAGTACAAGAAGGGTAAAAAAATAGCGGTACGACACATAGGAGAGATTATAATATCTAAGTAAAAATAATCGAACCACCCATGACACCAAGAGGGGTCGGAGGGTGGGTTGTGTGACTGCACAGATGGCCACTCGAAGAACATCAGTTACAGGTAAGCAACCTGCTTTTCTTCGTCGTGGCCTCTGTGCATCACACATATGGGTAGAATAACAAGCTTACCCCAACCGGAGGAGGGAGGTGTCATCATCGAAGGACAGATGAAAGTACAGCTCTGCCAAAAGAGCAATCCTGTCTGGCACGGACATCTAGCCGATAGTGTTTGGCAAAGGTGCACGGGGTAGCCCAAATGGCCGCCTTGCACACGTCCTCTATCGGAACTCCCTATGCAAAGGCTGAAGAGGCAGCGACAGCTCTTGTGGAGTGGCCTTTTGGAGTAGACGGTAAGTCCAACTTGGTTAGCTGATAAGCTAGGACAATTGTATTAACTATCCATTTCGAAAGGCGCTGAGAGGTAACTGGAGAACCCTTGTCGTGCTCCGAATACTTCACAAAGAGTCTATTTGAATGTCGAAAGGATTCAGTCCTGGATCTATAAAAGGCTAAGCAGTGACGGACGTCCAGCATATGTAGAGATCTTTCTATCGGATTCGACGGGACCGGAAAAAACGCCGGTAACACAATTTCCTGTTGCATATGGAAAGAGGTAGCAACCTTCGGAAGGAAAGACGGATCCATACGAAGAACCACCTTTTCCTTGTGAAAATTTAGAAAAGGGGGATCCACTCAAAGAGCGCATAGTTCAGAGGATCTATGTGCTGAAGTCACTGCCATGAGGAAGGCTGTCTTCCAAGAAACGAGGCGTAAATCAATTGTCGCCATAGGCTTGAACGGTGATCGAGTTAATGCTTGTAAAACCACCGAGAGACTCCATGTAGGCATTAGGGATTTTACAGTGGGATTCAGATTACTTAAGCCTCTCAAAAATCTTTTTATTAGAGGTTGAGTAAAAAGGGAGAAACCATGTATAGCTTCTCTGTAGTGGGAGAGCGCTGCTATATAAACCTTTATAGATGAAGGTTTGAGTCCAGACTGATGTAGTTCAAAAAGGAACTGAAGTATCTGTGAAACGGAGGCTGAGGAGGCTGGAAAAGAGTGTAAATTGGCGAAGTTAGAAAATCTTTTCCATTTTGCTGCGTACGACTTCCTGGTAGATGGTCGTAGAGCAGATTCAAGAATATACTGCAGATCCGGGTGCAGGCTCTGCTGGGCATGCGTAGTCGGAATGGTAGGCGGTGCCGATACCGATGCATCGCCCCGGGTCACCATATCCGCCATGCGGTCAGTTTCAGGGATTGCAAGTCTGGGTGACGAACTGTGCCTTTCTTCTGGGTGATTAGATAAGGGAGAAGAGGGAGTTGAAGAAAATCCTCCCTGGAAACTTGAAGGAGAGTTGGGAACCACGGCTGTCGTGGCCACCATGGAGTGATCAGTATTCCTGTAGCTCCTTCGTGAATGATCTTTGCAAGCACTCTCATGATAAGTGGGATCGGGGGAAAAGCGTAAAAAATCACGCTTGTCCATGGAATCATGAAAGCGTCGCCCAGGGAGTCCTGACCCACTCCCACTCTGGAGCAATAGGTCCTGCACACTCTGTTCCCTTGAGTGGCAAACAGGTCGATGTCTGGTCAACCCCATCGGTGAAATAACATGTTTCGAACCCAACGGTCTAATTCCCATTCGTGGGAGCATGACATGTGTCTGCTCAGAAGATCGGCTTCCATGTTGTCGGTGCCCACAAGGTGGACTGCTAGAATAGTGATACCCCTTGGTATACACTGGTATACACCAGTCCCAAATCTGCATGGCGAGATGGGCTAGCTTCCGGCATCGGGTT
The DNA here is from genome assembly GCF_004798865.1 of Varanus komodoensis. NCBI lineage: Eukaryota > Metazoa > Chordata > Lepidosauria > Squamata > Varanidae > Varanus > Varanus komodoensis. The sequence goes on from NW_025336182.1 coordinate 126,122, forward strand.
CCTCCTTGTTTGTTTAAATAAAAGAGCGTCACCACGTTGTCGGAGGTCACTTGAACGATCTGATGGAGGAGCAGATCCTCGAAAGCTTGCAGTGCTTTGAAAACGGCAAGGAGTTCCAGAAAGTTGATATGATTTCTGCCGTCCCGATGGCTCCATCTCCCTTGGGTACTTAGATTGGAGCAGATGGCCCCCCATCCCAGCAGTGACGCATTGGTACCGAGGGTTACTGTGGGGTACCGAGGTTGAAATGGAACGCTGACGGTTAAATTGGCTGAGTCCATCCACCATAGCAGGGATTGGAGAACTGAAGCCGATAGTCGGATTCGTTTGGTAGGAGGGTCTATCTGTGGCCCAAACAGTTTGTTGAAGAACAGTTGAAGGGGACGTAGCCGTAGCTTGGCATGCGGGACCACAGCGATGGCAGCAGACATGTGCCCCAAAAGTCTTTGAATAGATCGGGCGGAAACGGTTCTTGCTTGCCGAATTCGAGCAATGCGATGAACGATCGCATATCGTCTGTCTCGAGGAAGGAAGGCTCTTGCCGACGTCGAATCCAGTTGAGCTCCGATAAAATCGATCACCTGCGTAGGGACAAGGGAAGATTTCTGTTGGTTAATGCAAAGTCCAAGGTCGTGCAACAGAGCGCATGTAAGTTCAATAGCAGACGCAAGTCCAGCTTCCATATCGGCAACAAGCAACCAATCGTCAAGGTACGGGTAGATTCGAATCCCGCACAGCCGAAGGTGTGCACACACAGGGGCCATACACTTCGTGAAAACCCTTGGTGCTGTGGCCAATCCAAATGGTAGAACGTTGAATTCATAAACTTCCTGGTCTACCGCAAAGCGTAGGAAACGCCTATAACTTGGGTGTATTGAAATATGGAAATAAGTGTCTTTTAGATCCAATGAAGCGAACCAATCCCCTCTCCCCAGCAGCGGAAGAATACTTTGAAGCGTGGTCATCCGAAACTTCTTCGGTGTTATGAATTTATTAAGAGCTCTCAAGTCCAGTATTGGTCTAAGACCTCCATCATGTTTCGGAACCGTAAAGTATCTGGAATAGAATCCATGGAGTCCTTCCGATAACGAGAGGCGACGAATAGCTCCCTTAACGAGAAGTTGTTGAATCTCGTCTAACAGCACCAAAGAAGGCGTAGTATATCGAATAGGACTCGGAGATGGCACAACATCGAATTCGATTCCATATCCGTGCTGGATGATAGATAATACCCATCCATCAGATGTAATTGACTCCCAAATGGAGAGTTGACTCTTCAGTTGATCCCCAAATGAGAGGGGGAAGGGTAAAGATGCGAGGAGAGGAACGGTTTGCTCATCACGCCAACGCTGTCGCCTGTCCGTATCGAATCTACGGCGGCCCTGTTGGAAGCTTTGGGGTGGTTGCTGCCTGCGGTGCTGGTGATGTTGTTGCTGTTGTTGTTGCCGAAGCGGAAATTGCGAGCGGTATTGCGGGCGTGACCATGACCACTTACGTCTAGGTAAAGATTGTAGTTCCATACGACGAGCGGTCATGCGGGACTCATGAATCTTCTTCAGTTTACTGTCCGTTCTTGCGTGGAAGAGACCGGATCCTTTGAACGGCATTTCTTCAATTCTCTGCTTCATTTCGTCAGGGAAGTTGCAATTACGCAACCAGGCGTGTCTGCGGAGGGAAATGGCCCCGACCAGCAACCTCGAATCCGAGTCTACGTGGTGCCTTACAGTGGAAAGCTGTTGCATAGCGACTTGCATTGCTTCTTTAACAAAGGTTTTTGCAAGTTCACCTTGGTTTCCTGGCATCTTATCTATGATGGCATCTAGGCGTTGCATCAAAAAATATTGGTAACGCGCCAGGGTGGCCTCATAATTAGAGATCCTTAATCCCAGGCCCGATGCTGCATAGACTCGACGGGCAAGGGAATCAACCTTTCTGCCCTCCTTATCTCTAGGCGAGGTATGTCCACGGGCCTCCCGACCCTGTGATGATTCCACCACAACCGAATTTGGTTTCGGGTGGCGGAGGAGAAACGGGATGTCTTCCTCTCGCACCCGATACATGGACTCATATTTCCGTGAAGTCGGTTGCAGCTGAGCTGGAAGGTCCCATGGTTGGGTCATTGCCTGTCTTAAAGTTGTAATAAGCGGCAAGGCAATGGAAGTGGATCGCTCGCCTCTAACAACACCGAGCCGGTCCGTGCTCGGTCCCGGCTGCTGGTGGGTTTCTATATCAAGCAATCTCACTAATCTGGCCATGAGATCGTTGAATGACATATAGGGTTCATCAGGTGATCCCGGTCCCTGTGACGTAACTGCCGCATCCGGTGAGGTTGAATCAGCCTCAGACTCTTCAGATTCCATCCAGTAAGGGGGAGACACACTGGAGGAAGATTCAGCCGATGACCCCGATCTGCCACGTTCTCTAGATGGGGCGTTCGGGGCATCTCTGGGAGTCGAATGGAAACGCTCCCGGTGGGCTGGTGGCGAGGATCATTCCCTGGTCGGGAAGCAGGCTGCAGAGTAGTACTCTTCTCGTCTCGGAACGGAGGAGTATCTAGATTGGTACCAATCGTCCGATCTCGCATCCGAGGAACGGCTCCTACGGCTTCTTGGAGGGGAGATGGCGATATCAGTATTCATCTGTACCAACGGCATTGGGGTTGGTGATCGAGCTCTAGGTGGAGAGTCTCTTATTTCCCCATCAGAGATGGAACCCCTCCTCGATTCCATGATGGGTTCGACAGCCAGCCGGCGTGGTGAACCCGGTGGGGTGACCCTCATAGCCTCCTGGATGTTCGGTACCGAGGGAGTCGGTTCCGAGACCGGTATCGGGATCGAAGACGAGGCCGAGACTGAATGGCGTTGTTTTGCCTGCTCAGGGTTCCTCGGCTTTTTAGTCGGTTTGCTCGTCTTGTCCTTCTTAAGCACAAGGTGTTTATCTGAATCACTGTGCTTTCTCTTCTCCTTTTGTTTCCTTGGCAGGGAAACAGGCTGGTCGGCCATAGCATGTGCGCCTTCCTGAGAGGAGCGTGAAGGCGGATCAATGGAGGAGGCCGGGCATTGCGGCAACTCAGCCGAAGTTGGACGGCCTTCGGGTGGGGCCACAACAGTGGAAGACTTAGCCACCAGGTGGTCAGATTGGAGAAGGGCCTGATCCCATAGGAGTTTTCGAAGGCGGTTCTCTCTCTATTTTTCCTCGCCTGTTTTGAGAAGGCCAAACAATGGCCGCACTTATCGGTTCTGTGCCCCTCCCCTAAACAAAGGAGGCACAGATCATGCGGATCTGCTGCGGGCATTTTCGAGCCGCATTTTCCACATTTGTGGAACGCCGCCGTTGCGCCATCGTAGAAATTTGAAGAGAAAGAAGATAGTAAAGCGGGAAAGTAATATTTTTGTTTTTTGTTGTTTTTTTTTAGGAATGATAAGAAGAAGAAAAAATAGTGCACGTTAAGAAATATAAGTGAAGTAGTAACAACAAGAACAAGGGATACAACTTGTAAGAGAAAAAGGCAAGGATTTTCGAACAAGGAACGAGGTAAGTAATAAATCTTAGCGAGAGCGAAGCGGCACGAGGCACAGCGAACGGCGGTCGCAAAGACTGAAAATGGCGGTCACTCTGTTCCTTATATACTGCTAGGGGGGAGGGGGAGCAGAGTCCCCACCGAAAAGGAAACCGTTAGCTATCAATCTTCCGGCCAAAGGCACTGCGCAGGCGCAGAACCCATATGTGTGATGCACAGAGGCCATGACGAAGAACCAAGATTTAGGGTGGATGCCAGGAAGTCCTTCCTGATGGTTAGGACCCCTACAGCATGGAATGGGCTTCCACAGGAGGTGGTTCAAGCCCCAACAGTGAGAGTTTTAAGCAAGGGTCCTCTAACTTTTCCAGCAGGGGGCCAGTTGAAAGGTCCTGGTGCTAGCCACGGGCCAGAATGGTGGTGCTGGTGGCGCATGTGGGCCGGTGAGGGGGCGGGGGCGGTGTGTGCAGGTGAGTGCTCTGGGGTGAGGGTGGGGCCTGTGGCGAGGAAAGGCGAGCAAACCACTGCCTCCCTGCGCGCGGGGCGAGGTGGGCAGCGGCGGGCGCGCACATGGGCACAGACACGGCGGGCCGGCTCCGGCTCCCGGGCCTTAGTGTGAGGGCCCATGGTGTTTAAGGATGGACTGGACATGCACATGGTAGACATGTCATGAGTGGAGCCAGCTGGAGCCAGGGGTGGGACTAGATGGCCCAGGAGGCTCCTTCTGACTCGCTCTGTTTCTATGTTTCTATATATCAATATAATCCTATATATATAGTGATATACTCCTGCCCTAACGAACCTGGAGGCTAAGTTCGAAGTTCTAGACTTTACTTTGAGAGATCACTGCCCACAACACTTGTCCCTTAAAGTTAATTCCAATGTCATGATGAAACAGATAACAGATCTTGAAGAGGACCTTACTCCTAATTTCAGGAGACTTAAATGGTCTGACAAAATACATTCTACTTTAGCTTACACTCTGTCTAGTCAGGAATTGAGCTGCCTGAGAAATTCTCTCTCACAACACAATTCAGATGTTATGCAAATTTTCAATGAATTCAGTGATCACCCTAAGCCTCTTAGGAATAACAGGCCAAAAAACTGATAACTCATGCTCAAAATGACTGGTTCGATCATGACTGTAAAATTTTTTAAAGGGAACTGCTATGTCACATGAGACAAGTTAAGCACAGTACGGAGGGCAGGTTGTCTAATCCCTTAATGCTCAGGTCCCAGTATAAAAACTTAATTAAGCAAAAGAAACTGGAACATGCTAAATTTCTTTGGTGATTGAGCAGTTTCCAGAAAAAATTATGCTTGTTTTTGGGAACTGGTCACAAATCCCAAGAACAATCCCTATTGCCAGGTTGATTCGTATATACCAGGCCATGTTTGGTTTTCACACTTTAGTAGTGTCTTTGGGTCACAACAGCCACAGGATGCATTTTTGTCACCCAGGAGAACACTGGAATGGTGGCCATTTCAGTCGCTGAAATCAGAGGCCTCATCACCTCTCTGAAATCTGGCAAATCTCCTGGAGAGGACAAGCTGCAACCCAGTCTATCTAAAGCCTTCCTGGGTCCCAATTCTAGCCAGAGTGTTCTCTTTGATTAACGAAACCAGCCAGATCCTGCCTGGCTGCAAGGTAAGCACTGCAGTTCCTATTCATAAAAAGGGGACAGAATGGGACTGACAAAATTATAGACCAGTAAGTTTACTTGGTATTCCAGCAAAACTTATAGTAAATATCTGCTGTTAAAATTGGAAGACTGGGTGGATACGGAGCATATTCTACACCCAGCACAAGCGGGTTTCAGAAAGGCCTTGAAACCATTGACCACTGCCAACACTGCATCAACTGGCCCGTTTTGGCATTAATGGGCACAAAAAGGCACACTATGTTGTGTTCGTCCACCTGGAACCTGCATTTGATTCTATCAATATGCCATGCCTATGGTCTAAGCTTGCTGCTATAAACATAGATAAAAGATTTCTTTCTCTCCTCCAACAGATCCATAGAGACATGGTTGCACAAATCAGGGTGGGAACCTCCAGTTCCTTAACCAAAAAAAAAATCCTATCAGAAAAGGCATGAAGCAGGGGTGTGGGCTGATTTTTTAATCTCTCTATAAATAACATCATAGTGAGTTTATTGGGACCACAATTTACACTTCCATCATTGGGTCAATTAAAAACTTCAATTTTATTATATGCTGATTACATGGTTCTGATTTCCCAAACTAAAATTGGTCTTTTACAGCAATTAGGATACTATTGTAAATATGAAGATCTTAATATAAATTATGCTAAGACCAAAGTAATCGTCTTCAGGAAAGAACCCAAAACTTCATCTTGGAGCATCCTTGGTAATCCAGTAAAGCAATGACCGTTTTTTAAATACCTGGGAGTCACTTTTAGGGACACCCTAAATAGGAAACTCCATCTGGAAACAGTCAGAACCTCAGCACTTAGGGTTATAGGAGCTATCTTGCACTTTGTGAACCCTAAGAATGGATGCTTGATAGACCCTGCACTGAAATTATTTAAGACCAAGGTAATTCCCCTCCTCTTATATGGAATTGAAGTATGCAGATGGAAAAGGATATGCAGAGGTAATTTCAAACATTTTTTCTAAGGCAGTAACTTGTCCTACCCAGGAGTACCCCAGCTGCTCCGTTAAGGGCTTAGGGCTCGTGCAAATCTTGCTATAATAAAGTATCGGGCCAGGAGCAGCTCCCCCAGCCTCAATTAATTAGGACATAAATCATTCAATCTGTTATTATCAAAAGAACCAAAACAACCCAGGTTTTTTTTTTTAATTCCATCACTGATAGATATTCCATCCTCTGTGATCTCCTAGCTGCTACAGTTGATAATTTCCATCTTTGGGACTGGATATATCACTCAGATGTGCTAATCAACTGACTTTCAATTCTGAATTCCAAGGCTGCTCCTTGGTTTAAATGATTTAAACATGACCATTTAAGATATAATTACTTAGTTAGCATCCCTAATCATAGACTTGTTTCCAAACCATGTATACAGCCCTCTTATCTGATCATTATTCTCATATTCCAATGGAAAGGTGTGTCTTTATCTGTGGATCACATGAAGTGGACAGCCTCTTGCATTCTATCTTTCACTGTTCTTTATACTTTGGACCCAGAGAAAAAGTTTTGACTAACATGCTACCCACTTACAACGCTTCTTCTGATTCTAAGAAAGGTCATCTGGGAGGTATTCGACCATGGACCCCATCTTCTCCCACAGGAGGAGCTGATCCCTGCCCATGGTGACTTCCTAGTTGGATACCTGGACACCAGCAAGGCAGCCATGCAGACCTGCCTGGTGGGGCCATCACGGTGTTGCCCTTCTCTGTTGACTGGTGCTGTGTGTTCTTGTTGGGAGGCACCCTGCATTGATTTCACAATCACAGAGTTAGGCCCAGGGTGCTGGTGGAGGAATGGCACGGCCTTGCTGTCACCCACCAGGTGGATTCAGTCTTCCCCCAGGTGGACAGCGGGGCAGCAGGGCACTTCCAGGACTGTTGCGCTGTTTGCTGCAGGCTGGCAGGAAGGGAGTGGTGATTGGAGCAATGTCTCCATGCCCAGGGCAGGCTCAGCCTCTTGTTCTGTCAGCTGAGTTGCCTGGAGCTCCCGGTTGCTGAATCTTCCCTTCTCCTCAGAGGAAGAAGCTGGATCCTGGTTGTGGGCTGTGGCACAGGGGTGGTGCCGAGAGGGCCGGGGAGAGCAGTCAGACGGACTCGCAAACAGAGGCGTAGGACTAACCTGACTCAGTGGAGGGTGAGTGGTGGCGGCTGGGTAGCAGGAGCTCCTGCCAAGCAGCTGGTGACCAGTGGGAGGCTGGCTGTCAGGGGCTGCCTGAGAGGCGGGTGCGGGCCCCTGGAGTGTGGCCAAGTATGTCGGGGTGGCCTCAGTTGGGCCCAGCACTGTGTCAGTGGTGGCAGCTGGCGGCTGCAGTTGTTGCCAGGGCGCTGGCATCAGGACTGCTGTCACTGGCTTCGAGGGGCAGTGCTCAGGAGAGGTTGCACCGGTGCAGGCCTCAGCATGGTGCTGGCCAACTGTGGGGCAGCGTAGCGGTCGCTCGCCATTACAGGGCGTAAAGTTGGCGTGGACCCGACTTCAAAAGGACACACATGTGGGGCTGGCAGTGTGCTCTGAAGGCAGCCAGTGACCCACAGTGGCAGTGAGTGGCATCCTTGCGAGGCCCGCGTGAGGCGAGGCTGGGAGGCTCCAGGTGCAGCCACTGTCACAGTGCTGCTGCCACAGAGTGTCTGGCCTGGCCTGGCAGCCGCCCGCACGGAAATCCCCAGCAGAAGAGCCAGAGGCCTCTGTGTCCCCGTGACACGGTCCTCAGTGGGGTGCAGCAGCAGCAGCAGTAGGGCTGGCCAAGAGTCTGAAGCTGCCACAGCTCTTCAGGGTAGGGGGCAGACAGAGACTGCTCGGACTTGCAGTCCCAACCAAGGGGAGGGGAGAACAAGGTGAGGCCCCAGTGTCTCATGGGGGCCTGGCTGCAGCTGGAGACCAGGGGCAGTGGACATTCTGGAGGAAGGGCATGCAGTGGAGTGGGGATGCACTGCCTCGGATTGCGGGTGTCAGTGGTGGCAACTCGCACGTGGGAGAAGGGTCTCTTGCCCACGAGCAGGTGTGGGGGCCCAATGAGTCCATCTCAAGGATGGCAGGAGTCCTGGTCACAGAGCCCTGGGGTTCGGTGTGTGTGCGGGGAGGGCGTCAAGGGCTGGGGAGCATTGGTTGGGTGGACAAAATTGTCCAGTGCCATCCCTTGGGCCCAGCGGCAATCTTGGCCACCACAGGTCTCTCCTCAGTCAAGAGGGTAACCATTTTCTTAGGCTTCTTCCTTTGTCTCATGGTCTTGCGACCCGTGGAGATGGAGGGCTCTCCAAGTCCAGCTTAGAGGACTTGGCCACATAGAAGGCCCAGTGGCAGAGTACTGGTTGGAAGCGTTCTGCCCGCTGCCAGCATGTCTGTGTCTTGAAGGCCTGTTTCTACCATGTGCCCTTCACCAAGGCAGGGGAGACAGGGGGAGTAGTTGCCTGCTGAGGGCAGGTGGGCTGCACGTGAGGTGCAGCTGCGAAATGCTGGATCGGAAGCCATCACAGGAGAAAAAGAGAGGGAAGGAGAAAGAGAAGGTGGGGAAAAAACCCAGAGAAGAAGAATCCTATATATAATTTATTTATAGAACAAGAAACAAAGAAAAAGGATAATAGTTGCGTGAGTGCAGAAATTGAAGCAATTCTAATCTAGGTGATGCGCATAAACCGCCTAGGAAGGCCTTTTGGAGGTTTTAGGAGGCCTACAAAAATGTGAATGAATTAATGAATGAAACAAATGGATGGGGACTGAGGGACTGGGCAAGACCCCTCTTTTTATCACCAGGAATCGGAAGGAGGCAGATGGCTCCCACCCACTTTGTAACACTAAGTTGCTATGGGGGCGGCATAGAAATGTTTTAAACAAACAAACAAACAAACAAACAAACAAATAAAATCTAGGCCTTGTGCTGAAGGTGAAGCTCATGTGTGTGTGTGATGCACAGAAACCACGAAAAAGAACTCTCAGGATGGAAGGAGAGGAGGAGGAGGACTTTGAAAAGTCTTTCAGTACCTTGAAAAGGGAGTCAAGGTAAACTCAGCAGACCTGTCATAGTTCCCCAGCCCTCAGGGAAGCTTATTCATCAGCTGCTCATTCCATCCATCCATCCTTCCTTCCAAATTCAAACTCAGCCTCAGGGTGTATTGAAGAAATGCTTGCATGTTTGGAGAGGAAGAATGGACAGGGCTTGGGAGAATGGACAAACAGCCCTGGAATCAGGCCACACTGGGCAAACAGAGCCTCGCTTCTCAGGGGCCAACTAGACATGTCTGGAGAAGCAGGATGTGGCCACAACATCCCCTCTTGCTCCTGTTTCACAATTGCCTGACTCATTGTGCCATGAGCATCTGTGACTCTCTCAGCAGTCATCAAAGTGCAGCAGGAGCTGGGAAAACCACGCCCTGTGGCATTTGTGTTTACTTGACCTTACACGGAGATGAAAAGCAAAAATGGGAGGGTGCAGCCATGTCTGCTTCCATCTGCAACCTCTCACTGAAATGAGAGGGTGAGGGTTAGGCTCAACCCTACACCTCTGTGCAAGAAACCAAATCACTAAAAGTGCTGGAGTGTGTTTGCTGTGCAGTGCTGAGAAAAATGCAGACATGCTGACATATTCAGACATCAAAAATGGTTGTTTGTCAATTTGTAGGTAAAAGCTAAAATGTTATCAGGACTCCAAATCCTTTTGTCTCTGTGGTCAACATTTTGCTTTGAGATTTCAGAAGAGGGTAACTTGTTTTACTTTCCTACACTCATTATTTGACCATTTATGCTTGAACAGACTTACGTCATTTAAGAATTTCAAAGTAGCAGCATAAGAAGATGGCAAAATTTCAGGCACCCCACTAGCTCCCCCTGCCCCCGGTGGTCAAACATAGGCCAGCACTGAACAGGAACGAAACCAGCCCCTCCCCAGCAGCGACCACAGAGTGCTGGGGGGCTGCTCACAGAAGATCACTGGACCAGGAATAAAATATCTTTGAGGCAGATGGATTGGAGCATGGGAACTGGACATGCCTACCTCAATCCGGCCCGTGTCAGGCTGGAACCCACGAGCAGGATCCTCTGTGGTCACACGACACTGAATGGCACACCCGTTGATCCGCACATTGTCCTGTTTGAGCCCAAGCTCTGGAAGACTCTTGCCCTCGGAGATGTGGATCTGGGCATGGACAAGGTCCACACTAGAAAGAGGGTGAGACAGGGCAGGTTAGCCACTCTATGAGTTTGGTGTTCCTTGGGTGCCCAGTCAAAGAATGCTCCAGAAAGCTCAGCAGTCTGTGGCTGGCACGAATTCTGACCGGCTTCCGGAGACAGGGAGACCAAAGCTTTGTGCACCACACACAAACACACAGAGGGGGCATGTCCTTCTGTCAGCATCACTGCCTCAATTCAGATGCAATGTTGCTTGCCTGGGATGGGTGGCCTCTCAGTGGGTGAAGAGGCAGCACTGATGTCCTCCCAAGCCCAGAACCTTCAAGCTGGTCTGCTGGTCTGTCTCCTGGCAGAGTGACAGACATGTCCTATACTTGGTTTTCTCCAGGAACTCACTCCGGCAGACAACATGAGGCATAACTTCTGGGCTAGGATCACATGCTATGAGTTTCATAGCACAGGGAGCGCAAAACCTTCCCTGCACTCCACAAAAGGACTCCTTCTACCCCTCAGCCACTTTTCTACTAGTAGAGCCCATTAGTGAAAGTAGTCCTCACTGGGAAAAACACGATAGCTCTCCCCATGATGGTGAACTTCTGTAGCAGCAGACTTTCTGTATCTATGGAGGCTCTCCCCACAACTGACCACATGGGTTCTGCTCCCTGTACATCCAGCCCCATATGCTATTGATTCATTAGATTTCTTTCCTGGCCATTAGCCAAAGTTGCTCATCCACATTCATCTTCCTCATGCAAGAAGCCCAGAGAAGCTGCAGGCCTTCAGAACTTTCAGGCTGATGCAGAACCATTAAGGAACACTTGCTGAGTATTGCTGTTCGACCAGCAGCAGATCCATTAACTGTGCTGCTGTCCAGTCCTCCTTAGGCCTTTGTCAAAAAAAGGCAGCACAGGAGACTCTGGGCAAGCTCACATTAACAACAAGCTATAATAGACACAGTGGAGGTACTTCTTTCTAATCCTGCCTAATCTTGGAACCTAAGCATGGTTGGATGTGGCTGAAACCTGGATGGGTGGCAGAACAGTAAAACACAATGAATAGTAGCAATGTCTCTTGTTACATCTGAACCCAACATGCATGGTGTGTACAAGTGGTCTCCATGGAACCATGCAGAGAGACAACAGCTTGCTGTAAAGTTTCTGTGCTTCGCTGTGCTTATTTGCCTGCCTGAGTTGAGCTGTCATGTTTCTGCGCAGCTTCCAGGCTTCTGCCATAGAGTTTTGCAGCAAGAGCAGCTGTAGCAGATCCTCCAGCCTGCACTTTCCACTGCTCTATTCAGCCCAACAACAGCTGTGCCATGCCTGCTGTGCCTGATTGGCTGCATTGTCCTGCTTTTCCTCTCTGCCCAGTGTTAGGCTCTTCAGTGGCAGTGGGCATCATGATGCATGGCCTCAGCAGGAGCAACGGTGAGGACAGACATGCTGAGCTCTCCAGTATGGTTGCTACATTTTGCTGGAGTAGCCCTTAGAAATAGCAGCGAGCTTGAACTGCTGCAGAAACCAGCGGTCTCCTCGTGTGAAGGCAGCCTTGCGCATGAGGAACACATGGGCTGGGCACAGGCATCACCATCCAGATGACTGCCCTGAAGAGCCATGGTTCCCACACTCCCCACCGCACCTAACTTATCCCTGACATCACTAAGAAATTTCAGCATGCTGTGCTGTCCACACCCCCCCCCCCCGCAGTCTGCCAGACTGCCCAGGCAAATGCCCAGATGGGAGAGTCTGCCCAGCAGGGCACACACACTTCATCCTGGAACAGGAGCCCACCCTGGAGCCTCTGTGCCTTGCTGCGGGCAGAAGGCAGCCCTTGGCAGAAAGTGCCGGTCCTGCACCGGGGGTGGTAGGGCCACATGTGCCATGAAGGGGCGGGGAGGGGTGGGGTGTGCTTGCATGTGGGTACAGACCACGGCAATGCGGGGAAGGGCTCCTGTCATGCCACTCTACAGCAACAGATCAATCTGGACGACTTAAATTTCTAGTTTTAAAGGAGTATGTGAGGGTGGAGGATGCCCCTCCATCTACTTCCTTCAAACTATGCATCCCTTTATAAACCTCCGCTTGTCCTTTTTCTAGACTGTGCCTTGCGAGATTTGTGTTGGCCCAGAGGACACCTTGGCTGGCAAGCAAGACAAGAACTTTACTGTGCCTCTCCAGCAGGGAGAGAGCAGACCCCTCTCTCACCCATATGCTGACACCAAATATTCTACCTCTGCCCTCAGGTAAAAACCCTGTGGAGCAGGGGTGGGGCTATGGGGGGCCAAAACTGTGAAGGATTCTGCATGGTCAGACACTGAATCCTCCTGGGGACCAGCGCCTGGAGTTGAACACCGGGGGGTGGGGGGGCTGCTGCCTTCCAAGCTTCAGGGCCGAACGGAGGTGTTTGAGTGGTGTTGCGCAGGCGACCGTGCAGCAGCAGCCCAAGCGGGAAAGCACTGTGGGGCTGTGCCAGTATTATCTGCAGTTGGTAATCAGAAAACAAGGAAGGACTTCTTCCAGGAAGAGGGACCAAACCCTGCTCCCTGGCGGAATCTAGAAAAGTTCCATAGCTCAGAAGAGAGCTCTCTGAGGGTCGGAGCTTTTATTTAATTATTTAGAATTCTTGTATCCCGTCCCGTCGCAAGAACCTCGGGACGGCTTATGCAGTAAATAAACAATAAATACAAATAGTGCAAATTAAAATCCAGATTCACCCTGGCTGTAAATTAAAAACCTATAGGTGATATTAAAAATTGTTAAAATATTGTTTAAATAAAAAGGTCTTAGCCTGGCGCCAAAAAACAAATAACGACGGCGCTAGGTGGACCTCTCTGGGGAGCGCATTCCATAGTTGAGGTGCCACCGCAGAGAAAGCCCTGCTTCAGGTACTTAGCCTCCTAATGTCTTTCACGGAGAGTTCCCAGAGGAGGGCCTCTGCTGTTGATCTCGGGGGGCGGGAGGGCAAATATGGAAGAAGGCGTTCCTTTAGGTATCCAGGTCCCAAGCCATTAAGGGCTTTATAGGTGATGACCAGCTCCTTGAATTGAGCCCGGACTTCGATGAGGAGCCAGTGAAGCAGGTAGAGGACTGGGGTTATGTGAGAGTAACGCCCAGTCCCCATCAGCAACCTGCTCTATTTTGCACCATCTGAAGTATCTGGACTGTCTTCAAGGGCAGCCCCACGTAGAGCGCGTTACAGAAATCCAGTCAGGAAGTAACCAATGCATGTGTCACTGTTGCTAGGCAGTTGTCCTCCAGGTAGGGAAGCAGCTGATGGATCAACCGAAGCTGAAGGAAAGCGCTCCTCACCACCGCAGTCACCCGAGCTTCCAAAGACAGCTCTGGGTCAAGGAGCACTCCCAAGCTGCGGACCCTGTCCTTCAGAGGGAGTGCTACCCCATTCAGGGCAAGGTCCAAGTCACCTACCCAGGAGCTTGAACCACCCACCAACAGGACCTCCATCTTGTCTGGATTGAGCTTCAGTTTATTGGCCCTCATCCAGCCCATTACCTCGGCCAGGCACCGGTTCAGTACAGCCACTGCCTCACCTGGATTGGTTGAAAAAGAGAGGCAGGGCTGGGTATCATCAGCATACTGATGATTCCGCAGCCCACACCTCCTGATGACCTCTCCCAGCGGTTTCATGTAGATGTTGAATAGCAAGGGGGACAAAATGGACCCCAGCAGTACTCCATGGCATAGCTGCCATGGCGCAGAGCCAAAGTCCCCCAGCACCACCTTCTGGAATCGGCCATTGAGGTAGGAGCAGAACCACTGCCAAGCAGTGCCTCCGACTCCCAGTCCTGCTAGCCTATCCAGAAGGATACCATGGTCGATGGTATCGAAAGCCACTGAGAGGTCCAGGAGGACCAACAGGGACGCACTCCCCCTGTCTCTCTCCCTGCACAGGTCATCATATAGGGCGACCAAGGCAGACTCAGTACCATACCTGGGTCTGAAGTCGGACTGAAATGGGTCCCTAAAATGGGTCCAGTCTCATCCAAGAGTGCTTGGAGTTGTCCCGCCACCACCCGTTCCAGCACCTTGCCCAGAAACAGGATGTTGGCCAATGTCCGTAATTGGCGGCCATCTCTGGATCCAGGGATGCCTTCTTTAGGACCAGCCTGACTACCACCTCCTTTAGAGGGGCAGGCACCCGGCCGTCCCTCAGAGAGACGTTGAGGACCTCCAGAATCCAGGCATCAATCCCGTGTTTGGCTTTGGTCAGTAGCCACGATGGGCAAGGGTCAAGTAAACAGGTGGTGGGACATACTTGTCCAAGCACCTTGTCCACATCATCAGACCACAATAACTGAAATTCATCCAATAATATCTGACCAGATGAAGACATTGGCACCTCCCCTAGAGCATCTTAATCACCTAGTGCAGTCCAGCTTGTGACGAATCTGAGCCATTTTCTCCTTAAAGTGCTGGGCAAAGTTGTCACAGTGGGCCATCGAGGGAGGTACGGGATCTTTCTTAGGGCCTGGAAGTACCAGCCCCTGTACCACCCAAAAGAGCTCCGCTGGACTGCACTGTGAGGAGGCAATGGAAGTGGAGAAGAATTTCTTCTTCACTGCCCTCACCACCACAGCATAGGCTCGATAATGAGCTCCTAAGTGTGTTCGGTCAGATTCATCCCATGATTTCCTCCGCATACGCTCTAGATGTCTCCCAACCCGCTTCATCGCCCGTAATTCAGGTGTGTACCAAGGGGATGAACGGGCTCTGCCGGACGGGAGAGGACACTTAGGAGCTTGCCCTGCCCTGCCTGGCCGTGCGTTTTCCCCATCTCCACTTTCCTCCCCTTCCTCCTTTGCCAGATTTTAGACCGCAAGCTCATTGGGACTGAGACCAGTCTTCTTGTTTTTTTACTTTGTATGTAAAGCACATTAACAACATGCGATTTCCACTGCTAATAGCACTGAATAAGGTAAATGCTCATCTTTATGTAGCCTCTCTTGAAACTACCATTTTCACTGATATATAAAATTTATAAAAGTCAACTGATTAGGAAAACTGGTATTTGCAGTCAGCAAGTAAGACGCTGTTCCAGGGACCCTCTATTTCAGGCTGGCTTTGGTGCTGGAAGGGTGTGAACGGGGTGGGTGCACACAGAGAGACATACGCCACAGACATGCCTCAGGACACAGAGTATCCTTTTGCCTTTCTATTTTTTCTCTTTCCCCCCCTTGCTTCCCCTGCTTTTTATTTCCTTATGACATACTCCCATTTACTGGTAGGACTTCAGGGAAGACAGGAGAAAGCACTGGTTGTCACAAAAGGCCCAGCAAGCCAGAATTAAAAATAGCAGAAATAATGGACTGAGGAGACTCCATGGGGGTGACCTGCAACCTCTGTGCAATGCTGATTTTCTTGCCTGAGTTCAGCATGGCCTGCACACGCAACATGTAGCCCTGCTGGAAGAAAAAGTGAGAGCATGAGAGCAGTAACTGTCCATCCTCAAGGAAATAAAAAGTTGAGTTTTTAGACAGAATGGTGGAGCTACCATAGCAAAGAGTAGTTTGGCCACAGCATGGAGGAGGATTTCACATTGAATCCTGCAGGGAAGGGTGAAAGGCACCCAGGTGTAAGAACAGACAAAGGATTATGCACTGCAACAGAGAGAGCAGCTGGAACTGTGCCCAAGAATATTAGGAAGAAAGCTAGCATATGCTAATGTCCGGAGTATGGAAAACAAGCAACATGAACTTGAAATCTTGATACAAGGAGGGGCA
The DNA here is from genome assembly GCF_004798865.1 of Varanus komodoensis. Lineage (NCBI taxonomy): Eukaryota > Metazoa > Chordata > Lepidosauria > Squamata > Varanidae > Varanus > Varanus komodoensis. Next base: position 142,164 of record NW_025336182.1, read on the forward strand.
GGGAGACATGATAGGCATAACTGGACCTTGGCAGAGTGGCTCCCATGACTGGAATGCAACAATGGGAGGATATAACCTGTTCAAGAAGTACAGAAGGAACAGAAAGGGAGGTGGGGTTGCACTATATGTTAAAGATGCATATCTCAGCATAGAATATGGGGGGATGAATTGGGAGCATCTGGATTAATATAAACAGAGCAGAGAATAAAAGCAGAAATGATTTGAATCCACTGAGCATCCTATGAAGTAGAAGATGAAGAGGAAACTTGAAAAGCAAATTGCCAGTGCTGAATTGCCAATTGTCGCTGCTACTGGAGAAATTCAATTCAATTTCCCCAGTGACTGTTGGGAGACAAATTCTGCCAACCAGCCCCCCCAAGATATTCTTAACATGTGTTTCTGATAGCTTCCTCCTACAGAAAGTAGAGGAAGGAACCAGAGGATTGGCTGTCCTTGCCTTGGTACTAACCAACAGGGAAGACCTAGTGGACAAAGAAGCATCTATAGGAACTCTGAAAGAAAGTGACCCTGTCATACTTGAGTTCTTGATTCTAAAGAAGGTAAAAGCCAAATGCAGCTGAGCATGTGTTCCAGATTTTAGGAAAGACGATTTTACTATAGTCAGAACAAAGATGAGAAAAGTCCCATAGCAAGTGACTCCAATGAGAAACGAATCCAAGATAGGTGGGAATTTATTAAAAAGGAAATTCTAAAAGTAAAACTACAAAGTCCATGTGGCTTTATGAAAAGCTTAGATGTGATCAAAAAAACCAAAATAGGACATGTAGAGCTTCCACATAGCCTGACATGCATGATCCTGATTAAACTTGGAAACTAAGCAGGGTCAGGCCTAGTTAAAATCTGGATGTTAAATGCTGTGAACTGTCCAGAGAGCTTAAGAAACGGGAGGTGTAGCAATATGTTGTTGTTGTTGTAGGTGGGGGTGTGATGATGATGATGTGGAGGAGGATAATGTATAGGAAGTGGAAGAGAGGCCAGCTACAAAGGAAGAATACAAACAAGTAGCACAGAATTGCAGGAATAATGTTGGGAAGGCTAAAGCTGTTTTTGTAAGCCGTCTTGAGGCTGCTGCAAAGGACAGCATATAAATGTTTTAATTAAATTAAATTAAAGCTAGGAATGAACATAGAATAGAAACATAGAAACAGAGCATGTCAGAAGGGGCCTTCCAGGCCATCTAGTCTGATCCCTGGCTCCAGCCAGCTCTGTTCACGACATGCCCACCATGTGTATGTCCAGCCTATCACTGAATACCATCACCGATGGGCCTCAGCCACCTCCCACGGAAACCCATTCCGTAGCCAAGGGGTCCTAACTGTCAGGAAGGACTTCCTGGTATCTAAATTGAATCTGAAGCCTGGTTCCTAGAGCTTTGCTCCATTGGTGCACGTCCTGTCCTCCTCTGCAGGAGAGAACAATTCTCTACCCACCTCTGTGTGACACCCCTTCATGTACCTATATGCCACCAACAGATTCCCTCAGACTCCAGGCTGAAAAGACCCAATTCCCTCAGTCTTGCTTCATATGGCTTTCCCTGCAAACCAGCCACCATCCTTGTGGCCCTACGCTGCACTGACTCCAACCTGACTATATCCTTTCTGTAATGAGGGGCCCAAAACTGAGCACAATACTCCAGCTGTGGGTGCACCAGAGTCATATAAAGTGGTAGTAATACCTCTCTTGATCTAGAAGTCACGCTTCTGGCTATGCAACCAAGGGTGGCGTTCGCCCTCTTGGCCACTGCATCACACTGCTGACTCATGTTTAGCTTGCAGTCAACCAGCACCCCGAGGTCCCTTTCACAAGTGCTGCTCTCCAGCCACTTGTCCCCTAACCTGTGCTTATGACACCCCTTCCTTTGCCCCAAGTGCAAGACCTTGCACTTATCCACATTGAACACCATCCTGTTGTCCCCTGCCCACTTCCATAGTTTGTCCAGATCCATTTGGATCCAGAGTACCTGCTCTTCAGTTGTAGCCACTGCCCCCATTTTAGTATTGTCTGTGAAACTGACCAGGAGACTTGTCACCCCATCCTCCAGGTCACTGATGAAAAGGCTGAACAGGATTGGTTCCAGGACTGAGCCCTGGGGGACCCCGCTTGTCACTGGCTGCCATCCCGATGATTCCCCACTAATGGTTACCCTCTGCTTTCAGTCAGTCAACCATGCCCTAATCCATCGGACAGTGCTTTGGCGTATTCCAAAACGCCTCAATTTCTCAGCCAGGATATCATGGGGCACTTTGTCAGAGGCCTTGCTGAAATCCAGGTGCACCACATCCACTGCATCCCCTCCATCCAACCACCTCAAAACCTTGTTGTAGAATTCCACAAGGTCCGTCTGGCAGGATCTGTTTTTGCAGAAACCGTGTTGTACGGCTGCCAACCTCCCTTCCTCCTGTAGGGTTACTCGATCGCTTGCTATGAGCCTTTCCATTGTCTTTCCTATAACATAAGGCGAACTGGTCTGTAATCACCCATGTACCCTCTACTACTGTTTTTGAAAATTAGGACCACTGATGCCACCCTCCGTTCCTCTGGAACCTCACCTGTTCTCCACGGGGCCTCAAAAAGAGAGGCCAGTGAACATGAGATGACCCTCGCAAACTCCCTAAGTGCTCCCGGGTGGAACCCATCAGAGTCTGCCCCTTTGTAACATCCAGTGCCCTGAGGATGTCTTCAACTCAAGATGAATGAATTCAAGACAAGACAAATCAATTCAGGATGAATAGATTCAGGACACTGAGGCAATGTGTCTTTTACTGTAATATGTTTTTTCGGACTTGGGTGCACAACCGATGACATTTTCACTGCAATCAATTTTTTTCACTTCGCTCATAGTTTGAACGTAGAAGCCCCATTCAAGTTGCAGAGTGAACTTATATCGACTCTCATGTTCAAACTCTAGATTGTTCAAAGTTAGAGTCCTGCTCTGCAGCCTGGTTCTTTAACAGGGCACAGACCGGTACCAATGCCAGCCTGGGGACCCCTGGGCTGAAGAATTGGGCTTACGGAGTGCTCATCAATGGCACCTTCTCAAACTTGGGAGAGGTAATAAGTGGGATAATGCATGTTCTGTCCTGGGCCCAGTGCTCTTCAAAAATTTATTAATGATTTGGATGAATTATTATTAAATTTGCAGGTGATACAAAACTGGGTGGGATAGCTAATACCCTGGAAGGCAGAAATAAGATTCAAAGTGATCTTGATAATTTTGAGTGCTGGGCTGAAAACAACACAATGAAATTAAATCAGGACAAATACCAACTTCTGCACCTAGGAAAAAGAAACTGTGATCACATTGTTACAAGATGGGGAACACTTGGCTTAACTTGCACGTGAGAATGAGCCTGGAATAGTTTTAGTTCATAAGCTGAGTATGAGTCAACAATGCAGTGTGGCTTCAAAAAGGGCAAATGCTATTTTAGACTGCATTAAAAGAATTATAACTTCCAAGTCACATGAAGTACTAGTTCCCCTTAATTCAACACTGGTTAGATCTCATCTGGAGTACTCCATCCAGTTCTGGGCACTACAGTTTAAGAAAGATGCAGACAAGTTGGAAAGGGGTGAGAGGATTGGAGAGAATGGGGACAGGGTCTGGAGAGAAAGCCCTGTGAAGAGAGATGGAAAGAACTGGACATGTTTAGCCTTGAGAAGAGAAGACTGAGGGGAGACAGGAAAGCACTCCAGAAGTATCTGAAATGCTGTCACATCTCTTCTCATTCATCCCAGAGTGCAGTGCATGGAATAACAGGCTCAAGTTATAAAAAGCCAGATTCTGGCTAGATAGCATGGAAAAAATTCCGACAGTTAGAGCAGTACAACAGTGGAACCAAGTACATGGACAGCCATGAGTGGGATGATTTACTTCAGCATCCTGTGCTGAGCAGGGATTGGACCTGATGGTCGTCTTCCTTCCTTCCGACTCTGATTCTATGATTCTCTGAAGTACAGAATTCAGGGTTATTACACTTTCTTACTTACTATTACAACTATTTCACTAGGTTGTATGGCAATGACAAGCACGAATCGAGTGTGGAAAAACAAGAACATCAGCTTAGCAACCAGGTGCAGACTGGTCCGAGTGATCATTTTTCCTATTGCAACCTACAGTTGTGAAAGTTGGACAATGAAAAAGCTAGTCAAGAGGAAAATTGACTCATTTGAACTGTGCTGTTGGCAGAGGCTCCTGCGCAATCCATGGACGGCAGGAGTCACGAACAAGCAGGTGCTGAAGCATATTAAACCAGACACGTCCCTGCTTGGCAAGATAACAAAGCTGAGACTCACATATTTTGGCCATGTTATGCAATCAAGCTCTTTAGAAAAAGATGCAACGCTTGCAATGCTCAGTGGCAAGAGAAAACCAGGCTGCCAAAGAGTATGGTGGTTTGATTCCATCAAAGAAGATGCAGGCCAGAGCACAGCTCAGCTGAAAGAGGTGGTGCAGGATTAGAAAGTGTGGCGAGATTTTGCCCACAGGATCACTTATACTCAGACATGACTGAACAGCAGAACAACAACAATTTACAGCAAATATATACCTTGACTTGGAAATGCAATATTCATGGTCACCTAAGTCAGTAATATGAACGATACACAATTTCAAAACAATCATCTTTCCAAATTCACCTGGTAGGAGTGGTAGGGCTACCAGGTGAATCTGCACTGGGAAGCTGTTCCAAATTTTGGGAACCCAACTGAGAACACCCATCTTAAGAATGTACTGTATTTCTGGGGGTGGGGGGAAGGCTGGGGTCAGATTTAGCAGAGGTTGATGCATGGTCTCCTGGGAAAAAGATAATTATGTAGACAGGCTCATATGCCAACTCCCCCCCCCCCCCCCCCCCAAAAAAAAGCTTCTTGGGATTCTGGACCTGAGCCACTCAGGACTTTAAGGATGAAGACCAGCATGTGCAAACTTGCAACCACTGAAGTGATGTTCTCATGGGAACATCTATTCATGAATTTGCTCCAACCCAAGCTTCTGGCCTAACCTCAAGGGTGGCCCACATAAAGCACATGGTGGTTGTCTGATCAGGAGGTGACAAACCAGGTGGTTCCACCATGGAAAGCCACAATGGGCACGTAAGATGGTGTAGCAACTTGGCTGCATCCAGGAGTGCTCCCAAATGGCAATCCTCCTGCTGCTTCAGACAGAATGCAGATCCCTCCAGCTCAAGCTGCACTCCCACCCCTCGATCCCCAGGCCAGCAGCACCCTCATCTTGCCTGGATCAAGTTTCACCCTGCTTGTCATCATCAAACCCAGTGGTGTCTCTAAAAGTAAGCGCGGGACTACCACTACCTCCCCAGGATTAGAAGAAAGCAATGAATAATGTTGCGTACGGCTGACACCAGCTTTCCACCTCACACAGGATCCTGTTTAAAGCCCTGATGAGTAAAACTCCACATGCTTTAGGAGAACACATTCTTCTCGGTTTTCATGAGGTGCAGCTCACCATTTGCTGCAGCCTATTGTTAAAAAAGCATAACCCATGGTCTCAGAAACCAAATCTCTCCCAGAGACACTGTCCAGTTCTGCAAAGCAATGCAGATGCCCCAGTGGCCTGAGAGATGGCATCTTGGGTCACCTTGTAAATATTTGCAGGACTAGCATCTTGCAGGATTAGGGCCAATGGAATCATATAGACCACTTGAGAGCCACAGGAGGTCCTATGAAAGACTTCCCAGTCTACTTTAGCTTTGCCACAACGAGTCTTTCTGGAGGCTGTTCTGTGTCCCTGCCTCTATTCCTGCAATGAATTCACTTGGGTCTTGCTGCCACTTCTGTCTCTGGTCCTACTTTATTTATTTATTATTATTGAAAATTATTATTGAATTTTATTCAGCCAGGGTGGCTTATTTTATTTTACTGTATATATTTTAATTGTTATTGTTTTAATGTATTTTGTATTCGATGTTGTAAGCCGCCCCGAGGGGCAGCATAGAAATGTTTTAATAAATAATAAAATAAACAATAAAATAAAATTTATTTATTAAATTTCTAGGCCACCCCATTCGCCGAAGCCTTGGGGCGGCTTACAAATAAATAAATTAAAATACATAAATAACAATATAAAATACACGTAACTGTATAAAATAAGTCGCCCTGGCCAAAAAACTTTAAAATAAAAATAACATTAACAATTAAAATGACGCTTGAATAAAAAGGTCTTCGCCTGGCGCCGAAAAACAAATAACGACGGCACCAGGCGGACCTCTCTAGGGAGCACATTCCATAGATTGGGCGCCACCGCAGAGAAAGCCCTCCTCCGAGTACCTACCCTCCTAATTTCCTTCACGGAAGGTTCCCGGAGAAAGGCCTCTCCTGCTGATCTCAGGGGGCGGGCGGGCATATATGGACGTAAGCGCTCCTTCAGGCAACCAGGACCCAAGCCGTTAAGGGCTTTATAAGTGATCAACACCTTGAATTGGGCCCGGACTTCAATGGGAAGCCAGTGAAGCTGATGGGAGGACTGGAGTCATGTGAGCATAACGCCCCGTCCCCGTCAACAAGAATGAAACTTTAAAAAAAAATAAAACTTGTGGTTGGGAAATTCTCTAATGTCCATTCTTCATAATTCTTATGAAAAGATACAAACCATTCGGAGGCTGCAGGAGGATGGCAGAGGTCCCTGGAGCAGCAGGTGGCGAGGGCCAGCAATGTTTCACAGCTGACTTCTCCACTGTGCCAGCAGCCCATGAAAAAGTGTCCTGCTGGATTCAAACATCACACTAAGCTGACTAGATGCCATGGGATCGTAGGATGACTGTGTGCAGAAAACACCTCACAATTGGAAAAATGCTCCAAGTTTAGATGACACATCGTGGCACTAGCAGCAACTCAAGGGGACAATCCATCATGTCTTAGTGTGACATGAGAACTCAAGTCCCAGAGAAATACAGGGAAGAAAGAACACTGTCCTGTTAAGCACAGACTCTTTGGATGTTCCTGGAAGTTCCATTTCTTTAATGAATTGGTTAAATTTCTATTGTGCTTTCTTCTGAGTGGTGTTGAAGTTCTCTTAATCAATGATTCAAATACACTGGCATTATTTTGGCATTATTCTTGCTGTGTTATCATTGTTTTATTATCTTAAATTTAATGTTTACAATAACATTTTCAGTGTAAGAGGACTTGTGCTATTTGTGCAAATACTGCTATGGCACATTTTGGAGGTACATTTTTGTGCAAAAGTAACCATTTTATGCAAGCCAGAGCACTATTTGCATAAATGACACTTGTCAAGTCCAAGCTAGTTTATATGCTGAGTTAGTTATATGCACTGTGGCTTCTTCCAAGGGGCAGCTAGCTCCAAACTCCAAGGGCAACTTGCAGCGCACCACCTGAGTGCCAGTGGCAGCAGATGGCCTGGGCCAACATGTCCAGGCAGTGCCAGGAGCTGGGACCCTTCCTCTCAACACTGCCTCAGCAGGATACCAGGAAGCATCGTTTCTCATTCCACTCAGCATCACCATCTCAATGGTAGCATGGATAACCCATCTCAAAGTGCTGTCCACTGAGTCCAAGGAGAGCATGATCGGCCAGGACAGCCTCACCAGAGGGAACCTGTGCTGATGCTGGGGTGCCTCAAGGTTCCCCCATGCAGCCCGCATGTTACCTGGGTGTTTCAGTCAGGTACTATTCGCAAAAGAGTATATTGTTTAAATCGTCTATTCAGGCACTGACGGTGCCTCTTAGGCATTAAGTCAGAAAGCTTCTAGAAAGCCCTGTGAATCCAATGCTGTTGAAGTGGGTTGAGCAGCAGCACTTTGCCTTGTGGTTGGTGATCTGGCTTGTCTGCATCTTCCACAAATCATGGTGCCCAGAACTGGACTCAGTACTTCAGATGAGGCATAACCAGTGCTGAATAAAGGGAAACTAGTACTAACAAGCCCCTTCATGGATCACTGCCTTGTCGTGGTGAAGGGGCCTGTGTAGCTCAATGAAGCTTTGAGCTATGCTGTGCAGGGCCACCCAAGATGGACAGGTCATAGCAGAGAGCGCTGACAAAACATGATCCACTGGAGAAGGAAATGGCAACCCACTCCAGTATCCTTGCCATGAAAACCCCATGGACAGTACCAAAAGGCAAAAAGATAGGACGCCAGAAGATGAGCCCCTCAGGTGGGAAGGTGTCCAATGTGCTAGTGGGGAAGAGCAGAGGGCTAGTACTAGTAGCGCCAGAAAGAATGAAGCGACTGGGTCAAAGCCAAAAGGACATTCAGTTGCGGATGAATCTGTTGGTAAAAGGAGAGTCCGATGCTGTAAAGATCTATACTCCACAGGAACCTGAGATGTAGGATCTTTGAATCAAGGCAAGCTGGATGTGATCAAACAACAGATGACAAGACTGAACATTGACATCTTAGGAATCAGTGAACTAAAATGGACAGGAATGGGTGAATTTAATTCAGATGACCATCAGGTATACTACTGTGGGCAAGAATCCCTCAGAAGACATGGAGTAGCCTTCATAGTCAATAAAAGAGTAGGAAAAGTAATCCTGGGATACAATCTCCAAAATGACAGAAGGATCTCAGTTCGAATCCAAGGCAAACCATTCAATATCACAGTAGTCCAAGTCTATGCCCCAACCACTGATGCTGAAGAGGCTGAAGTTGACCAGTTCTTTGAAGGCCTACAACACCTAGAAGTAACACCAAAAAATGATGTCCGTATCATCATGGGGGATTGGAATGCTAAAGTAGGAAGCCAAAAGATAACTGGAATAACAGGCAAGGATGGCCTTGGAATACAAAATGAAGCAGTGCAAAGGCTGGCAGAATGTTCTCAAGAGAACACGATGGTCATAGCAAACACTCTTTTCCAACAACCCAAGAGACGACTCTACACATGGAAGTCACCAGATGGTCAACACAGATATCAGATGGACAATGTGCTCTGCAGCCAAAGATGGAGCTCTTTACCAGGGGTCCTCAAACTTTTTCTAACGGGGGCCAGTTGACAGGTGCCAGCGGTGGGCACGGGCTGCCAAAACGGTACCGGGGGGGGGGGGACAGGGCAATGAGGAGATGGGGTCTGTGCGCAGCAAGGTGGGGACAGAGGTGCACGGGGCCCAGGTGCCGGCTTGCTCATGAGGAGATCAGTTTCTCCCATCAAGTCCAAAACGACCTCCTCGCGAGCAAGCCTCGCACCCAGCAAGTGCAAACCCTGTGGGGCGGGCCAGTTAAATGGGCAGGGTGGGCTGGATCCGTCCCGCAGGCCTTAGTTTGAGGACCCATGCTCTATACAGTCAGTAAAAACAAGACCAGGAGCTGACTGTGGCTCAGATCATGAACTTCTTGTAGCAAAATTCAGACTGAAATTGAAGAAAGTAGGAAAAAGAACTAGGCCAACTCAGGTATGACCTAAATCATATTCCTGATGAATATACAGCAGAGGTGACAAATAAGATTTAAGGAATTAGATCTGATAGACAGAGTGCCTGAAGAACTATGGACGGAGGTTCGCAACATTGTACAAGTGGTAGCAACTAAAACCATCCCAAAGAAAAAGAAATGCAAGAAAGCAAAATGGCTGTCTGAGGAAGCTTTACAAATAGCTGAGGAAAGAAGGGAAGCAAAAGGCAAAGGAGAAAGAGAAAGATACACCCAACTGAATGCAGAATTCCAGAGAATAGCTGGAAGAGATAAAAATGCCTTCTTAAATGAACAGTGTAAAGAAATAGAAGAAAACAACAGAATACGGAGGACCAGAGATCTCTTCAAGAAAATTGGAGTTATGAAAGGAAAGTTTCGTGCAAGATGGGCATGATAAAGGACCAAAATGGCAGAGATCTAACAGAGGCAGAAGCGATTAAGAAGAGGTGGCAAGATTACACAGAAGAACTATACAAGAAAGAGATGAACGGCCCTGATAACCACAATGGCGTGGTCGCTGACCTCTAGCCAGACATCCTGGAATGTGAAGTCAAATGGGCCTTAGGAAGGCTGAGCAACAACAAAGCTAGTGGAGGTGACAGTATTCCAGCTGAGCTATTCAAAATCCTAAAAGACGATGCAGTAAAAGTGCTACACTCAATATGCCAGCGAATTTGGAAAACTCAACAGTGGCCGCAGGATAGGAAAAGGTCAGTTTACATTCCAATTCCAAAGAAGGGCAATGCCAAAGAATGTTCAAACTACCGCACCATTGCACTCATTTCACATGCTAGCAAAGTGATGCTCAAAATCCTACAAGCTACGCTCCAGCAGTATGTGGACCGAGAACTAGCAGAAGTACAGGCAGGGTTTCGAAGAGGCAGAGGAAGTAGAGATCAAATTGCCAACATACGCTGGATCATGGAGAAAGCTAGGGAGTTCCAGAAAAACATCTACTTCTTTGAGCAGACTTCATTGACTATGCCAAAGCCTTTGATTGTGTGGATCACAACAAATGGTGGCAAGTTTTGTAAGCCGCCCCAAGGCTTTTTGCAAATGGGGCGGCATAGAAATGTTCTAAACAAACAAACAAATAAATAAATTCTTAAAGAGATGGGAGTACCAGACTTTTGTAAAGTCTAGGGCCCTGAGGAGCTCCTTTCCCTGGTAGGCCCATGTCTGTGGATCAGCAAGAGTGAGGAAAAGGCTACCTGACCCTTCAGACCCTTGAATCTCTTGCCCAAAGCGTTGAAATCCTGAGTGATCCCACCCAGTCCCTGCCAGGCTATGTCATTTGTCTTCAAAATGGATCATTGGAAGTGGCTGTTGACCCTGCAGGGGAAGAAGATGCACCAACCTGTCCATCACACTCCGGAAGTGTGTGCCTGGCAGAGACCAGACTTCCCTTGCCTCAAGATCTGGCTGGCACCCTCAGTAAGGAGTCCCCAGCGATGATGACCTGCCTTCCCCCTATTGAGATAGGAGGCCATGTCTCAGAAGTCACCTCTCTGGCAGTGGTCCCTGGCTATGTCTGACCCCAAGCTGGGCTTCTCAAGCAGGCTGGTTCCCCAGGGCACCCACAGTCTCAGCCTGCTCAAGTGGAGACAACCGATTTCTCAGTCTCAAATTGGTGCCAAGCAACAGAAGCGGTAGTGCTGGTGGTGCCTCCATGTCTTCCCAGATGGCTCCCCAGTGGCCCCTCCCTCTTCTTGCTGTCTGGAAGGGGGCTGTTCCTGGTTGACCTGGAGGACTTCCTGGGCAATGTCCAGGAACTGCTCCCCCTCAATTACCTGCTAATGGGGAAGTAGGCATCATCTAGACCCTTCACCTTCTCCTTGAGGAGGGACACCAGCTTGCACTTAGTACAAGTGTATCCTGGCTCCTCCTGGGCGAGGTACACAAGAATGGTGCAGGTGCCGCAAGTAACTGCAACACCTACCACTCCTGCCACAGCGACGTTCAGTGAACTTTATATTGACTGGTCTTGCCCTGCTTGAGGAGGAACCCCCTCATCCCTCAGGGAAGACCAAGTCCCCATGGAAGGGAGTCCCTGGGCAACCTGGGCTGCAACTAAGGGACACAGACAAGGGACGACGCCAATGGCTGTGCTGGGCCTAAAGAGGGCCTCGTGGGTAGCCTGCACCAAACCCTGCCCCTTCCACTTTGCCAGGAGTCACGCCAGGGCTCTCTTGAACAGTCGGCTTCCCAGCTCCTGCCTTTCCTCCCTGGGTCCTCTGCTGCTCCTCCACACTCCCCCCGGCTTCGTCTGCCCCTCCTCGCTCTGCTCTGCTGCAACCGCCCCGGCTGGGAGCCAAAAGCAGAGGCTTGCATGCAAAATAAAGAAATTGGGCCAAAGGGTGCCGGTAAGACCACTGCTGCTAGGAGGAAGCATGGCCAGAATATCATCTCCATCCCATACCTCACACTATCAAAAGAGTTTTCTAACCTGTGTTGCAGCTACAAAAGTATGCTCACCTGTGTGTGCTGGGGGTGGGGGAAAGCTGAGTCCTGAGATCCATGCGGAGCTCCTGTTTGCGTCAAGCTAGCAGGCTGCATTTGGATGTGTTACTACATGTAGGAGTTGAGCAGGGGGGTTAACTCAGTGGCCCTTCCACTTCTCTTGTGTCTCAAAATCCAAGATCTCCGGGAGCTGAGGCTTCTTTAACTTTGCCCCCACCCCATGACCAGGAAACCCAAACGAAGCACAGCAGCAAAAAGGTGCAGAAAACTACTCCAAGATGATATCAAGTATCAAAATCTTTTCCATGTGGATACTTTGCACATACCCCAGCATGCGTCTCCTCCTGGCGCCAACCTTATTCTCTCCTCCACAGGAAGTGCAATCTCCGCATTGGCTCTCCCGCTCTGCTGCTACTTCTTTATTCCTCCCAAAGCTGCCCTCTCTCTGGAGTCATTCCGAGGGACCAAGGCGAAGGCTAGCCAGCTGAAGGAGGACAGGAGTGGCCCCAGCCTCAGAGGCCACTGCCCGTCTGCTCAATGGACATTGCAGGCAAAGCCAGGCGGCACAGCATTGGGCTGGTTCCAGGCATGGCAGCTCCCCAGACACTTCACAGCCACACACTACTCACAGAAGGCTCTTCTCCAATGTGTCCCTCGCTTCACCTGCCTCCCCAACCACAGTGACTCTCACCTTTCCTGGTATGCATTTCCTCACAGAAGATTTTCCCTTTTCCGTCTTTCGCATTCAGCTCAGCCCTCTTCAGCACGTCCGTTTCTCCCAACGCTTCCTGATCCCTTTCACAGACACAGCCTGCCCACCCAAGACCCCTGCATCCACATCAGAAGCCAAGCCACAAGGCATCCTCCTCCCCCCCACTCTCCTCAGGAGGGCCTCTATACACAGCGCTTCGGTTTTCACCAGAAGAAAATTACCGTATTTTTTGCTCTATAAGACGCACTTTCCCCCCCCCCCTCAAAAGTACGGGGAAGTATCTGTGCGTCTTATAGAGCGAATGTGTGTGTGCCCGACGGCCAGGATGCTGCCGGCCCGCCTGCCCCACCTGGCTGGCACACGCTCAGCGCGCCCTGCTCCGCCCCCCCCGCAGCGCAGGTGAGAGCTGTGCTGCTCCGGGGGAGAGGTGCGGAGGAGGAGGAGCTGCAGGCTTTAACCTGCCGGCCAAAGAGAGAGACAGACTGCTCACCCCCACCACCTGGGAACTGCTCACCCCCACTGCCTGGGAAGACCTGCCGCCGCCGCTGCCACCGCGCCGCCCGGAAGACCACCGCTGGCATGCTGCCAGCCCCACATGGCACCACCTGGCTGGCACGTGCTCAGCACGCCCTGCTCCATCCCCCTCCTCCAGCGCAGGTCAAAGCTGTTAATCACAGGTCAGTGTGTGTTTTCAAATGGCAACCCGTCTTTTAATGAAGCCCATGGGGAAGTGATGGGGAATGTGCCTGTGATTATCAGGAAGCTTTCCATGGATCAGTTATCTGTTAGTTGATCAGACACATTTTTTTTAGGATCAGTGGATATTTGAACAGCATTACCTTTGTGTATGAAGTTTATTCTTCAAAGGCTACACAGTCCCTGTGTGTTTGATTTACCGTACAATATCTCATTTTTGTCAGAAGTTTTTTTCTATTATTTACTAGTAGGGCAGCGTGGACATTACCAGCTTTTTTAGATTCATTATTGAATTGTCTGCAGCAGCTCTTGTATAACTGGTATAGATTGTGGATTCCTTCAATAATTCCACTACTGACTAAGAAAGTGATGTCAGTGATTGTGAGCAACAGAGCTTCATAAATTCTGACTCTAGTGATGATGAGTTCTATGGGCTCAATGAAAACTAGAATAGTACTCGAACTTTAAAGTCTCTCTTTTGTTAATGACAGTGATGATGGTTCTTAATGCCACTGTTGACTGCTGTTCACTTTACAAGGTTGAAATACGGTATTACTGTATTCTGTTATAGTTTATTAAATAGTTTAGTAAACCATTTGATTCAGAATATTTTTTTCTTGTTTTCCTCCTCTAAAAACTAGGTGCCTCTTATGGTCAGGTGCGTCTTATAGAGTGAAAAATACAGTAACTTTTATCCATCATCCCCCACAGGGCAAGTTCTGAGGCACAGCCTTAGGCTGGAGGCCTCTCTCTGCCCTCAGACCACTGGGGTGGATCCTTGGACATCCAGGGCATCGCTAACTGCATAGCCCCAGTTCATACCACTTACTCTGTGATTTCTTCAGTCACTGTGTGCTCCACTTGAAGTCGGGAGTTCACCTCAATGAAGTAATGCTTGCCATGCCTGTCCACCAAGAATTCCACGGTGCCAGCATTTTCATATCCCACCTGCAAAAGGAGAGTTGCAGGTTCCATTAAGTAAGCATGTGCATGTCAGCATGAGTTCGAGGTCCATGTCTGAATTAGGCAGCCAAGACCATGCCACAGGCTCAAACCCAACCTGTAAAGAAGTTGTGGGATGAATTCTATACCTGTCAAAGGCCAGGCGCTCAGTGGGAGATTAATACTAGAGAATCAGGGAGAGAGACAGAAGAAAGTGATGCTGGCAGCTGGCACTCACAATGGCCTGCTTCCAAGATTTCACAGAAAATAGGGACACATGCTACCCAGAAGCTCAGCTGCACTGCCAACAGCAGGCTAAACATGAGCCAGCAGCATGACACGGCAGTTAAGAAGGCGAACACCTTCCTTGGATGCATGGCTAGAAGCATGGCTTCCAGATCGAGAGAGGTCTACTACTCTATAAGAGTCTGGTGTGTTCACAGCTAGAGTACTCTGTCCAGTTCTGGGCTCCACATTATAAGAGAGACTTAGCTAGGCTAGAATCAGTTCAGCGCAGGGTCACAAGGATGGTACCAGATTGGGGTGGGATACCATATGAAATGAGATTGAGGGAATTGGGTCCTTTCAGCTTGGAGAAGAGGACACTCAGAGGGATCTTATAGTAACATACAGGTATTTGAAGGGGTGTCACAGGGTAGAGGGCCATGAGCTGTTTCCCCCTGTGGTAGAGGGAAGGACCGGGTCCAATGGGGCAAAGCTCAAGGAACCAGGCTTCAGGCTGCATGCCAGGAAGTACTTCCCGATGGTTAGGACTCCTGGGATATGGAATGGGCTTCCAAGGGAGGTGGCTGAGGCCCCATCAGTGAGGGTGTTCAAGGAAAGATTGAGCAACCATATGTTGGCAATTACATAAGCAGAGCTGGCTAGAACTGAAGGTCAGATGAGATGGCTCAGGAGGCCCCTTCTGACTTGCTATGTTTCTATGTAATGCCTCACATGCCTTGATCCAGAATGTCTTTCTGATTTGGAGGGCTGGCTAAGCAGAGGCTCAGGCTCCACCAAGGCAAGGAAGCCAGAAGTCAGATTCAAGCACTGTATGGTATATACAGTACAGGAACCCAGATGTCCCCCTGACTGTTTGAGCTGTCCTTGTCTAATTGAGCTCTCCAAGTTAGTTCTGAAAGGGACACTTCAAACCCCTGGTGCAGGAAAAATCTCATTCCAATTCTTTGCCATTATTAATCTTGCTGCTGTTACCAAGTTTGTTATTAATTCATTCTTTTTTTAAAAAATATTAACAATAATGCAATTTCAGGATTCACTTCAATTTTTGAATTCAGTATCTTGCTAATTTCCTTAAAAATATTATCCAAAATTTCTTATTATTATCACATTCCTACCACATATGGAAATAGGTACCCACTTTTTGCCTGCATCTCCAACATAAATTGGAATATTAATTATCCATATAAAACAGTTTTACTGGCATCATATATAATTTCCATACTAATTTACTAATAATTTAATTCTAATTGACATTTTTAGGGTTCTCTTATCCCATTTTTTTCCAGTTCTTCCTTGTATAGACATACCACCCTAAATCCATTTCCCATGAAGTTTAAGAAAATCATATTGGTCCTCCTCCATATCTATTAGAATCTCAAAAGTCTCACTTATGATCTCCCTTGTTTGCATAGTGCCTTGAGTTTCCCTAAATAAGAAAACCTTTACAGATTTGGCAAGAACTCTACATTTACCATTTTTCTTCATTTTTTGTCTATTGTTCTAATTGAGACTTCGGTAGTAGGTGGCATATAAATAGAAGTATGTATGTATAAATAAATAAATAAATACATAAATGCATAATATTAAATCAAGTTATTTTTTCTTTTCCTAGCAACACCATTATCCTTCCCATACTAATCATTTTCTCCAACCATTTTTTCATTTAACCTCACCCTGTTCCAACTGGGGATGCCCACAACTAGGACAGGAAGACAACCACCCTGTTGCCTTTAATTGCTAGTCAAGGATAAATTGCCTCTGAGCATGAAGGTTCCAGACAGTCATCATGGCCCCTTCTGTTTCTCTCTGGCTATGTATGTTTACGGTAACAAATAACAACTACTACTACTACATCACAGTTCTCTGTAGAAAAGCACAGTCATCCATTACAGGCATTTTTTGGTATTCATACTAACCTAAAGTTACTTTTGGGCCTCACTTACTGAAGACAACTTTCTGGATTTCCCCAGATCAGGCAGCAGGAAATCTGAGAGTGCAAATGACAAATTCAGTTTGGAGGGGAGGATGCCACTTGGATCAGGACTGCTGTGCGGGGAGGGAGGCCACCGTATCTGCTTGTGCAATTTTCCTAGTGGAGCTCCCCTGCAAACAAAATGGCACATTGTACCAAAGGACAAGCCACGCAGGCATCATGCAGGGGCAAAACAGAATCGCCCCATTCCCCTCCTTCAGCTGGAGCAACATCATTGCACAAACCACTTTGGGAGAAGATATCCAAGGCCAGGCCTCCAGCAGCCTCACCCGGTTGGGCCAAAGAGGCACCAATTAGAAGCCCAGCAGACAGCCAATGCCCCACTTAATGCAGAAGAGCCAGTGTGGGGCCTGATCCTCTGCTGACAGGGAGCACTTTCATAAAGCATCCTTCTCCCTGATGCTGGAGGCTGCACATCAAGAGCCATGACAAGCTAAAAGCAGTTACACCTATTTTGCAAATGGAGAAGGAATATGGGCAAAGATGGACAAGCTGATGCCTGGATATTAACTCCACTATTGCAGGCAAGAAGCATCAAGCAGAGAACAGCATCCTTCTCTCTCCTCCCAGTGCCTTCATGGAAGCGTTAATGTGGAAGCGCAGGGCATGCGCCACGGACCTCACAGGAGCAGGCAATCTACTGACAGCTCAAATGTTTAGCGAGCAGCCACAGAAGGCGCATGCTAGTCAGATCAGGGAGGAGCTGCTCTAGCTATGAAAGCCCCATCAGCGACCTCACAGAGACAGAGCTTTCAAAGCATTGGGATTGGTATGGCCTGTCTGAAGAGGGCTTCAGGCATATTGCCTCTGTGTTCTCCCCAAAGCAGGACGGAGGAGGTCTGCATAGATTAGATGAGGCCAGGGACTTAGGGGCACAGATTAGAGTCACCCCACTAGACATCGAGGGGCTCCTCAGGGCATTGGACATTAAAAAGGTGCCAGGCCCTGATGGTTTACACCCAAGAGTATTTCGAGAGTTGGCAGGGGTTCTCTCACATCCACTGGCCTCCATTTTTGAGGTCTTCCTGTTCCCTGCATCCATGTGCCCTCTGGCCTTCTTGACGTTGCTGCAACTGCAGAGGGGGCCTTCCATGATCGCTGGAGCACCAGCAGGAGCGGAAGAGCAACTGGACGGTGGCGGGGTGCGCCACACGGTGCTGCCTGCAGAAGACACTCAGGCGCTTCAGCTGGCCCAGTGCATCCCTGGACCAAGGCTGGTTGCAGGAAGCACGTGGCTCCCTTTCTACAGCCGCGGCTGCACTGGACGCCACTCTGCTTCCACGCACAAAGGAGGTCCTGGCCGTGGCCTATATAGCCCTAGACAGCCTGGGCCAAGCTACCAAAAGACCACCTCCTCCCGTATTTCTGTCCAGTTCTTGAGCTATCCCAGAAAGGCGAGTTCTGGGATAAACTGTTTTCATGTGGTGGCGTCGTTACATTATTGCAAGCTGTTCCAGGTGCATTTGCTGGAGAGCAGCCTCTGAAAAGTCTTGCTCGCTCCGTTGAGCTCCAAGACAGCCTCTCAGCTCGAAGGCACGCACCCGCCACCCTTGCTGCACGTGGAAGGAGAGCCTGTGTGCACTTGGGGCTCTGGCCCAGGGCTGCTGCTATGCGGAGGCAGAGCGCAATGCCATCAGTTCACAAATCTACCTTTACGGCAAACTATCATGGCAGTGTGGCTTATAAGAGTCAGAAACGCAAGCAGGCGATCCTGAAGAGGTGGCTTTAGAGATAACTCAGGAGAAGCAATAAAGGTACAAAGTGATTTGAGCAAAAAGCTCGTAAAGCCCCAAGCACAAGCCTATTTCCTTGCCAATCTTACCCCAAGAGAGGGAAGGGGGGAAGGGGGGTGCAAGAGTGAGGAATCTGCTGGGCCTGGCCATCAGCAGCACGGTTCCCCCAAGTGAGCACACTGCTTCTGAGTTCCTTCTCACGAGGCTTTACTGTTACGTCTCTCTTAAGTTCACCCAGAGTGGAATGCCGCATGCTCTCCAACACCCCCAGCCCCCCCACTTCTTTACATCCCTTTTGGGTGTGCATCCCAGCAGGTGGGGCACTCTCCTGTCTTCTCATTCCTCAGTTAACTGGATTTCCCATGCTGCCTCCTAGCAACGGGCATCACCTCCTCCAAGGGACAGACTTCTGTGCCAGGCAGACCACTCGGTTCCTGCTGTGAGATCTGCTCAGGCCCGACTCCTCCTCTGCTCTTGGTATTTGTAGACCACAGTTCTTGTCAGGCACAGCTGCCAGCTTCACTTCCTGTTCTTCCACCTCCCCATTCAGCTGGCCACACCCATCGGCCTGGACTAACAACTCCTCTCCTTGCTCCCCAGACATTTCATGGCCTTGATGTGATGCGGAAGTGTGCTGAGATTCCACAACAATTTCATCTTCACTAGCTGAACTTGAGTTCCCAGCAAAGTTTCAGACCGCTTGTGCATGTTCTGGCACCACACAACACTGGGGGCTAAATGAAGACTGGAGAAGGCCAGGAGCCAGGCTGGTGGCAGCAGTGACGCTTCTGTCACACGCTTCTATCAGCATTTGAGTTCTGTATTGGGATTGACAGCCAAGCAGTGGGAGACAGTGGATCAAGGGAGCATCACAATTGCGGCCAGCAAGTCCACTTGCCCAGCCAGACACTGCAGAGGATAATGAAGTGTGGAAGCCCTTAATGGGATCTTGGCAATAGCTGGATTTTAAACGGGTACAGGGAGCAGGGCACAAGTGGGTGGGGGAGGAGGTGCATCTCTCAAGGAAGCCAAGCAGTGGACACACATTTCAGCATGCTTTCATTTTGCTTTTCGGAAAGCCAGTTTCCCAGCTTTATGGTTCTCTGGAGGAGGCTGAACATTTTGGGCAACATTTATAAAATCTCAGAAGCTGCCCAGGGAGACCCCACATAGCTCGCAGTGTTACTGGGTAGAAAGTGGAACTTGGGCTCCTGCCCACTCCTTGAGACCAAAATGTAGCATAGTACAAAACAGAAATGAAAGGAATTTTTTTCCAGCTTTGCCTCATGCAAAGGATTTGCTTCTTAGAGGTCCCTGACCTAGACAAATGATTAGAGGTGATGAGACAAGTGTAAAGAAAGAGCTCACAAGTTCAGGCATTCTAGATGTAACTGGGTATTGCTGTACTTTCCAAGGAAACCACAAGCTACCCAGACACATAGAAACACAGAAACTGAGTGAATCAGAAGGGGTCTCCCGGGCCATCTAGTCTGATCCCCAGCTACAGCCGACTCCGCTCACAATGCCCACCATGTGCATGTCTAGCCTATCCTTGAACACCCCCATTGATGGGGCCTCAGCCTCCTTCCATGGAAGCCCATTCCATACCCTCGGGGTCCTAACTGCCAGGAAGTGCTTCTCGCATCCAAATTGAACCTTGGTTCCCTGAGCTTTGCTCCGCTGGAGCATGTCCTCCCTTCCTCTGCAGGGGAGAACAGGTCTGTACCCACCTCTGTGTGACACCCCCTCACGTACCTATATTTTGCCAACAGATCCCCTCAGAGCCTCCTCTTCTCCAGGCTGAAAAGACCCAGTTCCCTCAGTCTCGCCTCATACAGCATCCCCTGAAAACCAGCCACCAACCTTGTGGCCCTATGCTGCACTGACTCTAACCTGGCTATATCCTTCCTGTAATGAGGGGCCCAGAAGTGAACACAATACTCCAGCTGTGGGTGCACCAGAGTCGTATTAAGTGGTAGTAATACCTCTCTCTTGATCTAGAAGTCACGCTTCTGGCTATGCAACCAGTGGTGGCATTCACCGTCTTGACTGCCATGTCACACTGCTGACTCATGTTTAGCCTGCAGTCAACCAGTATCCCAAGATCCCTTTCACAAGTGCTGCTCTTCAGCCACATGTCCCCTAACCTATACTTATGACACCCATTCCTATGCCCCAACTGTGAGACCTTGCACTTATCCACATTGAATGCTATCCTGTTGTCCCCAGCCCACTTCCATAGTCTGTCCAGATCCTTCTGGATCCAGAGTACCTCTTCCTCAGTTTCAGCCACTGCCCCCATATTTATACCATCTGTGAATCTGATCAGCAGACTGTTCACCCCTTCTTCCATGTCATTGATGAAAAGATTGAACAGGATCGGTCCCAGGACAGAGCCCTGGGGGACCCCGCTTGTCACTGGCCGCCATCCCGATGATTCCCCACAAATGGTTACCATCGGTCAGTCAACCATGCCCTAATCCATTGGACAGTGCACTGGTCTGTCCCAAAACTCCTCAGTTTCTCAACCAGGATATCATGCAGCAGTTTGTCAAAGGCCTTGCTGAAATCCAGGTAAACCACCTCCACCACATCCCCTCCGTCCAGCCACCTCAAAACCTTGTCATAGAATTCCTCAGTCGCACCACACTCAACACCTGGGGTCTTCTCTTAATGCCAGCTCTAAGGGAAGCTTGCTTGGTGGCAACAAGAGACTTCTCTGTTGTTCCAATTATGGAAGGATCTCCCCACTGAGACCCACCTGACACCAACCCTCCTATGCTCTCAGCACCAGAATAAGACTGCCCTCAATGTGGAGGCATTTAACAGTTGAAGCTCATGAGGGTTAGCTGACTTATGTCAGCTATTCTAACAGGACTAGTTGCATGAACCTTGATGGCAAAAGAAGGGGATGGCAGAGGATGAGGTGGCTAGATCAAGTCACTGAAGCAATCAGTGTGAGCTTAGCTGGACTCCGGGGGATGGTGGAGGACAGGATGGCCTGGAGGAATGTGGTCCATGGGGTTGCGATGGGTCGGACACGACTTCGCAACTAACGTGACATGACATGATATCTTACTTGTTTAAGTCATTTACCATTTTTAAGCACTAATGAAATGTTATGAAGAATAAAATGAGTCCATAAGGACAAGGCAGTTTCTAATCCTGAATTCAGAGCAGAAGTACTTCACGGGCAATGGAAGGGTGGGAAGGATGACTGCCGCAGCCCAACACACCAAGGGGACACCTTCTCCTCCCTGCACCTCTCAGTTGAGACAGAAATGATGGACAGCTCACCATGACAGATTTCTGCAGCCAACTTCAACTAAACCAAACTTAAGGCATTTTGAGACAGAATATTTCTTCTGAAATCTATCCCTGTTGAGACAATCCCAGCCAGAGGGATGATTGGGGTGAAGGGTGGGGGAGAGGGAGAGGGAGGTTTCTCTGACTCAATTTCTGCCTGAAGCCTTCTCAGGCTGATCCAGAAAAAGGCAGTTTCAGCACGTACCCAGGCGCATTGGGAGTAGACCAGGTTGCCCTCCATCCTTCAAGAAATACAGAAAGTTGCAAGTACATCTCTTCTCAGGGGACTGGCAGGGTCCCCCCATCATGGCAATGGCTCCCACCCCCACAGCAGAGCTTCCCACAGGCATCGTGGTTAAGGCTCACACTTCAGGTGTGGGCCACTGAGCTCCATGACTCATGACAACTTTACACATTTCACCAGGAGATCCACCTGACTCCCAAGGCAATTTGCAGTGGTTGGGCAGGAAGGAATGGTTCCCTGGGGGTGCCTAAAGAGACACTTTGCCAAGGAATGGTGTCCTGACAGCAGCACTTTTGAGAGGGCTGGAGCACCCTTCCCCAACATGGGCTCCTTCTGGTGTGTTGGACTACAATTTCTAGTACCCTTCAGTCAGTTGTGGGTGGGTGCCCAGGATTATGGGTGTCACAGGAGGCCATTTGAACAATGCCAGTTTGAAGAATGTTGCTGTAGGCATTCCAATGGAAGTTGGAGCCAGAAAGATGTTGCCATATCTCCATACCAGGTGCCCCTCTGAAGCAAAATGAAGTGGAAGCACCAGAGCATGACACAGCCCTGGGGCCACAGCTGGCAGCCACTGACTGTGGCAAGCAGAGCTGACTGGAAGGCATTCAGTTACAGATTCATAAGGCATGGGCAGCCCTTCCAAAGACACTGGCTGGCCCCTGCAATAGATGCCTGCCTGGCTTCTCCCCAGCAGCGTCACGGAGCATGCCAGGCACAAAGGGAGGACCGAAAGGGAGAGGGCAGACCTTACAAGTGCTGCTGGGGCCCATTGCTGAAATGTCACTCCTCCAATTCGCACCATGCAAATGCACTATGTCTTACCCACAGCCAACTTAGCATCCCCAACTCTTCCAGGGGTCTGTGCAGCCCCTGGCCAGAGTCTTCCTGCTTCTTTTCTCTCTGGTCTTTTCAACCAGGAAGAATGGGGCTTCTCCATGCAAACCACTGAAATGTGAGATTTGAGGTTCTCCTGTTTAGTACACAGTAAAACAGAGTTTGCAAGCAGAAAAGTTGCCCAAGGCCTTCTGGCCACAGCACCCCCTACCCAAAAGGCTTCCACTGGTTTCTGATAATGGGACAAACTGTCTACACTGTCCAACAAGGAGTGTGCTTCACACTAAAGCAAAGGCAACATAGGATAAAAACCTACAAAGACTCTGAGAATGCCAACCGTCCAAAATTTAAAACCAGAAGGACCGTATGAATGATATTGGCTTCACATCAGCCTATTGATGGCATCCCTTCATGGCCTACATTGAGGAGAGATTCTCACTGCCAAAGCATTTGCTCTCCAAGATGTCCAAGGAAAGAAATTACTTGCGGGCCCTGAACTAGACCAAAGAGCCAGAAAACTCAAGTTCCACCCAAGGGATTTCATTGTATGAGTGAGATGGTGTAAAAACAGCACCGTACGTCTGCCCACCAGATGACTCAGGTCATGTTTGACTACAGATGTTCCTTTGTCACCTCCTAGAACTGCTAACACAGTGTGATGGGAGGAAAGATAGACCATTTAGGAACAAGAAGCCAATGTACCAATACAAGATGGGGAGTATTTGGCTCAGTAATACTAAAAAGGAAAAGGATCTTTGGGTTGTTGTACATCACAAGCTCACTATGAGCCAACAAAGTGATGCAGGTGCAAAAAGGACAAATGTTATTTTGGGCTGCATTAACAGAAGCATCACTTCCAAAACACGTGAAGTACTAGTTCCATTAAGTTAGCCAGGCTTCACCTGGATTACTGTGTCCAAACTGGGCACCTAAGTTTTAAAAAGATGCAGAAAAGCTAGAAAGGGTCCAGAGGAGGGCAACAAGGATGATTCAGGGCCTGGAGGCAAAGCCCTTGGAGGAAAGACTAAGAGAACTGGGCATGTTCAGCATCAGGAAGTCTGAGGGGTAATATAATACCTCTATAAGGACCTCAAAGGCTGTCATGAAGAGGGAAGTCAAAATCTCTTCTCATCCATTCCAGGATGCAGGACACGGAATGAAGGACTTAAGTTAAAAGAACACAGATTTAGACTAGACACTAGGAATAATGACCTTACTGTGATAGCAGTACAACAATGGAACCTGTTACCTTGAGAAATTGTGGGCTCTCCCTCACTAGAGACACTCCAAAAGTATCTGGGCAGCCATCTGAGTGGGATGCTATAACTTAGTATGCTGCAAGAGCAGGGAGTTGGACCTCATGGCCTTCTGGCCCCTTCCAGCTCTACTGTTCCATGAGCAGAATAAGGGTTGGCTAGTTTTGAGCATCATGCAACCAGTCACCTGAAAATCTGATGCAACCTGGGGTTCCAAAAATCCATGGGTGAAAGACCCCTGCAATAGCCAAAAGCACCTCTTTTCTTTACCCAGAGTTCAAGGTAACCTGTTCCTGCCCATCACCAGCAAGAGGCAGCACCTGGCACAATTACTACGCGACAGATGGCACACTAGCACAACCATTGTCTTCAATGAATTTGGAGGGCAGGCCGCATGATGCCCTTAATTGTGCTTTTGGGAGAGGAGGAGGAGAAAAACAAAATCTGGTGCATTAAATGTGAGGGGAGGAAAGAGCATTTCATTTTGAAGATTACACTAAATCATTTTGTGAAACAAGAAGTAGGCTTTAAAGGAGGAATTGTGGAATTGCTTGTTAATGGGCAGATTTGGAGGCGTCTGAAGGAAAAATGCCAGAGAACATAACTGCCACCCCTTTTTCCTGCATCCCCAAGTGCATGTGCATGCAGCAAGCTGGTAGACTGGATACCTGCCACCGGCTGTTCCCGTGCAAGAGGTCAAGGACTGCTGTGTTTTGCTGCAAACTCACAGGGTGCCAGGAGCTTCCGAGGAGCCTCCATGTTTAACCCTTCAGTCTTCTCACCCTCCAGCTCCCCACATAAAGCTCTTGTTCCTCTTCTGCCCACAGTCTTCACTCTTCCACAGCAGCCAGAGAGCCCCACCACTGCTCCTTTTGTGCTTGCCACGCCAGGGTCACCTTCTCAAGGGCTCCAGCTCAAGTCCACCTCTTGCCTCCACCCTCTGCCTTCTTAGCACAGCAAGGCCTTCTTTTCACTGAAGGTGCTAGAAAAGGAGTCTGGAGGAGAATGGTCTATTGTGACTGCCTCAAGAAAAGGGAATGGACTAAATGTTTATGGCAAGCAGGGCAGCAACAAGAGGCCAAAGTGAAGCAGGACCAAAAAGTCTGGAGGTGATCGAAGAGGGAGGCAAGGGGGGCAGGTAATGCATCATGACATCACTGATAAAAAACCCCATCTGGCAAAGAAGGGGGTGCATCAGTCCTGGTTTTGAGGAATCTGTTTCCACGCTATAGTGGTGAGAGCTGCTGGACTGCCTAACTCTGACTTCTTCTAAAAGCCATCATGAAAAGCTCTTTGAAACCTGGAATGCTGTTGATGCAAAGAGAGAGTAAAAGCACCTCATTTCAGTCCAGCCCGGCTTAGATCTCACCTACAAATGACACACAGAGCATCATTCCCTTGTTGCTGGCCCATTCCATTTCTCCACGTTGTTGCAACTTAGACTGCAGCCTAGTCTTCTTCAGAAAATGTGCAAGCCATGCTGTGCAGGGCAGGAACCAGGCTCCAGAATCAATTTTGGAGCAAAGATGCTTTGGGCTAAAAATTCTGTTCAGTGCTGACCTTGGCTGGTGTCCCTGGTGTCAGAAAGCATAGAAACAGAGCGAGTCAGAAGTGGCCTCCCGGGTCATCTAGTCTGACCTCCAGCACCAGCCGGCTCCGCTCACAACATGCCCACCATGTGCATGTCTAGCCTATCCTTGAACACCCGCACTGATGCGGCCTCAACCACCTCCTGTGGGAGCCCATTCCACACCTTCGGGGTCCTAACTGTCAGGAAGTGCTTCCTGGCATCCACCCTAAATCTTGGTTCCCTGGGCTTTGCTCCATTGAAATGCATTCTGCCCTCCACTGCAGGGGAAAAAAGGTCAAAAAGACCCACCTCTCAATGGCACCCCCTCATGTACCTGTATGTCACTAACAGGTCCCCTCCGAGATTCCTTCTTTCAAGGCTGAAGAGACCCAGCTCACTCAGTCCCTCCTCATATGGCTTACCCTGCAAACCAGCCACCTTTGCTGCACTGATTCCAACTCTTCTAATGAGGGGCCCAGAAGTGAACATGATACTCCAGCTGCAGGTGAACCAAGTCATATAAAGTTGCAGTAATCCCTCTCTTGATCTAGAAGCCACGCTTCTGGCTATGCAACCAAGGGTGGCGTTCACCCTCTTGACCACCACATCACACGGCTGACTCATGTTTAGCCTGCAGTCAACCAGTACCCTGAGGTCCCTTTCACAAGTGCTGCTCTCCAGCCACTTGTCCCCTAACCTGTATTTATGACACCCATTCCTATGCCCCAAGTGCAAGACCTTGCACTTATCCACATTGAACACCATCTTGTTGTCTCCTGCCCACTTCCATAGTCTGTCCAGATCCTTCTGGATCCAGAGTACCTCTTCCTCAGTTGCAGCTACTGCCCCCGTATTAATATCATCTGTGAATCTGACCAGGAGACTTGTCACCCCATCCTCCAGGTCATTGATGAAATGACTGAACAGGATCGGTCCCAGGACTGAGCCCTGGGGTACCAGACTTGTCACTCTCCACCATCTCCAGTAATAGTAACCCTCTGCTTTCAGTCCATCTGCCATGCCTTAGTCCATCACAGAGTGCATCAGTCCAGCCCAGAGCTCCTCAATTTCTCAACCAGGATATCATGCAGCACTTATTCAAAGGCCTTGCTGAAATCCAGGTAAACCATATCCACTGCATCCCCTCCATCTAGCCACCTGGAAATCTTGTCATAGACTTCCACAAGGTTTGTCTGGCAGGACCTGTTTCTGTGGAAGCTGTGTTTTGTGGCCGTCAGCCTCCCTTCCCTATCTAGCATCACTAGATCTCTCCCTATTATGAGCCTTTCCATTGTTTTTCCTACAATGGGTATAAGGCTAACAGGTCTGTAATTCCCCATTCCCCTCTGCTACCCCTTTTGACAATTAGGACCACTGACGCCACCCTCCAGGCCTCTGGAACCTCACCCCTTCTCCACGAGGCCTCAAAAATGGAGGCCACCAGGCGTGAGAGAACCCCCGCCAACTCCCTAAGTACCCTTGGGTCAGGGCTTGCCTCCTTTGTAACTTCCAGTGCCCTGAGGAGCTCCTCGACTTCTAGGGGGTTGAATCTAATCTTTCCTTTAAATCCCCGGCTTCATCCGATCCCCCATGCAGGATCTCCTTCGTCCTGCTTTGGGGAGAACATAGAGGCAAAATAGTCATTTAGCATCTGAGCCTGTTTCCTCACATCAGTCACCGAATCTCCTTCCTCCTTATTATGTAGTCCCACCACCTGTCTCCCCTTTCTCTTGCTTACATGTTGCTAGAAGCCCTTTTTGCTGCTCCTGATATTCTTTACAAGTCTCAGCTCACACTCAGCCTTAGCCTTGCAAAGAATCCTTTACAACGGGCCTCCTCCTCCCGGTAGAGCCTTTTGTCTACTTGCCCCAGTGCCCATTTCCTATCAAGGTTCCTCTTGCGTCTAACCCCCCTTTCTGTCTCCTTTTGCATCCATGGTGGCACTTTCCTCCGCCTTACTAACTAGAGGAATCGTCAAGGCTTGCACCTCCAAAACCTCCCTTTTGAGTGCCATCCACCCCTCCTCAACTCCCTTGCCTTCCAGTAACCTATCCCAGGAGTCTTTCCCCAGTCTGGCCTTCAGTTGGCTCTCCTGAAGGCCCAGCTTCTAGTGCTCGACCTGCTGCCCGTCCGCAGTCCCCTGATCTCAAAGCAAAGGATGGAGTGATCACTAGCACTCAGAGCTCCCCTAATCTGTACTTCATCTATCAGCTCGTCTCTATTGGTCAAGACCAAGTCAAGGATGTTTCCCCCCCTCATAGTCTCGGACCCTCTGTGTGAAAAACCCTCCCTCTATAGCTTCTAGGAAGCGACATGACCTGGCTGTCACCACTGCGTGAGTCTCCCAACTATTATCTGGAAGACTGAAATCTCCCATAATTACTGTGTCTCTCCCCCGAGATATCCTTAGAATCTGGCCTATCAGGACATCATCCAGGGTCTCAAGTTGACCTGGAGGGCGATAACATACCCCAACTGTCAGGTCTCTTTCCCTGTCAAAACCCCTAAGTTTCACCCAGACTGCCTCTACCAAATCCCTATCTGTGCTGCATTCTATCTCGCTGCATCCTATCCCTTCCCTGACGTATAAAGCCACGCCCCCACCTCTCTTTCCCTTCCTGTCCTTTCTAAACAGGTGATACCCCTCTATGTTTACATTCCAGTCTTGCCTTTCATCCCACCAAGTTTCTGTGATCCCCACCAGGTCATACCCTCCTATGTCCAGGAGAGCCTCAAGCTCTTCCTGTTTATTCCCCATGATCCCAGCATTGGCATACATGCATCTCAGCACCTTCCCACAAAATCCTTTCCTTGGGTCCCTTGGCCCCCTCTTTCCTCCCTTCTTCCTTGATACCGGTACCCTCTTTGTAGGAGTTCCACCAGCCTCTGCAGTACATCTAAAACCCTGGACCTGAAAACCTGGTCCTCTCCCCTCACTTATTCCATCAGGACAAGTTTCTGGGGGGCCTGAACCCCTCCCCCGGTTCAGTTTAAAGACCTTTTCCCCATCCTTGTGAGGTGCACTCCATCCCTCTCCAGAAGCCCATTGACAAGAAACTGGGTGCTGTGGCCAAGAAACCCGAAGCATTCCTTCTGACACCACACCAAGCCAGTAATTCACCTCTGCAGCCCTCCTTTCCCTGGCTGGCCCCAAACCCCTGACTGGAAAGCCACACATTTCATCCTCATCAACTCCAGTTAGAAAAATCTGTCCTAGACCTGCTCTCTGATCTGCTTTTAACTTCCTGGGCTCCTTTGGGTAGTGAACCTGGGACCTTCTCTACCACCCTTGAGCCCTGGTGGGAGAAAGAATGTCCTTCAATCCAGTCTAGACTGGCTTTAGTAGTTCTCCAAGGATCCAGACGGAGCAGGCACCCTTTGTGGGCCTCCCACAGGCACCAAGACCATCAAGCAAGGTCATGGATGAACAGAATTTTGAACCCAAGGGTAACTTGTGCCTCAAGCCCTGCAGCCTAAATTGCAATGATAGAAGGAAACAAAGAGGGCCAACAACAAATGCAGAACTCTCTGACAATTCCTTTGACTTTGATTCCATTTGGTTGATCGTGTTTGAAATGTGGTGCTTCACTTCAGGAGCATTCCCATTTCAGGTGCTGAAGAGCTTTTTGGAACCACTTTTTGATGAAGCCAGAGTTGGACAATCTCACAGGCAGCTGGTTGGGCACTCTGTGAACAGAATGCTGAGTAAGAGGTATCCACCTTGGTTATGCTCCAGTTTCAGGGCTCTTCCATTTGCTCTTTTTACTTGGCTAGAAAAGTTAATAGTGACAGGAGGCATTTTGATGGGGGGAGAATAAATAATTTTTAAGACTAATACTAGGAAGGAGAACATATTTGTCATCTGTAAAAGTGCCCTCATGCTCCAAAGATCTAAATTATACATGGCTATGTAGCATGCTTATAATCTGCCCAGCATCTGAGGAAATAAGGGATACAGAAGGTGCCATCCTAGCTTGTATCTTTGTCGTGCCTGACGGCTCGACAGAGGTGTCTACTCGTGAAGAAGAGGCAGAAGCTAACAGAGTCGGGCATTGGAACGAGGGGACTTATATTTGAGACCCAGTGCCCAGACGACCCTTCTGCAGCCTGGCTCTCAGACTACTGAGCTAGGAGCCTCTCTACAGCCTGACCCCATAGCCTCTGAGAGAACAGCTTCCTCGCAGACTGACGGGGAAGAGTCTAAAAGGGCAACTTCCCCTGATTCCAGCTCTGAGCTGCCTAAAGAAGTTGCCCCCCCCTCCCCGCCCCGGCTCCTGACTCTGTCCTGTTGTCGTCTTAAAGATCTCCAGACTTTAGCGTTCATTAAACTTTCCGTTGAATCCTCTTGTTCTCCTGAACTCTGTTCAGCAGTCACAGAGTAGTCTGAGAGCCAGGCTGCAGAGGGGTCGTCTGGGCACTGGGTCTCAAATATAAGTCCCCTCGTTCCAATGGCCGACTCACTGTTAGCTTCTGCCTCTTCCGCACGAGTAGACGCCTCTGTCGAGCCGTCAGGTACGACAATCTTATCCTTACAACAATCCTGCCAGCCCCATCAGGCTGGGTGAGAAATACTGAATATCCTAATATCACTCAGGAAGACTGGGGCCAGGCGGGAATTCCCATTTGGATGCTGCAGACTGAGTTGGACATTGATGTCAACCCTTGCCCATGTGCCACTGTAGGGTCTCGGCATGTGGCTGGGTGCACAAGATGCAGCCCTCTTGCCAAAGTGGAACAAGTCTGGATGTGGACGGTACCCGGGAAAGATGCCAATACATGCCCACTCATGCTTCCATGCATTCCATTGTAGAAGGGTGGGGCACAAACTGGCTCATCCTGCCTATCCAGCTATTGCATCGGTGCTTCAACCCATCTCTCAAAAAAAACCCCAGTCACATCCCTCAGCAAGCTACTAATGCCATGCATGGTTTATACGGTTCTGAGTTCTCGCAGGCTTTAAGCCAGCAATTATAGATGCGGCTCTGTCAGCTGATTCTGGAAAGCAGGCAGCTCACAGGGATTTTATTAATAGCGTCAAGGACGAGAGTCTTTGCTCCAGGCTGGATGGGAAGGGCTTATCCAAACGCCAGCCCCCAGACCTGTGGATGGCTCCTGCAGCAGGTCCTTTAAGAGGAGGGGGGGAGCAGGCTGGGGAAAGGGGGTCTGCCCACTGGGGCTGAGCCTGGCACCAATTAAGGGCACGGGAGGAGCATGAGGTGGGAGGGGAGTCTCAGCTCTCCACAGAGTCCTGCTGCCCTCTAGTGGGGAGCGTGGGGCACCGGCAGCCCCGGGTTGGCAAGAAAGGCATTGGCAGAGGAAGAGAGGAAGCACATACACAGAGCAGGCCCGAAGGAGCCTCCAGGCCCTCTAGTCTGACCCCCTGGCTCCAGCTGGCTCCGCTCATGTACTCCCCAGCATGTGCTTGTCCAATCTTCCTTTGAACGCCTCCACCACCTCCCTTGGAAGCACATTCCATATCCCAGGGTCCTAACCATTAGGAAGTACTTCCTGACATCAGCCTGAAGCCCAGTTCCTTGAGCTTCGCCCCAATGGAACGCATCCCGCCCTCCACTGCAGGGAAGAAGAGGTCATGACCCTCTTCCACATGACGTCCCCTCACATACCTGTATGTAGCTATAAGATTCCCTGAGAGTCTCCTCTTGTCCAGGCTGAAAAGACCCTCAATCTCTCTTCATATGTCATCCCTCCCAACCTGGCTACCATTCTTGTGACCCTGCCCTGGGCTGATTCCAACCTCGCTATGTTTCTCCTGTAATGTGGAGCCCAGAACTGGATACAGGAATCCAGTTGTGGGCACATCAGAGTGGTGCAGAGCGGTATCAACAGCTCCCTAGATCTGGAAGCCACATGTCTGGCTATTCATCCAAGGGTGGCATTTGCCCTCTTAACCACCACATCACACTTGTTCAGTCTGCTGTTGTAAAGTACCTCACAATTCCTTTCTTAAGTGCTGCTCTCGAGCCACTTCTCCCCCATCTTCTACCTGTGACACATATTCCTGTGCCCCAGGTGCAAGACCTTGCACTTATCCATACTGAATGCCATCCTGTTGTCCCCCGCCCACTTTCACAGCCTGTCCAGATCTATCTGGATCACCTGCTCCTCAGTTGTGGTCACCACCCCCACTTTGGTATCATCTATGAATCTACTCAGCAGACTGGTTATCCCCTCATCCAGGTCACTGATTAAAAGGTTGAACAGAATTGGTCCCAGGACTGAGCCCTGGGGGACTCTGCTCATCACCAGCTGTGATCCAGCTGCCCTCTTTTGAGCAGGTAGGCACAGGACTGCAGGACAGGGGAGGCCTTGCAGGCTCGGCATGCGTGGGAGAGGTGCAAGGGGGGGTGGGGGTGGGATGAGCTGCTGGCTGGCCAGGAGGTGTATTGGAGGCCCTGTGCCACCACTGGTGTCATCCCGTGTCTGTGTCCCTTAGCTGCAGCCCGGGGACTCTTTTCCCCGGGGTCAGTTTTAATTATTGGATTGTGTGTTTTGTCTGGGAGAACTAGGCAAGTAAAGTCAGGGAAGGGCCATGCAGGACAGACAAGGCAGGGGAAGAAGGCAGGGCCTGCGAGGGGTTCCCTCTGTCAGGCCAGGAGGTGGTCCTAGTGGGAATCTGCTGCAACACCTGTGACATGTTTGCCCTCCTCCCTTAGGAACAGCATGGATACACTTGCCTGAAGTGCAGGCTGGTGTCCCTCCTAGAGGAGAAGGTGAGGGGTCTAGAGGAAGCCCTTTCCTCTGTCCGGGTAAGAAAAGAAGGTGAGCGATTCCTGGACGTGGCCAAGAGAGCTCTCAGGACCCCCCAGGAGCAGCCCCACCTCCAGGCAGAAGACTGAGGGAGGGACCAAGTGGGAAACAGCAAGGGAGACATGGAGGCATGTCACCCACAGGAGGAGGAGGCCAGCAAGGCCTCCTCTATCTTCTAGTGCCAACCTGGAGCTGGGACACCAGTTTTCTCTGCTTGGGGAAGCTGGGGCTGGTGAGGCAAAGGCCAAGGCATGGTCATACTTCACCATTAGGAAGAGACAGTGCTGAGCGTTCATCATCGGGGACTCTGTGCTATGGGGCACTGAGACGGCGGTGTGCCACTCTGACCCTGAGGCGAGGGAGGTCTGACAGGGGCACACACCTGGCATGTGGCAGACAGAGTAGTTCTGGGAAAGAAACTCAGGGTCCTCAAGGCCCAAGTGGCCTTTTCCTCCATTTTGCCAGTCTGGGGATTTGGGCCAGCCAGGGAAAGGAGGGTCTCCGAGGTGAACAACTGGCTCAGACGTGATGCCAGAAGGAAAGCTTCGGGTTCCTCAGCCATGGCACCCGGTTTCTTACCAATATATTCTGGCAAGGGACGAGGTGTACCTCATGAGGATGGGGGAAAGGTCCTTTGGAAATGCTCTAGCAAGCTTCGTCTGGAAGGCTTTAAACTCCACCGGGGGCGGGAGGGTCCAGTCTCCCATAAACTTGGCCTGATGGGACAAGTGAGGGGAGAGGGTCGGGGTTTGGGGTCCAGGGTGTTAGAGGCACAGCAGGGGCTGGTGGGACTCCTACAAAGAAGGTGCCGGTATCAGGGAAGAAGGGAGGGAAGAGGGTTGGGGGACCCAAAGAAAAGGATCTGTGGGGAAGAGCTGAGATGCATATACACCGATGCTAGGATCATGGGTAATCCTATGGGGTATGTTATTGCCCTCCAGGTCAACATGAGACCTTGGACAATGCCCTGACAGTACAGATTTGAAGGATATCTCAGGGGAAGGATGCAATAATTATGGGAGATTTCACTTTCCCTGGTATTTGTTGGGAGACTCACTGGGCAATGGGCAAGCCACGTCGCTTCCATGACACTATAGAGGGAGGGTTTTCTACACAGTGGGTCCAGGAGGTGATTGGGTGGGTGGGGTGTAATATCCTTGACTTGGTCTTGACCAACAGAGAGGACCTGGTTGATGGACTGCAGATTAGGGAGGTGGTTGAAGCCCCATCAGTGAGGGTGTTTAAGGATTGGCTGGACATGCACATGGTAGGCATGTCATGAACAGAGTCAGGTGGCACTGGGGGTCAGACTAGATGGCCTGGGAGGCCTTCTGACTCACTCTTTTTCTAGTTTTCTAACCAGCTTTGGGGAGAACACAGAGGCAAAAACCCCCATTTAACATCTGTGCCTGTTCCCTTACATCAGTTACCAGGTCTCCTCCTTCCCTTTAAAGTGATCCCACTGTCTCCCCTTCCTCTTCCTATGTACATGAAGATAGAAAATAAGGAGGAGATAAGGGTGCATGAAATGAAGCTGCAGTGGGACCGATCTCACTGATCTCAATTCTGCCACCTTTTCCCAGGAGTCTGCATTACTTAACTGCGTAACTAAAAGATGCAGTTATAGCAGCTTACTTGGATAGTTTTAAATGTTAGCCTAAGATGCTATGTAGTATGTCTAAATGTTGTTTTGTTTCATCTGCCCTGAATTTCCCGAAATTCAGCCTCACTGGATGATCCCACTAGCTGCCAGCACAATCTACTCCCTCTGCAGTTCTTGGGATCTGCTCCTCTTACACTGGTTCTCCCTAATACGGAACCAAGAGGGTGAGACGGGATTCACACGTGCCTCTGAGCACTACATTCTGAGCTGATAGAAGGCAGCAGTGTGAGATGTTCAGGCCTTCCTCATGGACCAGCAGACTGCATCGTCAATAGGTTATCTTCCTTCTTTTTTTCAGTAAAATGCTGTTTGAAACCTATCCATTCATCAACTTCAAGACCTTGGCTACAGAGCTCATACTCCCCATTATTCAGCAAAAACCCTCGTCCTGCGTCTAATGAATGCCACACCATTTCTTTAACACAGATGTCAAACCAACTAATTGCTGGAGGTGTAACGAAGTTAATGCTTCTTTTAACCACATGCTTTGGCAACATGCATGAGTTGTCTCTTTCTGGGAGGAGTTATCATATAGATAAACCTTATATTGGAACATTTTTAATATTCACTGATGTACATGTCCTTTAAAGTTGTCTACCTGCTTCCAGGAAGTTAGTGCACATACCACATAAATGGATTCTCTGCACCCTTTTGACAGCTGAGAGACTGATATCGCAATTTTGAGAGGATCGCTGCTCACCTCCTACAATGCAGTGGATCAAATATCATATAGCACTTTCAACAATTGTATAGGTAGTGTGTAGGCATTACCTGCAAACAAATACTAATTGACTATTCAGTCTACTTTTGTTGAAGTTTTTGTATAATGCTGATAAAGCCATATTTTCTTATGCACATTTTATGTGCATGCACTGAAACTGATCTATTCAAAATTATGTAGTTACATTTTCCCTTTTCCTTTGTTTTCTTGCACTTTCATAACAAAGTAATTATTTAAAAACAATTATGATCCTAGCCTCAACCTCCTCCCAGCAAGGCAAGGCTCTCCATGGCCTTCTTGCTTCCCAGCCCAGAACAGCCTGCCAAGAATGAGAGCGCCAGCCACCGCCGTTGCCTCTTCCACAGAACTGTCTGAAAACAACTTTCTGCTCTCAGCTATAGGCAGAGCAACTGATCAAGGTTTGCTGGACTGCAGCCTTCTTATGCTGGTCTTGCAGCGATACCATCCCTTTCCAAATGAGCTGGGCAGTGCACAACAGTCAGACAGCAACACCACTACATGGTTCAAGGTGGTGCAGGGCTGAGAAGCCACCTCACTCTTGCTCACAAAAGCCACACCAGGCAGCCCAGGAGAGAGAGAGGGTGGCCTGGACTCAAACTTCGCCCCTTTCCTGAGCCACTGCTGTTCTAACAGGGTGCAGTGGCTTTCCAGGGCCTCAGGCCTGGTCAGGCCCGGCCCAGCAGAGGAGTCTTCTGTAACTGGAGGAGCTACCAAGGATGGAGCTCTTAACAAGTGGCTTGCCAAGCAAGTGGGTCCCTCCATCATTTGCTAGGAATCCCTTCAGATCCTGTCTCTGACACATTTCTTCCAGCACAGGTGCTCACCTGTTTGGCCAGCTTGACGGCATCATTGGTGAGTTTGGAGCGTAGCTGGGAATCGAGGTGAGCAGCAGGTGCTATCTCCACCACCTTCTGGTGCCGTCTCTGGATAGAGCAGTCTCTCTCATACAGGTGCACCACATTCCCATACTTGTCACCTGACAAGAGGCAAAGAACAGTTTGCAAGCATTGCGCTTATGCTCCCTACTCTATCAATTAATCAGTCCCATTAATCAAGTAAAAAGCCTCTTGAAAAAACTAACAAGGCACTTTTAATACATCAGGGATTTTTTTAATGTTATTTTTTTTAATATGAGTACTTCTGCAAACTGTACCTAAAAAGCACCATTCCAGGCAATCCAAAAAATTGAGGAGCCAGAGTGACTCCTCTGTGAGAAAAGATTGCAAAACCTGAGACTATTTGACTAACAAAAAAGATGAATGAGGGAGGACATGATAAAAGTGTACAAATGATGTGTGGTTCAGATACATTATGTATACTAGAACTCAAAGAGGAAATCTCATAAAGCCGACTGGTGGGCAGGTTCAGGACAGATAAAAGGAAGCACTTCTGCATGCAGCACATGCTTATATTACGGAAATTGCTTCCACAAAGATGCAGCAATGTCCAGCAGTTAGGATGGCTTTCAAAGAAGACTGGACAAATTCCTGGAGAAGACTATCAATAGCTTCTAGTCCTCTTGAGGACATGCTCTCTCCAGTATCAGCGGGAATATGGCTAGGTACAGTAGCTTCTGGGGAACTTAAGCAGGTGGGTGCTGCCACACTTGTTCAGAGACAGCTGGTTGGCCACTCTGAGAACAGAAGGCTGGACCAGGGAGAACTTGGGGCTGATTCTGCCTCAGGGCTCTTCTGACAGTCATTTTAGAAGAAATGTCTACCCTTTATCAAAATTATTCAGTTAATTTATTCAGATATTTAATCAAGTGGCAGCCCCAAGTTGCCACATTTGCATTCATTATTATTTAATGTGAGTGCTTGCTTGCTTACTCGCTCGCTCGCTCTCTCCCTCTCTCTCCCTCTCTCTCTCTCTCATTTTCCTGATTTTCCTGATTTTACTACACTTGGAAGATGTTTATACCTGGTTCAGAATCCTGGAATGGGAAAAGTGACAAAATGAAATGATTATAGTGAGTTTGGCAGTGATGTGTCAAATTGCTATTGGTTCCTGCAGCCCGAGCATCTCAACAACGCCTTTGCCACAAGCAGAATTCCATCCTGGTCTGCACAAAGAAGCAGCCCTCATTCCTGGCAG
Organism: Varanus komodoensis; assembly: GCF_004798865.1. Taxonomy (NCBI): domain Eukaryota; kingdom Metazoa; phylum Chordata; class Lepidosauria; order Squamata; family Varanidae; genus Varanus; species Varanus komodoensis. Next base: position 178,836 of record NW_025336182.1, read on the forward strand.
TCCAGATGAGCAAACACATACATGCACACCTCTCTTTCATTCCGTACCCAAAATCTGGACTTCTATGTGTCTTGGCTTTTCCACAAACTTCTCCACAAAGAGTGCGCCATTCCCAAATGCAGAAAGTGCCTCAGAATATGCACGGGTGTAGTTTTCCTCCAGCTCCTGCAAGAAGATAACAGCAGTGGCTACAGTAAAAGTGTGCATGGCATGGCTTCCATCTCCCAAATGCCTCCCTGATCACAGTGGAACCCTAAGAGGGAGGAAGGGGAAGCAGTCATGTGTCTTCTCCTCTCCAGGTTGCTTCCTAGAACTCTGACCATTGCACTGATCTGCCTTCCTTCCTGTTGGCCAGCCTCACTCACTGCCTGAGCCCCCCTCCTCCTGGATGTGTCCAAGCAAGGCTTCCCCTCAGCTCTTAGCTGGAGATGCATCTCAGTCCACCACTGTACTGGTAGAGAGACAGATGTCAGAAACATGGGAAGTTGCCTTAGACCAGCCTGGATGCTTGGTCTACCTAGCCCAGTATACCCTGGTGTGGCTGGCAACAGTAGGTTGCTTGGGCTTCAGTCAGAAGAGAGGGGCCTCTTCTCAGCACCTATTGCCTGCTTCTAAGCTTCTGGAGCATGTGCCTTGTCTGGAGTCCTTCTGAGCAAAGGCAACAGGTGGGATTAAATGCAGTCAAGGAACTGAAGCCCCCTCAGCCAGGCTCAGCCTCTCTGAGCCCAGGGATGCTTGCAGCCTCCCCAGTCAGGCCGTAGTTTCTCCACAATCTCCTTGAGCTTTGCCTCCCAACAGCCTTGCATTGCACCCAACAGCCTGGGTGTTGAACAGGACCAGAGAAACATATCTGACCACATTTTGCATATGCTGATCCATCTATCTATCTAGCCAACGATCCACACTCATACACAAAGTTAGAAATAAATGTTAGACATTTGACAGAATACAAAGTTAGCCAATTAATTTCTCATCCGAATCACCTCAAATAAAACCACTACAAAACAATGGATCCTCTTCAGTTGGCAAATTGGCCTGGCACAGGCAAGTAAACACAGATAAATGTTCCCAGGAGTACAAAAGGTTTCCTCCGCTTTTGCTCAGGCATCCCAGCGTGTATGGAGGGAAAAGTTAATTCTTTCTGCTATAAACTACCTAGAGAGCATCCGCAACTGGGGGTGTAGAAATAACATACAATAGCAAAACACAAACAAACATAGATTTGCTTCTATTTCTGCAATCCCCCTTGAAAATCACCTCCCACGTAGCACTTAAGCTAAGCAAGAATATTCCATTAGCATTAATGGGCACTCAAGTCCCTGCAGCAATGACCTTTCCCAGCATGGAAGCCATCCCAGGTTTCCATGAGGTGGGGGATTCCTTCCGCTCCACCGGCTCCCCCACAGCCCTCCACAAAGCACTAGTAGCACCAGGCCTTAACACACATAAACAGTCATTTCAGTTTATGCTATGCACTTTAAAGCCCTTCATTGATTCATTGCTCCTGTATCAGTCCTGTTCATTCACTCTACCAAGACATCAGAAGGAAGACATCAGAAGGAAAGGCAGTCTCCCCCACCACTGCCTAACAGCAGTCAGTCAGCATAGCCAAGGAAGGAGTTCCAGGTCCTACCTCATAGCTGCGCACGACCCTCATGCCCCGTCCTCCTCCACCGTAGGCTGCTTTGAAGATGATGGGGAACCCGTATGTGTTGGAGAACTCCTGGGCCTCACTGAGAGAGGAAATGGGGGCATCTGTCCCAGGAACCACGGGCACTCCTAGAGAGCAGACAACACTGGCACTCGGCATCCCACAACGTTTTCCCTTGGTGCACTGGCCTCCCTCACACACCATCCCTTCTCTTTCATCTTCAGGCTTGGGGACATCCCAAGGCCCAAAGATGCTGGGCTGGCAGACTGGAAACAGCCTGGCAGCTTTCTGCAGCAAGTTGCTTGGACATCTCCATTTTAACTCCTTGCTCCCACCTTTGGCTGTGCCCCTTCTATAAAGATAAACAAGCTTAGTGCATTTATAAACAATTTCCCCCATGAACCAGCCGGGAGAGCACCGTGTGCTTGCTGTGCGTGCCTGAGAGCAACAGCTGAAGGGGTGTACGGACGGCTGGGACCGAAGGCAAGTGGTCTGACTCCTCTCAGTGAACTGTGAGAGTGGAGACTCATTCTGTTTCCTGGTTCCCAGCTAAGCAGAGCAGAGGACGTTGCCCCAGTTGGTCTGGGGGTTACACAAGCAAGTAAGTTCTCAGAGAGAGTGTGACCGGCACAAGAGGACAGGACAGCTAACAAGAGCTTGGCAGCAGAGATCAAGGAAGAGTTCCCTAACCATTTTTTTAAATTGCACCTGACACTTCCATACTAATGAGACTCTTGTGAACCTTTCAGGACGACAGGACAAAGCACGGAGCGTTCCAATGCAGCAAGTAAGGTAGATTCTGGGTGTAAAGGACTCTCCAGTGGTGGAAACTTGCAAGGCCTGTGCAATGTTTTTTTCCTTGGCTGAGATCAACATGGCCTTCCTGTAGAAGCTGGTTGCCTTGTTGGAAGACAAAATGGGAGAACTAGAGCAGTGACCATCAACCCTCCACATAATAAAAGAAGATGAAAAGCTCATTGAGCAAAGAAGCATCAACAGCAAAGTACAGGAACTAGAAGAGTGGAGGGAGAGGGGGAGAATTTGGAGGCAAGGGGAGAAGAAGCAGAGGACACTCCCTGGAAAAGTGTGACAGGAGCAGAAGAACTGCAAGGAGCTTTGCCACAGAGGACCTATGGAGTCACTTCCAGGGACTGGAGGGCAGCCTGCAAAGCAAGAAGCCCAGGGCAGCCTATGTGACAGCAAGACCGAGACCAAGCCCTGCAGCAGAACATAAAGAAGAGTGGCTATTGTGGGAGACTCCCTGCTGTGTGGGATGAAAACTGGTGCACGTCACGGGGACCCACGGAATCACCAGGAATTCTGTCTTCCTGGAAGATTAGAGATGTGAATGGAGTGTTGCCAAAGCTTAGAAAACTCACTGACAAATATCCCTTCCTTATCATCCATGTGGGAACACATGAAATCTCCTAGCTGAGTTTTGAAGAAATCATGTCAGACTTTGAAGGTTTGGGGAGGAAACTCAAGAATTTTGGAGCCCAGATAGTTTTCTGATCTACCTTCCAGAATTGGAAAGAAAAATGAATACCTGGCTACAAAGGTGATATCAGCACAAGAGATTTGCATTCCGGGACCACAGGCTACACTTCCTAGAAGGCGGATTTCAAGCAAGAAAGGAGTCGCACCTCACAAGGACAGGGCAGAATGTGTTTGGTCACAGCATGAAGAAATTCATCAGGAGGCCTTTCATCTGAATTATTTGGGGAAGGAGAAGCAAATGTACGGGTAATAACAGACAAGAGCTTGTTTGTCACAACGGAGAGAGTGGCTCTAATAGCACCAGTAACAGCCTTCAAAAATGAAGGAAGTCAGCTAGACTCCAAAGCATGTGATCTTCCATGTCTATATACTAATGCCCAGAGCATGGGAAACAAACAGCATGAAATTGAACTCTTAATACAGGGGTTTGCAATCTATGTGTTAAAGATACACCTCTGCACAGCTATACAGGGAGATGTGCTTCGCAGCCCAGGAGCATCTGAATTGAAATCAATTAAGCAAAGAATAAATGGAACATGGCAGTTGGAGTCTATTCCTAGCCACCCAAGTCAAGGAGAAGACAAGGATGAAATGTTTGAAAAGTAAATTGTCATTGTTACAAGGAGACATGACGTAGTAGGAATCGGGGAGTTCAATTGCGCTGATATCTCTTGGGAGACTAATTCTGCCTAACATGAACCTTCCAAGAAATTCCTCACTGGAGTTCCTAATAAGGTGTCCCTTCCTCCTATAGAAAATGGAAGAAAGAACTAGAGGATTGGCCATCCTTGACTTGATTATAATCAATAGGATACTTAGTGCAGAAACTGGCAGTTACAGCAACTCTGGGGCAAAGTGACAGCATCATACTTAAATTCTTGACTGTATGTCATAGTGGTTAGAATATGGATCTGGGCGCTCCAGGTTCTAGTCCCCATTCAGACATATAACTTACTGGGTGACTTTGGGTCAGTCACAGATTCTCAGTCCAACAATTCTCACAGGGCTGTTGCTGAGAGGAAGGATGAGGAGAATTTCATAAGCTGTCTTGAGTTCAAGGAGCTCCAGTGACAAAGCATATCAATCCTAGTAATAGAACTTTAGCCAACAAATGAGGTGAGCAACAGGATGAGGAGAAAGTAAGAGCAATTTACTGATTCCTTTCATATACAGTGGTACCTTGGCTCATGAACTTAATCCATTCCATGACTCTGGTTGTGACCCAAGTCAAATTTCCCCATAAGATTCAATGTAAATAAGGTTAATCAGTTGTGTAACTATTTTTTAATAAGAAAAAATTGAAACAAAGTGACAAAGAACAACAAAGTAACAAAGTACTGTACAGTACAGTGGAGAACACTAACCTAGGTGGGGGGGAGGTTATTGTTTTGAGAGAGAGACCCCCTCCAGAAGGACACTGGGGAGATCTCTTTCAGGGGTTTCCTCTCTTCTTTGTCTCTTAGCTGCAGGGTCAATTTTGATGAAAATCTGTCTATAGTCACTTTTTTTTCCTGTGCTGCATAGCCGTCCGGAAATGAGAGACTATGTTATCATTCATCAGATTCAACACTCTTGTTTGTTACAGTTATGTTGGGGTGGTGCTTCTCAAAGAAAATCCTGGCACTCATTCCATTTTTTCATAATGGATTGTATCACATCACTGCTAACCTCCTCCCTGTCTTCCTCTTCCCCAGTGCGATCCTCCTCAGCAAGTGCCTTCTGCTGCTCACTCTGGAGTTCAGCAAGTTCTTCTGTCATCAGCTCCTCTGTGCCTTCCCTGCACGAATGCGACTGCGATTGTAGCCGTCTCCCCACTCGAGGGGTGGGGTGGGGAGATGGCCGTGATCGTGCTGGTTGCGGGGGGTGGGGGGAGATGGCCAAGATTACACCCATCTTTCCTGCAGGAGCGCGCCCGTGATCACGCACATCTTCCCTGCAAAAACGCAACTGTGATCGTGGCCATCTCCCCACTCGGGGTGGGGGGTGGGGGTGGGGAGATGGCAAGGATCTTGGTTGCCACTCAATGCAGAGTTTGCGACCCAAGTCAAAATTTTTATGAAATTTTTGTTCGTGACCTGATTTGGTTGTGAACCAAGGTGTTTGTAAGCGGAGGCATCACTGTATGTATTAATTACTGTACATAAACACCTGATAATCACTGAGAGATAATTAGGGGAAGCCAGAGCAAAAACAGAGTGAGATGGGAAAATTCCCAAAGGAATTCCAGAAGGAAAAGCCAACAGGAACCTCCAGCTCTTGCAGCCCACATTTAAACCAATCCATAGTAAATCAAAAACAGGCTTAGAAAGAGGGGAGGAAAGCAATGCATATCTCTGGCCCCTAGAGCCACTGTGTAGGCCTTTGCTAGTAGAAGAAGTTGCATATAAATATTAGGGAAGCTAGTCCTGGGATTGAGACCAGTGTAGGCTCACGGTTTTGGGGTTACAGAGAAACCAAAACTGAAAAATAGAGCAGTCCTGGGTTTGAGAGGCCAGCTATTGCTCAGACTCTGATCACACACTGCTTTGCAAGCCAGACTTCCCAACAGCAGCTCCTCACCAAGCACCTACCTTTGTCTGCTGTCCCTTTCACTGCTGCGATCTTCATCCCCAGAGAGGACAACTAACTAACAGTTAGTCACTGGAAGCCAGGGCAGAGCAGGATTTTAGCCGCCGCCTCACTCACTTTTCCAGTGAGGCCCTCCACTCAGTCGCTGCAGCAGTTGGGCCAGCCCACCTAGTGCTATATGGGAAGGCAGGCTTGTGAGGGGGCGAGCCCTCCGAGTGTGGGGAACGCCACTAAAAAGTAAAGCCATTGCTCTCCCCACCAGAATAAAGCAACACAACAAAATCTAAAATCACCCAGGTTTTCAGATCAACGAGCCAAATAACACCTGTCAGACCAATTGTGAGGACAGAAAGCCTGTGGAGGTGTGGGCCTATCCAGAAGTACTGCTATTTGTCAACTGGACAGAAGTCGTTTATATGTGCGCTTGGTGTAATGAGGTCCTGGCTCTCAGAGAACATATTTGTTTCTTTGGAGCCAAGACTGCTGACCTGGAGAAACAAAGAGGAGTAGGCAGGCTGGATGGTGAGACCCCTTGGAGATCCATTAGCTGGGCCCTGACCCCTGGGTGACAGCTCCTCTGCAACCATGGAAAATGGGGTCTCAGGAAAGGAGGGCATCATTCTGAGGAAGAGGGAAATTTCAGCTTAGAAAGGTCCCATTCCTTGGAAGGCGAGCCTGACGATAGACCTCTGGGAGTGGAGGGCTTCTGGTGGGGGGGATTCGAGCACTGGAAGTATAGATAGTTGGGCTTGTGGTATGTGGACCACATCATGAATCCCCTGCCTGGTCAAAGGTTACTGTTCTCATGCACTGTCTTGATAGCCTTTTAGATAGTGTGGGGGTGGATTCAGTGATCACGGTCCATGTTGGCACCAATGATGTGGGAAAATGTAGTCGTGAGTTTCTGGAAGCCAAATGTACCTTCTAGGTTGCTAGGTAGAAGGCTGAAATCCTGGACTCCCAAGATGGCTTTCTCCAAAATGCTCCCAGTTCGATGTGCAGGGCCAAACAGGCAGTCACAGCTGAAGAGTCTCGCTGCAAAGCCAAGTCAGTGGTATAGGGGCAGGGTTTCAGATTGGTTAGGCACTGGGGAGCATTTTGGGACAAGCCAGGTCTTGACAGGAGGAACAGGCTCCACTTGAACCTGAATGGAATCCAACTGCTGGCATGTAACATAAAAAGATGGCAGAGCAGCTTTTAACCTGGACCTTGCCTGGAGGAAGTTGGCAGGAGCTAGGAAGCCCCCAGTTCTGGCCAAATCAGCCCTGCTGAATGAAGGGAACAGAGTTTCCGCTTGTCTGAGTGTGGGAGGGGAGGAAGTGGGACATGAGACACATTAAGTCACTGCAGCCAATTGGAGAAGACTGAGTGCCAGAAGAGAGCCGCAGCGGCTGGAGGGGATGCTGCACTTCAGCGTTCCTGTGTGAATGCCAGAAGCCTGCAGGCCCAGACGGGAAAGCTGAAGCGCCTGGTACTGAGGGAGGAGCGAGATACGGGGGCATTGCAGAGACCTGGGGGAGCAGAGACAGCCCATGGGATGTGGTAGTCTCTGGGTGCAAACTGTATGGGAAAGGCAGGGAAGGGCGTTCCGGGGGAGGTGTTGCCTCTGTTAGGGTGGGCACAGAGTCCAGCAAAGCTGATAATCTAAAGTGGGGAGATTCCTCCATGGATGCAATATGGGTGAATATCCCTGGCTCCAAAGCTGATGCAGTCATAGCAGGCTGCTATTGTCCCCCAGACCAGAATGCACGGAGTGGCCTTGAGATGGGGAATGAAACTGGGGACCCCTCCAGCAAAGGAACTACTATTAATAATGAGGGGGGGTTAACTAACCACACATTTACTGGATAAATGTATGTTCCTGTTCTTACAGAGAGGTTAAATTTTTCAATGCCCTAGATAGTTGTGCTCCAGAGCAGTTGCTTGTGGAACCAACCAGAGGGGAGGCAATCCTGGATCTGGTCCTGGGCAATGTTGCCCAGGACTCAGCACAGGGTGTAAATTTGTTTGGCCATTAGGTAACATTGAGCACACTGGCATCAGATTTAATATACAGGTAGGTAGAAGATGGCTAAAGAGATAAAACACAATTCTACTTTTTGCTAATTTGCTTATCAGAATGTTGAGTTGCACTATGTCAAAAGCTTTGCTAAAGTCTAGGTAAATTATGTTGTGTTCCCTTTGTCCATTTGGGAGGTATCCAGTCAAAAAAGGAGATTCAATTAGTCTCACAAGATTTATTTTTGATAAATAAAATATCTATTTTTGATTATTCTGTCAATCGCTGCATTTTCTTCAAGCTGCCTGCAGATGGATTTTTTAATAATTTACTCAAAATTTTTTCCAAGGATTGATGTCAGACTAACTAGTCTGTAGTTCCCAGGTTCATCTTTTTACAATGTTTTTGAAGTTAGGACCAACATTAGCCCTTCTCCAGACGTCTGGCACTTCTGTTTTCCAAGATTTTCTGAGAGTTCCTCCACTAGCATTTTTATGACTCTGCAATGGAGTTCATTGGGCCCTGGAGATTTGAAAGTGTTTATTCCATCTTGGTAATCCTTGAGCATATTTCTGTCAATCTTGGGCTTCCATCTCTCATTTCAACTTGAACCTCTTGATTGCAGATTTCCTTGTGGGAGAAGGCAAAGTAGGAATTGAGCATCTCTGCCTTTTCCTTCTCATCTGTTATGACTCTGCCATCCACTTTAAGTAGCTGGACACCCTTCTCTTTCTCATGTTTTCTGTTCTGGATGTATCTGAAGAATGCTTTCCTGTTGTTCTCAGCATCCCTTGCAGTTCTTGGACACCTTTCCCCTTAAGGGTGTGTTGCCATGATGCTTTGCCTATCATTTTTCTGAGTTCATTAAAGTTGACTTTCTTGAAGTCCAACTCAAAGTTTACGGTTCCGGATGCAAGTCTATGTAGTTCATGGTCAGGTGACTCAGCTCTCAATGGTCTGGTAGAGGATGGCAAGGAATATTGAGTTGCAATTTCCTTAGCCTCCCATGATGGGCCCAATATTGGAACAGATGTTGAGGAATCTATGTGGGTAGAGAACCTATCAGATCTGATGGGGCACCCTGGTTCTGGCTGGTTCTGCCTGGAATTCAATGATGTTCAATGCTCTCAGTAAAAATTGGCCTCATATTCCCTTGAGGCCTACAGTCCCGACTGACAATTGCAGAGAGTAACCTGTACCAACATCTGTTGAGTTTGAAATGTTGCTGTATGTTTGGAATCAGTGATGACAGAGAGTTGTCCCTTGGTACCAGGGCAGATTCTGACCAATGGCACATTTGGCACACTGGGGACGATGAATCTCAAGATCTCACCCTCTGAGAATAAAGTGCTTGGTGCTGGTTGGAAGGGCTGGATCAAAAGCTCCTGTGCTGGTCTTGGGACCAGAGCGGAGTATCTCAGTGGGTCAGATTCTGGCACTGTGTCTTTGGTTCATGGAAGGCCAGGAGGAGTGGCCTGTTGCAGAGATTTTTAAAGTTTTTTTTTTTCAAATTTTATTATTTTCTCTACAAATCTAAAATTGAAACAACAATTATTCCCAAGACATTGGACATACTGGGTTGACATCTTACTCTTTTTTACAGTCAATAACCATATTCAATTCTATGCATAGTCCCGTTTCTCTAACCAATAATAAAAAGAGTTCCAAGTTTGATAGAAGTATGTATCTTAAATATCCTAAATATGTAGGATACATATTTCTATCAAACTTGGAACTCCTTTTACTATTGGTTAGAGAAATGGGACTATGCATAGATCTGAACATGGCGATGGATTGTTGTTAAAAAAAATGGGGGGCTGATCCAGTATGTTCGATGTCTTTGATGATTGATGTTTTAGTTTTCTTAGTTTGTAGAAAATAGTAATAATAAAACTTATTTTAAAAAAAGAAGTATGTATCTTCCTTCTCCTTCAAAGACAATCTGTCCATTTCCGCGCCATCCAAAATCTTTTTTAAAATCAACTCTTCAGTAGGTGGCTCATCGCTTCTCCAGTGTTGGGCAAATGCAATCCTCGCCACAGTAATTATATGTAAAGTCAAATATATAGCTTGTTTATCAAAATCATCAGGAATAATACCTACTAGAAAAACATCAGGTTTAAATATTAAAGGTTTTTGTAGCATTTCCTCAAGCCATTTGTGTATTTTAACCGAGTTTTTTTTTTTTTTGCCTTAACACAAGTTTACCACATATGATAAAAAGTACCAGGTTTGTGTTTACATTTCCAACATCTATTTGACATATTTGGGACCATTTTTGCAAATTTATTTGGTGATAAATACCATCTGTAAAACATTTTATAAAGGTTTTCTTTATATGAGGTTGCTAAGGTTATCTTACTATTTCTTTCCCTCAGCTTTTGCCATTTCTGTAACTCAATATTATATCCATTTCTGTAACTCAATATTTGTGCCCATGTTATCAGTTGCCTTAACTTGTTCATCTTCTATTTTCATGTCCAAAAGAAAATTATACAATCTTTTAATAATTTTTTCATCTGGTTTTAAAATCATTTGAACAAAAGTTGTTAGTTCCTTATAAAAACCACACATTCCATAGTCTTTAATATCTACCACTCTAAATGACTCTGGTGCACCCACAACTGGAGTATTGTGCACAGTTTTGGGCCCCTCATTACAGAAAGGATATAGCCAGGTTGGAGTCAGTGCAGCGTAGGGCCACAAGGTCGGTGGCCAGTTTGCAGGGGATGCTGTATGAGGTGAGACTGAGGGAACTGGGTCTCTTCAGCCTGGAGAAGAGGAGACTCAGAGGGGATCTGTTGGCGACATGCAGGTATGTGAAGGGGTGTCACACGGAGGTGGGTAGAGACCTGTTTTCCCCTGCAGAGGAAGGCAGGACATGCTCCAACAGAGCAAAGCTCAGGGAACCAAGGTTCCATTTAGATGCCAGGAAGCACTTCCTGACAGTTAGGACCCGAAGGGTATGTAATGGGTTTCCATGGGAGGTTGTTGAGGCCCCATCGGTGCGGGTGTTCAAAGATAGGGTGGACATGCTCATGGTGAACGTGTTATGAGTGGAGCGGGTTGGAGCTGGGGTCAGACTAGATGGCCTGGGAGACCCTTCTGACTTGCTCCGTTTCTATGTTTCTATATATTGATTGTATTTGAACCTTGTGCCACCAAGAAAGATCAATAACCTGCTCCTGTAGTTTTTGATTCAGTTTCAATTTTCCATCATTATCTAAAACATCGTATCTCACAATCATATTAAAATTCAATGCATTTGGATATGTAAGAGCTTCCATAGGAGAAGCCATCTCAGCAGAGTTTTTAAAAGTTTTCTGCCACTTGGTTCTTTTGCTAAACTGGCGATTTTCAAAGGTTTCGCTTTCTTTGTCAGCCTTTTGACCTTTGGTTTCCTGGCAGGGTGTCACTTCTCCTGGGCAGTGGTTGGAGCCTCTGCTGGAGGTTTGGAGGCTGTTAATCCCAAAGGAGATGAAGGGAGCTACCCACATGAAGGGCTCAGCTGCAGAGTTCTGCTTTGAGGCAGCTGGCTCAATGTTTTCTGATCTCTTTGGTAAAGGCCTAGCAATGGTGGCAAAAGTCGATGGCATCAGTCTCCCCACGACAAAAAAGGCACAATGAATGGCTGCCGGTGGGCAGGAGTTTGCTGCTGCATTTTGCACAGTCCCAAAACAGGACCTTGAGCACCATCCTGATGAACGGAAGGCAGAAGGTGAGATTCGGGGATCAAGGGAGGGCAGTGGGGAAAGTACTTTTTTTCTTTTTAGTAGAAGAGGAATAAAATGAGAGATGAACTATGGAGAAAGGAGGAACAAGAGGCAATGCTGGAAAGATAACATATAGCAGAGGAAGAACTTCCCAAGGCACTCATGACCATGGTCAAGGAAGAAATGAGGTCTTGGTGGGTGCTCTGCCTCACACGCTGGGCATGCCCAGGGGTCGAGCTCCCGCTGAATACTAATTAGGCAGCTCTGGAATCTTCCCAAATGAGCTCCACACATGCATGCAGAGCCCATATGTGTGATGCACAGAGACCACGAAGACGAACAGCAGACTCAAGTTAAAAGAAACCAGATTAGATTAGACCCCAGGAAGGATTTCCTCACTGTCAGAGCAGTATGACAATGAAACGTATTACCTGGGGAGGCTGTGGGCTCTCCCTCACTAGAAGAAAGTGACTGTACAGTCGTCTGGATGGTGTAACTTGGCATATTGCAATAGCAGGGGGTTGGACTCAATGGCCTTCTGGCCTCTTCCAACTCATAGAATCATAGAAGAGTGTTGGTTACTGGATGCACACTGGAGAATAAAGAGTGTTTGCCAAAGAATGGTCTGCTGTTTTGAAAGTGCCAAGGGGGAAACCTAGCTCCCAGCAGCTTAGGACTGCAATACCTGTTGGCATCTCTCTCCCAGCTGTGGTCTACTCGGGCACTACTGTAAAGGGGTGAAGAGGTGTCACACGGTAAACGGTCATGACCTGTTTTCCCCTGTGGTGGAAACACCCTGGTTTTGGACTCTGTCTTTCCTGAGGTTCTGTTGTCCTGGCCCTGGTGCCTCTGTTGTTCTTGTCTTGTCTCTGGCTGCTGGCCCTGGTCCCTGAAAGGCATGTCGTGAGCGGAGTTGGCTGGACTCCATATGAGGCAAGACTGAGGGAACTGGGTCTCTTCAGCCTGGAGAAGAGGAGACTCAGAGGGGATCTGTTGGCGACATACAGGTATGTGAGGGGGTGTCACACGGAGGTGGGCTGAGACCTGTTCTCCCCTGCAGAGGAGGGCAGGACACGCTCCAACGGAGCAAAGCTCAGGGAACCAAGGTTCCATTTAGATACCAGGAAGCACTTCCTGACAGTTAGGAGCCCGAGGGTATGGAATGAGTTTCCACGGGAGGTTGTTGAGGCCCTATCAGTGAGGGTGTTCAAAGATAGGCTGGACATGCACATGGTGGGCATGTCGTGAGCGGAGCCGGCTGGAGCCGGGGGTCAGACTAGATGGCCTGGGAGGACCCTTCTGACTCGCTCTGTTTCTATGTTTCTGACAGCACATTCCAGTTCTGTCAAACAGGCTACATTTTTTGATGTCCTAAGTGACTATGCCCTGGAACATGGTCCAGAACTGACCAGAGGGGAGGAAATCCTGTATTTAATTCTAGATGGGGTTGCCATCTTATTATTATTATTATTATTATTATTATTATTATTATTATTATTATTATTATAACATTTCTATGCTGCCCCTTGCCGAAGCCTCGGGGCGGCTTACAACACAATAAAATACATTGAAATTCAATAGAACATAATAAATTACCAATAAATACAAAAATACAAAAAATACACTGAGATACAAACATAATAATATAAAATTAAAATTAGCAGTATAAAATAAGTAAATAAAGAATATAGGAGGAGAAAAGAGAAGGAAGAAGAAGTTGCTCTGGCCAGATCATATATTTTAACAATTAAAATGATGTTTAAATAAAAAGGTCTTTACCTGGCGCCGAAAAACCAGTAATGACGGTGCCAGGCGGACCTCTTTGGGGAGTGAATTCCATAGGTTGGGCGCCACCACAGAGAAAGCCCTCCTCTGAGTACTTACTCTCCTAATTCCTTTCATGGAGGGTTCCCGGAGAAGGGACTCTCCCGCAGATCTCAAGGGGCGGTCGGGCATATACAGACGTAAGTGCTCGTTCAGGTAGCCAGGACCCAAGCCGTTTAGGGCTTTATAGGTCATAACCAACACCTTGAATTGGGCCCGGGCTTCAATGGGAAGCCAGTGAAGCTGACGGAGGACTGGAGTCATGTGAGCATAACGCCCCGTCCCCGTCAGCAACCTGGCAGATCTATTTTGCACCAATTGAAGTGTTCGGACCGTCTTCAGGGGAAGCCCCACGTAAAGCGCGTTACAGAAGTCTAGGCGGAAAGTCACCAGTGCGTGTGTCCTAGTATGAGATACAGTATGTTGAACCAATGCAGACAGTGATAGCACTGCAAGATTAGTATATATTTAACTGAAAAATTGCTGAAGAGCCCCACCATATTCATGTTTGACTTCAAAGGAGGTCAAAACAAGGAAAGTGGCAAGCAGGAAATTAAAGGGGTGAGTCAGGAAGCTAAGCTTCCTTCAAAGTTCTTGGACATAACTCAAAACCATAATCACAGGCGCTCAGAGAGTGTGAACAAGTTAGGTAAGGAAGCACCAATTCCAAGAGGTCACCAGCATGACTAAGGACACTATTTGAGACAAGAAGGTTTTCTTCAGAAGATGGCAGCCTTGTCTAAGTGGGGAAAATAGACAGAAGCACAAGCTTGCATGAGAAAGGTGCAAGCAAGCAATATGAAATGTAAAAATTATGCTGAGGAGCCAATCAGTAGCAACCTCTGGCCTACAGTAAAGAACCCTGTGAGTCAGGCTGTGGTCCACCGTTCTGTGTTGTGAGCACAGACTGGCAGTGGCTCTCTGGTGTGTTAGCCAGGGCCTGCCAGGGCATAGACTGCCAGGGGCAGTTGCTGACCGATGTGGCTCTTTCCTGTTTGATCATGCTCAGAAGCAATGCAGCCCTTACCTGCGGAGATGGCAAGGGCACGGGCCTCAACCTTGTCGCCCATCTTGTGCACCACTTCAGGGGAAGGACCAATAAAGCGCACACCAGCTTCGATGCAGGCTTGGGCAAAGTCGGACCGCTCTGAGAGAAAACCATATCCAGGGTGCACGGCATCTACTTCATTCTCCTGAAGAAACAAGACGGTGAAGTTAGGGGAGAAACCAGGAAAGAAACACAGACAGCCAAAATTCTGTTCTCTGTACTTTCACAGCCTAAGTGAATGTGGGTGTGAAATGGGCTTCCACGAGAGGTTGTTGAGGCCCCATTGGTGAGGGTGAAGATAGGCTAAACATGCACATGGTGGGCATGTCATGAGCGGAGCCGGCTGGAGCCAGGGGTCAGACTAGATGGCCTGGGAGGCCCCTTCTAACTCGCCCTGTTTCTACGTTTCTAAGTGCTGCTCTCCAACCAGTTGTCCCCTAACCTATACTAATGACACCCATTCCTATGCCCCCAAGTGCACTGATCTGCATTGAATGCCTCTATTTCTCAACCAGGATATCATGGCGCACTTTGTCAAAGGCCTTGCTGAAATCCAGGTAAATCACATCCCCCACATCCCTTCTGTCTAGCCACCTTGAAACCTTGGCATAGAATTCTGCAAAGTTCATGTGGCAGGACCTGTTTTTGCAGAAGCCGTGTTGTGTGGCTGCCAACCTCCCTTCCCTATCTAGGCTTAGTAGATCTCTCACTATTATTCGTCTTTCCTACAATGGATGTAAGGCTAACCGGCCTGCAATTCCCCATGTCCCCTCTACTACCCTTTTTGAAGATTGGGATCAATCTAACTCCCAGCTGGAAGATTCTGGGAATTGTATTTCAATGTTTTAGGAGGGCACCATGTTCAGGAGGACTATCTTACTCCAACCAGGTCTGTGTACATGTGCGAATAACTAAAATCATCACCAACTCTTCCCATGTCTTCCTGTCTTCATCCCCTTCTCTTTCCTCTGCTGCTTCCGCCATCTTGAATGTCAAGTGGTGAGGGCAAGAATTGCTCCCCAGGCTGTAATATACTTTAGAACTGTTGTGCGTGCACATGTGTGCAGGCATACACATGCACACACACATGTCCACCCATTCTATTGCTGACATTTATATATAATCCAATTTTCATTACATTATTAAAAAAAATCTTTTTCATGAATGCTGTCTTGTTAAGGATCAGGCCTAAAAGCAGGGCAGGGCAGGGCCAGGGGCAGGGGCAGGGCAGGAAGAGCATGAAACACTCTGACACTTACAATTGTTATATAAACAATGAGAAAGACCACTGACAGCTACCATAATCAGCAAGGGAAGCTCGACAGGCATATAGAAGGTAGGTCTGTTTCTCACTATTTCGTCCAACCTGACCCTGCCAAGAGTGGGCAGTGTGAGATCCTGAAGCCCCCTTCCATGCCTCCTGCCACCACCTTTGCCACACCACAGAGAGACGAAGGGAAGGGAAGGGAAGGGAAGGGAAGGGAAGGGAACATCACTGATCATGGATTGACCAGAAAACAGTTCGTAGCAACAGCTCATACTGACTCCTCATTACAGAGTTTCCTGGTCACCACAATAGAGAATCCAGTTCTGCTGTATTGCTGTTGCTGTCACTGATCATGATGCAAAACCCTGAACAATATAGCTTACAGGATAAAAAAGTCACTTGCCCCAAATTGCACTAAGATGAATTTGTATACAAATATATATTTGTATTCCATTACTTACATATTTTGAATGCTTTCAACACTGCATATGTTTTCAACAGGAAAAGTTTCCTCACTGTTGGAGTGATACAACAGTGGGACCAGCTGCCTCTAGAGGTGGTGGGCTCTTCCACCCTGGAGACATTCAAAAAGAACCTGGACAGCCACCCAAGTGGGATGTTGTGACCTGGTGTCCTGCAACAGCCCCAATGGCTTTCATGGTCCCTTCCAACTGTACTATTCTATAATTCTATGATATAGTATTGAAGGGGTTTTTTCTATGCTGTTCTATTAAAATATAGATGTTTTCTTGGCTGTAGCTGTATCATCTCTAAAATCTGCTAATATATACAGTCATTGCAACAGCAGTTGATCTGAGCAATTCTGTTTCTTGCTGAACTGACCAGGAGAAAAAGTGGTCTTTGATGGCAGTTTCCCCCACAGCCCCAGCAGTGATCACCTGCAGCTAAAGATAAGACTGATCATCATAATGATAGGTATATTGGTAGGTGCAGGATATCAAGCTGATGAAATCAAGACACTGAGCAATACATTTCAACATAATCTTGCTTTCAGTATGAATATCCTCAGTAGCCCTAGGCAGGCCTCACTCTATAAGTCTCAGCACATCCATATAAGGCTGGCAACACAGGGCAATTTCATAGAATGCTTACGTGCTCTAAGCCCTGACAGTGCTGGCTCCAGCCCCAGCTTCTGGAGGGCACGTGCACAAGGCAATTCCACAGGCCTTCTCCACCCGTGTTTGGTGGCCATGGCCACCAGCTGCTCTCACTCGGTGCCCTCTTACTCATCAGGGCTGCCACTAGCTTGCTGGGCAGGCTGTGGCATCTGCGGCTCTTCCTCACCACCACCACCACCACCGCCCGGGCCAGAGCAAAAGACTGAGAATTAGCAGATGGCCCAGGTGAATTGCAGCAGTGAGTCCAGAGGGTGCTTGCCAGTCATCCCCAGCCCAGCTGCAGGCCCAGGCCAACCCTTGGAACCAGTCCTGATGCTGGTCATTAGCCTTGCTTTGAAAGCCACTTTGAAAGATCAGCTCTCTGTGGAGGTATGTCTGACTTGGTATTTCCCAAACTTCAAAACATCCACATTGCATGCCTATTATCTGGGCAAAAAGGGTACAAGCTGTGTGGAAAAAGCTGCCGGCCGACTGTCTTCTCACCTGGGCTATTTTGATGATGTCTGGAATATGAAGGTATGCCTGGACAGGGGGGAGTCCCCGGCCAATGAGGTAGGCCTCGTCTGCTTTCTGCCGGTGCATCTGCCCTGTGTCCTGCTCAGAGTACACAGCCACGGTCCGGATGCCCAGTTCAGTGCATGCTCGGAACACCCGGATGGCAATCTCCCCTGGAACACACAAGCATCAAGAGCTCAGGAAAATTCAAGGTCCACATTATGAAAGCAGGCAGGCTGGTGGATAAAAAGGCAGCATGCTCACCTGTAACTGTCATTTATGCATTCACATATGTGGGCTCAGTTCCTGTGTGGATGGATCCTGTTACCAGGAGGACTTAGTAGCTGAGAGCATTTTGGCAGGAGCGCCCCCCCTCCAGGCATCCAGAGGCTTTCCCACCTTTTTGAGTTCAAAAATCACCACGGTGGCCTTGGGACTGAGGGAGGATCAATAAGACTGACCCCATAGCAGACTAAGTCAGTACAGCGCAAGGCAAAAATCACTGACTCTCTTATGACACCCAGTGAGGCCAGTGAGTGGGTTGTGCGAATGCATAGTCAATCACTTGAAGAATGACAGAAGCAAGCAACCAATTTTACTTCTTCATGGTCTCCATGCATCACCCATATGGGTGATTAGCAGGCTTACCTAGTCCTGGACGATAGGAAGCAGTCATTACTGAAGTACTAATGAGAGGACTGCCCTCCCAAGAGTGCAGCCTACCCAAGTGCGAACATCAAGTGTGTAATGCTTTGCAAAGGTTGAAGGAGTTGTTCATAGCGCCTCCTTGCAATGGAATCCTGACATGTACAGCATGACGTTGTCATTGCTATGTGGAAAGGGCCAGACATCATGTGGAGCAGGTTTTTAATCTATCCAGGAATTGCAGGAATTGTTGAGAGTTCACAGGACAATGAAACCAGGCTGCAAGCTGTTGTGACAAGGAGGTTGTTCCTTCTTGCCTCCACAACAAAAAGGTTTGAGGTTTTACTGAGGGGTTCCATTCCAGAGCAATGAAATGCCAGCATTCTATGTACCTCGAGAGCAGACCTGGGCATTGTACGGCCCGTGGGCCACATCCGGCCCGATGGCTGACCCTGACTAGCCCGCAGGAGGTCACTGGCAAATTAAAAGTCAATGCAAATATATATCGTCATAATATAGATGCAAGCAATACAATTGCACTGCTTTTATTTTGAAGGATCTGCTATATTGAATTGAATTTATTGCTTTTCAGGTAATGTTAATGTTAATGTTTTTGTGGATATTCATTAAATAGTGTTGTTCTGTGCTCCACATTTTCATTGCATCATTGTAATGTTCCATGTACTGTTTTTAGAGAGATACATATTGAGCAGAGCTGTGAGTGCATTGGTCCGGCCCTTAGCAACTGTCAGAGTTTCTCATGTGGCCCCACAGGAAAATCAAGTGCCCACCCCTGCCCTAGAGTATTGCAGTGTAGACTAGGCTGGTGAAACAGTGTTCAGATCTAGAGGAAATGAAGACAGCGAGATTTTAGGAAGGAGGGAATCTTCCAGGTGCAACACCATCTTGTCTCAGCGAAAGACAAAATATGAGGGATCAACCCAAATGCCACACAACTCACTGGATTGGCAAGCAGACATGATAGCCACCAGAAAGGCTATCTGCCATGAGAAAAGGTGGAGCTCAACAGCAGCCATTGGCTCAGTTTGCTTGTTAAAGCCTGAAAAAGCACCAACAAACTCCTAGCAGGTGTGAGAGTCCAATTATGAGGATTGATGCTATTTAGAAAGTGGATTAATGTTTTTTAGGGGACTAAGTAACAGCATCATCTTATTATACATGTGATGCTGTGCTCTGTTGTTGGACCATCCTGAGACTTTTATGTATATGATGGGATACAAAAGTTCTACATAAATAAATAGATAGCAAGTGCCTACTGAAAACACGCAAGAAAACTGATGAACCCTGGATAGTATAATGGAAGGATGAAATGTCTGCTGGGTAAACATGGATGGGTGAAGCCTTCAGTCTGCATTGGAACAAGGTGATTGATTGATTGACTTGAAGTTTTATATCCTGCCCTTCACAATGTCTGGGTGGTAATGAGGTAGAGAGGAACCCTTCCATGTCATTGAAGCAGCAGAAGGCGCTTCACTCTGTAGCATACAACTTCCTTAGTTGATAGTTTCAAGGCAGCATCAAGGATAGCTCTCAACTCAACCAGCAAGCTTGTGTTAGTGTGCCCTAGGGATGGATCCTCCAAGCTTCCAGGTGGAGGGTGTTGACATCTGGATGGAGAATTCTTCCCCATTCCCAAGAGGTTTGGCCTCAATGGGAGCCAGATGTAGGTCCCATCTGAAAGCTTCAAGATGTAGGCACACCAAGGCTGCCTTGGCACCCAGGTGGTAATCAGAATGCAGCCTGTGACATCCCATTGAGCCTTTGCCAATCCCGACATTATCAAGGGGGGAAAGTGAAATAAAGCCCCTGCCCAGCAGGAACAGCCCCCGCCTAAGAGCAGAAGCTGCTGCAGAAAGCGTTGTCCTGAATGGCAAAGAGACCTATCAATAGAGTTCCCCAGCTGCAGATCTTGTGTAAGACCTTGGAGTTCATCTGCTAGTCAGGGATGCTGAGATTCCTCCTGCCCAAGGAATCCACCAAGGTGTTGCTGGTTCCAGCAATACGAATAGCAGTCAATGTGATGTGACTGTTCATACACTCGTCCCAGATACAAAGAGCCAGCCACATCAATGGAATTGATCTGGTTCCTCCCTGTTTGTTGCTATAGGAGACTACTGTGCTATTGTCCATGGTAGGAACCACAGGGGTTACTATCAAATGTGAAACCTGTGTCATATTTTCCATCTCCCTCAGGAACAGCATGGATACATTTGCCTGGGGTGCAAGCTGGTGTCCCTCATAGAAGAGAAGGTGAGGGGTCTGGAGGATGCCCTTTCCTTCCTCTGGGAAATAAGGGAAGGTGAATGATTCCTGGACACAGCCTAGACAGCTCTCCAGACCGACTGGGAACAGCCCTCTTCTGAGCAGAAGGATGAGGGAGGGGCCAAGCAGGAAACAGCCAGGGAGACATGGGGGCATGTCAGCCACAGGACATGGCCTCCTCTGTCTCCTGGCGCTGACCTGCAGCTAGGAAACAAGTCTTCTCTGCTTGGGGAGGCTGGGGTGGATGATGACCTGGGGAACTGACCTGTTCAAGGTGGCAAGGTGAAGGAGAGCAAAGTTTAGAGTCACCCCCCCAGGAGATGGGGAGCTCCTCAGGGCATTGAACGTTACAAAGGTGCCAGGCCCTGATGGGTTATACCCGAGGGTACTTCAAGAGTTGGCGGGGTACTCTTGTGGCTGTTGGCCTCCATTTTGGGGGCCTTGTGCAGAACAGGTGAGGTTCCAGAGGACTGGAGGGTGGCGTCAGTGGTCCCAATTTTCAAAAAGGGGAGTAGTGGAGATACGGGGAATTACGGACCAGTTAGCCTTACGACCACTGTAGGAAAAACAATGGAAAGGCTCATAATAGGGAGAGATCTAGTGGTGCTTGATAGGGAAGGGAGGCTGGCGGCCACAGAACACGGCTTCCACAGAAACAGGTCCTGCCAGACAAACCTTGTGGAATTCTATGACAAGGTTTTGAGGTAGCTAGACAGAGGGGATGTGGCTTTCAGAAGCGTCATCCTCCAGAACATTCTACCTGCCCTGCAAGGAGGGGACTGACTTGAAAGATGCCTACTTCCACATTACCATAGTCCACTATTGTTGACACTTTCTATGTGTCCAGACTGGAGATGAGATGTTCCAATTATCTGTACTTCCCTCTGGGCTTTTAGTTGCCCCCAGGACCTTTGCTAAATTCATGGATTTAGTGTGCCCCCAAGAACTTAAAGTTTTCCTGTACCTTAATGACTGGCTCATAGTTGCATCATCTAGGGCACAACTATCATATTTTATCCATAACACCTCTCTCTCCTACAGACTGGGACTCTGTGTTAACCATGAGAAGCCTGGATTTCAGCAAGGCCTTTGACAAAGTGCCACATGACATCCTGGATGAGAAATTGAGGAGTTTCAGGATAGGCCTATGCTCTGTCTGATAGGCATGGTTGATTGACCAAAAGCAGAAGGTAACTATTAGTGGGGAATCATCAGGATGGTGGCCAGTGATGAGTGGGACCCCAGCAGGGCTCTGCCCTGGGACCAATTCTGTTCATTCTTTTCATCAATGACCTGGAAGTGGTGGTGATCAGTCTGCTGATCAAATTTGCTGATGATACTAAAATGGGGGTGGTGGTCACAACTGAGGAGCAGGTACTCTGGATCCAGAAGGATCTGGACAAACTATACTACATTGATGTGTCAGCAACTGGAGTACTGTGTTCAGTTCTGAGCTCTACATTACAGGAAGGATATAGCCATGTTGGAATCAGTGCAGCATAGGGCCATTAGGATAGTGGGCGAATTGCAGGGAAAGCCGAATGGGGCAAAACTGAGGGAACTGGGTCTTTTCAGCCTGGAGGAGACTCCGAGGGGATCTGTTGGCAACATATAGGTATGTGAGGGGGTGTCACACAGAGGTGGCTCAAGACTTGTTTTCCCCTGTGGAAGAGGGCAGGATGTGTTCCAATGGAGGAAAGCTCAGGAAACCAAGTTTCAAAATGGATGCCAGGAAGTATTTCTTGACAGTTAGGACCCCTAGAGCATGGAATGGGCTTCCATGGGAGGTGGTTGAAATCCCAACGGTTAGGGTGCTCAAGGTTAGGCTAGACATGCACATGGTAGGTATCTCATGAGTGGAGCTGGCTGGAGGCGAGGGTCAGACTAGATGGCCCAGGAGACCCCTTCTGACTTTGTTTGTTTCTATGTTTGTATCAACATAAATGGAACAGTGAGTCCACCAGTCAAGACTAGATTGGACAGCAGAGGGCACCAGAATATATCTGTGGATAAGATAAGATGGTAAAGTACAGATGAACCATAATTGAACCAGTAGCATTGAGAGCCTCGCCAAGCAGACTACCGATAGGGTTGCACCATAAGTCAAAGAAGCCACTGAGTTTGAAGGACCATAGCAACATGTTGCCAGCAGAGCTTAGATGCCATCTCAATGAGTGCTGCTGTTTGGGGTTCTGGGAGATATGCTGCTGTTGTGATGGAGTCTAGCATGCCCAAATGTAGAGGATAGATGGGGAAGGGGAGAGAACAGATTTTTCTGAGGTAAAGACCCAGTTTATCTGACAAAGTGCATGATGGTGAATTTGTTAAGAAGTGCATGGTTAACATTAATGGAGGACATGTGCCCTGTTAAGATATCTTCTGTTAGTTGTTTCAGTTATCTGCATCTACAGTCACCAGGCATGTTGAAGAACTAGAAGAGCTGCATATGTCACTGACAGTCAAGGCAAAAAGTTTTGATTTTTTTTCCTTTGGCATTAGATGAGAGCCCTAACACTATAGACACTGCTCAACTAATAATTCTTATTGGGGGATAGATTCCAATTTCAGAATTAAAGAAGAATCGTGTGCATTGCAGAGTTTGAAAGGGACTTGCTTGCTTGCTAGTCGCGAACTCATGTCCGATCCATCCGCGACCCCATGGACAACATTCTTCCAGGCCTTCCTGTCCTCCACCGTCCCCCGGAGTCCACTTAAACTCATGCCGACTGCTTCAGTGACTCCATCTAGCCACCTCATCCTCTGCCGTCCCCTTCTTCTTTTGCCATCTATTGTCCCCAGCATTAGGCTCGTCTCCAGGGAGTCCTTCCTTCTCATTAGGTGGCCAAAGTATTTGAGTTTCATCTTCACTATCTGGCCTTCTAAAGAGCAGTCAGGGTTGATCTTCTCTAGGACTGACCGGTTTGATTGCCTTGCGGTCCAGGGGACTCGCAGGAGTCTCCTCCAGCACCACAATTCAAAGGCCTCAATGCTTTTGCGCTCAGCCTTTCTTATGGTCCAGTTTTCACAGCCATACATTGCAACTAGGAAAACCATAGCCTTGACTATACACACTTTTGTCGGCAGGGTGATGTCTCTGCTTTTTAGTATGTTGTCCAGATTTGCCATAGCTTTCCTCCCAAGGAGCAAGCTTCTTTTAATTTCTTGGCTGCAGTCACCGTCTGCAGTGATCCTGGAGCCCAAGAAAATAAAATCTCTCACTTCCTCCATTTCTTCCCCATCTACTTGCCAGAAAGTGAGAGGACTGGATGCCAGCATTTTAGTATTATTAATGTTGAGTTTCAAGCCAACTTTTGCGCTCTCCTCCTCCACCTGCATCAAGAGGCTCTTTAGTTCCTCTTCACTTTATGCTATTAGAGTGGTATCATCTGCATATCTGAGGTTGTTGCTATTTCTCCCAGCAATCTTAATTACAACTTGTGATTCATCTAGCCCCGCCTTTCTCATGATGTGTTCTGCAAATAAGTTAACTGCCTAGTATACAGCGACAGTATACAGCCTTGCCAAACTCCTTTCTCAATTCTGAACCAATCAGTAGTTCCATGCCCAGATCTCACTGTTGCTTCTTGACCTGCATACAGGTTTCTCAAGAGACAAATAAGATGGTCTGGTAATCCCGCTTCTTTAAGCACTTGCCACAATTTGTTGTGATCCACACAATCAAAGTCTTAAGCGTAGTCAAAGAAGCAGAAGTAGATGTTTTTCTGGAACTCCCTAGCTTTCTCCATGATCCAGCATATGTTGGCTATTTGATCTCGAGAAGGAAGGACTCCCTGGAGAAGAGCTTAATATTGGGAACAATAGATGGCAAAAGAAGGGGACGGCAGAGGATGAGGTGGCTAGATGGAGTCACTGAGGCAGTTGGTGTGAGCTTAAGTGGACTCCGGGGGATGGTGGAGGACAGGAAGGCCTGGAGGAATGTTGTCCATGGCGTCGTGATGGGTCGGACACGACTTTGCGACTAACAACAACAACACCTATTTCCTACGGTGGTTCCTCTTGCGTCTAAATCCCTCTAACCACCTCCATTCGCATCCATGGCGGCACTCTCCTTTGCCTCCCCACCTTACTAGCTAGAGGTATCATCAAGGCTTGAGCCTCCAAAACCTCCCTTCTGAGTGCTGTCCACCCCTCCTCAACTCGCTTACCTTCCAGTAACCTATCCCAGGAGACTTTCCCCAGTCTGACCTTCAGTTGGCCAAAGTTGGCCCTCTTGAAGTCCCAGTTTTTAGTGCTCGACCTGCTGCCTGTCCCCAGTCCCCTGCTCTCAAAGCAAAGGATGGAGTGATCACTCGCATCCAGAGCTCCCCTAATCTGTACTTCATCTATCAGCTCCTCCCTATTGGT
>NW_025336182.1:203429-265835 GCF_004798865.1 Varanus komodoensis
TCTCCCATAATTACTGTGTCTCTCCCCTGAGATATCCTTAGAATCTGGTCTGTCAGGACATCATCCAGGGTCTCAAGTTGACCTGGAGGGCGATAACATACCCCCACTGTCAGATCTCTTTCCCTGTCAAAACCTCTAAGTTTCACCCAGACTGCCTCTACCAAATCCCCATCTGTGCTCCATTCTATCTCACTACATCCTATCCCTTCCCTGACATATAAAGCTATGCCCCGTCCCTCTTTCCCTTCCCATCCTTTCTAAAAGGTGAGCATGTCGTGAGCGGAGCCGGCTGGAGCTGGGGGTCAGACTAGATGGCCTGGTAGGCTCCTTCTGACTCGCTCTGTTTCTATGCTTCTATGTTTCTAAAAAGGTGATACACCTCTCTGTTTACATTCCAGTCTTGCCTTTCATCCCACCACGTTTCCGTGATCCCCACCAGGTCATACCCTCCTATTCCCAGGAGAGCTTCAAGCTCTTCCTGCTGATTACCCATGTTTCTAGCATTGGTGTACATGCACCTCAACTCCTTCCCACCGCTTCCTTTCCTTGGAGTTTCCAGCCTCCTCCTTCCTCCCATCCTCCCTGGCCCCTCTCTGTAGGAGTCCTGTCAGCCCCTGCAGTACCTCTAAAACCCTGCTTCCAGAGCCCTGATCCTATCCCCACACTTGTCCAGTGCAGACATGTTTCTTGGGGGTCTGAACCCACCCACCCCTGGCTCAGTTTAAAGTCTTCTGGACGAAGCTCGCTAGAGCATCTCCAAAGGATCTTTTCCCCATCCTCGTGAGGTGCAACCTGTCCCTTGCCAGAAGTCCATTGGCAAGAAACTGAGTGCCATGGTTAAGGAACCCTTCTGGCACCACACCCTAAGCCAGTCATTCACCTCGGAGACACTCCTGTCCCTGCCTGGCCCAAATCCACGGACCAGTAAGATCAATGAGAAGGTCACTTGGGCCTTTAGCTCCCTGAGTTTCTTCCCCCAGGCCTCAAAGTCCCTGGTGACACCCTGCCTGGCTACATCGTTTGTGCCCACATGGATCACCAGGAGCGGCTGGTGACCCCCGGAGCGAACAAGACGCTCCACTCTATTCTTCACATGCCGGATGCGTGTGCCCAGCAGGCAACAGACCTCCCTTGCCTCAAGGTCAGGGTGGCACACTGCCGCCGCAGTGCCCCTCAGCAGGGAGTCCTCGACGATGATCACCCACATAGTTCTCGGTCCACATACTGCTGGTCCCTAGCTTGTAGGATTTTGAGACAAACTTTTCTAGCATGCGATATGAGTACAATGGTATGGTAGCTTGAACATTCTCTGGCTTTGCACTTCTTCGGAATTGAAATGTAAACTGACTTTTTCCAATCCTGTGGCCACTACTGAGTTTTCCAAATTTGCTGGCATATTGAGTGCAGAGAAATAGAGGAGTCTTTTAGGATTTTACATTGTCTTTTAGGATTTTGAATAGCTCAACTGGAATACTGTCACCTCCACTAGTTTTGTTGTTGCTCATTTAACTTCACATTCCAGGATGTCTGGCTCGAGGTCAGCGACCACCCCATCATTGGTATCAGGGACTCTTTCTTGTATAGTTCTTCTGTGTAATCTTGCCACCTCTTCTTAATCATTTCTGCCTCTATTAGGTCCCTGCCATTTTGGTCCTTTATCATGCTCACCTTTCCACGAAACATTCTCTTCATATCTCCAGTTTTCTTGAAGAGATCTCTAGTCTTTCCCATTCTATTGATTTCCTCCGTTTCTCTGCACTGTTCACTTAAGAAAGCATTCTTATCTCTTCTAGCTATTCTCTGGAATTCTGCATTCATTTGTTTGTATCTTTCTCTTTCTCCCTTGCCTTTTGCTTCCCTTCTTTCCTCAGCTATTTGTAAAGCTTCCTCAGACAGCCATTTTGCTTTCTTGCATTTCTTTTTCTCTGAAATGGTTTTAGTTCCTACCTCCTGTACAATGTTGCAAACTTTGCTCCATAGTTTATCAGGCACTCTGTCAATCAGATCTAATTCCTTAAATCTATTAGTCACCTCCATTGTCTATTCATCAGGGATATGATGTAGGTCAGGGGTCTCGAACTCGCGGCCCGCGGGCCAATTGCCTAGACGGGTGGGGCACGGGGGAGGGGCCCTGCGGCCTTCAAAGAGCTGGCAGCGCACGGGCCGGCTGCAGGACGAGCGGCCCACCACCACCGCGGTGGTGGAATACTTGATGCGGCCCAGCCTCACCCAGATTCTACTTCCAGCGGCCCCCAGGTAAGTTGAGTTTGAGACCCCTGATTCAGGTCATACCTGAGTGGCCTAGTGCTTGTCCCTACTTTCTTCAATTTAAGCCTGAATTTTGCCACAAGAAGCTCATGATCTGAGACACAGTCAGCTCCTGGTCCTGGTTTTACTGACTCTATAGAGCATCTCCATCTTTGGCTGCAGAGCACGTAATCAATCTGATTTCTGTGTTGACTGTCTGGTGATGTTCATGTGAAGAGTCTTCTCTTGGGTTGTTGGAAAAGAGTGTTTGCTATGAGCAGCGTGTTTTCTTGAGAAAATTCTGCCAGCCTTTGCCCTGCTTCATTTTGTACTCCAAGGCCAAACTTGCCTGTTATTCGATTATCTTTTGGCTTCCTACTTTAGCATTCCAATTCCCCATGATGATACAGACATCATTTTTGGTGTTAATTCTAGAAGGTGTTATAGGCCTTCATAGAACTGGTCAACTTCAGCCTCTTCAGCACCACTGGTTGGGGCATAGACTTGGACTACTGTGATACTGAATGGTTTGCCTTGCATTCAAACTGAGATCCTTCTGTCATTTTGGAGACTGTATCCCAGTACTGCTTTTCCTACTCTTTTATTGACTATGATGGCTACTCCATTTCTTCTGAGGGATTCTTTCCTGCAGTAGTATATATGATGGTCACCTGAATTAAATTCACCCATTCCTGTCCATTTTAGTTCACTGATTCCTAAGATGTTGATGTTCATTCTTGTCATCTCATGTTTGATCACATCCAGCTTACCTTGATTCATAGATCTTACATTCCAGGTTCCTATGGAGTATAGATCTTTGCAGTATCGGACTTTCCTTTCACCACCACATCTGCAACTGATTGTCCTTTCGGCTTTGACCCAGTCACTTCATTCTTTCTGGTGCTACTAGTACTAGCCCTCCGCTCTTCCCCAATAGCACATTGGACACCTTCCCACCTGAGGGGCTCATCTTCTGGCATCATATCTTTTTGCCTTTTGGTACTGTCCATGGGGTTTTCATGGCAAAGACACTGGAGTGGGTTGCCATTTCCTTCTCCAGTGGATCATCTTTTGTCAGAGCTCTCTGCTATGACCTGACGATCTTGGGAGCCCTGCAAGGCATAGCTCATAGCTTCATTGTGCTAGGCAAGCCCCTTCGCCATGGCAAGGCAGTGATCCATGAAGTGGGGTCAGCAGAAGACAGCTACAAAAATCACACTGACTAGGTAAGCAAGTGCAGCTAGAGAAAAGGATTCCACAGTAAAATATTGTTCCAAAATGGACCACGTTCAAATTAAAATTTCTTCACTGATCTCTGAATTTTTACTTTTGATCTAAATCAGTAGGTTAATTATTTTGTTACATTTTGATTTAAGATGGTTGAGGACCACTGGTTTAGAGGAAGAAGGAAAGCATGTGAAAGAGAATATGCGTATACAGAAAGACACTATGATTTTTTAGCAGTAAAGAGAAGAAAAAACAGCCTAGACTCATAAGGGAGAGAAAGGACTTGAAGAGGCGCCAAATGCTGTTGAAAAAAACTGAAGGGATTGGTGGGAACACCTCGCTTTTATACTAGATGCTGGCATAAGAGAGGAGTTCCTGCAAACACTCTTAACTGGTAAATCTTCCCAGAAAAATTTCCATGCAGGCACAGAGCCCATCTGTGTGAGGCACAGAGACAGCTAAGAAAAGGTGTCCCAATGTGTCAGATTATTTAAGATATTTCTGATATTTTTAGTACCAGTATGAGAAGCGCAAAAAACATTCACAATCTAAAAAGAGGTAGGCTCCCTTTCTTCTCACATGGAAAGGAATGCCTCTTGTAAGGCTCTTTTACTCATTTCTATGCATTGTTATTACTCACAAGGGTCCGTACCTAGAACCACTGTGAAGTGTTTGGCACAGCTCTGCAGTATAGACAGTAAGCATACCTCTGAGCATGTACAAAGCACACCTCTCATTGATGACAAGGCATGCACAGTAACTTGACCCTGAATTATAAAGGGGCTGTGTTTCCAGCAAGAGATTTTGTGGCCAAGTTGATGGCACTTCTCCAGTCTCCTCTGAGTTTTGGAAGAAGTGAGAATAGCTCAGTCCAAGAATTGTGGTGCAAAGAGCCCAAACCCCCATCCCACCTCCTACACCTCCTCACCTCTGTTTGCCACCATAACCTTTCGGATGGGCTTGTATTCCACACGCTGGGTGCTCTGGGTGGCGGCCGGACAGATCAAGAGCCGCTTGAGGGCCAAGAGGGCCACCCTGCTCTTTGAAAAACGCAGCTGAAGCATCTGCAGACAAGGGAAAAATAGTCAGCAACCCCATGCTTAGGCCTCATTATCTGCTGTCAGGTGTTTATGAAGAGTGAGACACCAACTCTTACAATAAAGCCGCAAACCAGAAAGGTCACCCCACCTCACTCCCTCTTATGCAGGCACACATGTGTGCAAACTCCACAGAAGAGCTCACAGAATCAAGTCCAGCCATGCCCAAAGTCCCATGCAGACCAGAGACCCCACCCGACACACCAGAGAACTCGTCCTCACTCCTCAGAGATTCTTTGTGTTTCAGCTCCCCTCCTCAGGAGATCAAATAAAAATTACTCTTGTTGTTTCTTCCAGGTAAGTTAAATTACGCAGAAACTCTCCAGATTACATTAAACATGTTTTTTTTAAATGTATACAAGGTCCTCTAATATATTCAAGTGCTGTTCACTGTACTGTAATCACTTTTGAAACTGCAGAGGATGAAGTGTAAAATGTAACTTGTAAACCTAAATGTAAAAGTAGGTTCTTTGCAATTTTGTCTCTAAGTACCTCAAAGGCTGTCACAAAGAGGAAGGTCAAGATCTCTTCTTGCAGATGCCAGAGTGTAAGACACGGAATAATCAATTCAACAACTCAGGTTCAGGCTAGAGATCAGGAAAAGCTTCCTCACTGTCAGAGCAGTACGACAGTGGAATCAGCTGCCTGGAGAGGTGGGGGGCTCTCCCACACTGGAGGCATTCAAGAAGAAACTGGGCAGCCCTCTGAGTGGGATGGTATAACTTGGTGTCCTGCAACAGGAGGGGGTTGGACCCTTTGAAGTCTACTATTCTATGATTCTATGAAATTATTTTGAGTGGTCCTCTTGCAACATGAATTGCCATATGAGACCCCAGAGCCTACAGCAGCTTGCTCTGATGACTTTGCAGCATACTTTGAAGGAAAAAATTGCTCAGATCTGTCAAGAGGTTGACTCCACCTTTGTAGCAGGATCTTTGGATGTGCCCAGTACAGCATTTTCAGTTCATGTTATGAATTTCAGTTATTGTGATCTGAGGATGTGGACAAGTTGCTTGGCTCTGTTCCTTTTACCACTTGCCCACCAGACCCTTTCCCATCACGGCTGGTTGGAAGATTGGTGGATGGGATTCCACCCATCCACCAATGCAGGCTGTCAATGCCTCATTGAGAGAGCCAGTGGTCCCTGCCTGTCTGGAGGCAATAATTAGACCACTCGTTAAAAGGCCAAACCTGGACCCAGGAACAGTTCCAAATTACTGATCCATCATGAACCTCCTGTTTTGGGGCAATGTGCTGGAGCAGGTGGTGGCTGGGGAGCTTCAGGTGCTCTTGGATGAAACAGATTTTCTAGATCCATTTCAATTGGGTTCCAGGCCTCAGTTTGGCACAGAGATGACTTTGGTTTCCCTGATAGATGACCTTTGCAGGGAGAGAGACATGGAGAGTATGACCCTGTTGATTTTCCTTCTCCTTTTGACTCCATTAACCATGGTATCCTGGACAGGTTGGCTGGGGTGGGAATTGGAGGCACTGTGTTACAGTGGTTCCACTCTTACCTGGCCAACCATGTCCAGAGAGGGGTGCTGGGGGGCAGCAGCTCTGCCGCATGGCCTTTGTGCCATGTCATTCCACAGGGATCTGTCCAGTCCTCCATGCTTTTTAACATATACATGAAACCACAAGGAGAGGCCATCAGGAGGTTTGGGTTGAAGTCTCAGTAGTATGCTGACAATACCCAGCTCTACCTCTCATTTCCATCTGATGCAGGTGAGGCTGTCTCTGTCCTATGACGATGCCTGGACTTGATAATGGACTGTGTGAGGGCCAATAAGCTGAAACTCAATCCAGGCAAAACGGAGGTGCTGCTAGTATGGGGTTTGCTTGACAGGATGGAGGGGCATTCCTCCGTCCTTGATGGGGTGGCACTCTCTCTCAGGGAGAGAGTTTGTAGTTTGGGGGTGCTTCTGGACCCGGGTCTATGCTTGGAAGCACAGGTGGACTCGGTATCCGGGGTGCCTTCTTACAACTGCACCGAATTTCCCAACTACGCCCCTACCTGAACGGACATGGCCTTAAGACGGTCACCCATGCCCTGGTAACAGCACAGATTACTGCAGTGCACTCTGTGTGGGCCTGATGTATGTATGGGGTTGTTTGCCTTGTACCCTGCCTTTCTAACAAAGGGAAAGAGTGCTCAAGGCAGCTCTCACTGGGGCAAGTCAGTGGTCATAAAAACCTGCTTGCCTTCGGCTGCTGGAAAAGTGACCCCTGGCTAGCAGCTCTTGGACCAGCTGGGTCATTGGGCTGCTTCCTGAGAGTCCTCTTGAGCCCAGCATCAGTCTGCATACAACACAACCAAGATCCCTCCAAGCCTTCTTCGTCTAAGAGACCATCCTCAGGAGACACGCACCTGCCTTCTTACCTCACAGAACATCCACAAGGTTTCTGACACCTTCTGGTCACAAACAATTATCCAGGTTAGATGTTAAGTTATCCAGCAGCTTTCTTCCCTCCAAATGAAAAATCTCACTACAAGCATAAAATGTAGCCCCAAGTCTCCTTCAGCCCCACTTTAGCATGTTTCAAACTTCAGGAGCCCATTTGCTCCCCAAAGATGGAGTCCTTGGCCAGAAAAGAGAACGGTGTGACCTATTACATCAGGCAGTTCAACAGGACTTCCACAGAGAGGGTCGTCCACTGGGCAAAAGCAAGTAAGGCAACCATCAGTGTCATGCTTGTGGACTTCCCAGGTACCTCTTGAGGCCATGGATGGAAATGCTGGGTGAGATGGGCTTATATAACAACTGGGTGATTTCATGAATGACAGCTCCACCAAGGCCTGAGAGCCAAGACAAGGGAACCAAGTAAGAACACTCGCAGGCTCAGGCACTCCAGTCAAATAGCTGGATGCTCTCTTCCACTTTCCGTCCTCCTACATGGCTTTTAGGTCATCATCCCCTGCCCCTAGTCTGTGGCCACTGTGGCTGATTAGTCTACATTGGGCTGTTTTCCCCCTAGAGGGATTCCCCTGCTAAAGTCATTTGAGTGGTTCTCCCAAGCCTGATGAAGCCTTCCTCTTGTGCTGCTTTGAGTACTTATGGGTCCACACGCAGTTCTTTGGAAAAAGAAGAAATGAGGACAGGTAAATACAACTGCCTCTATCTCAGAATACCAGGTGTTAGGAAGAAAGAAAGGAAGGGGTGGAATGGATGACTTGTAGTTTTCCCAAAGCCATGTGGCTGCCCATTGGGGGATGGAGAGCACTGCTCCTACCTCACCTAATCCAACAGGGCAGTGCAGGACACCAGGGGGTGGGATCCACACGTGGCAGGACCTGGGCCACTGCTCCTCTCCACTTATTTTAAGTGCAAATCACCTGTGGGATGTCTAAGGAAATTATCCTAGCAGTAACTGTGGCTGCAACCTGTTCACTTCCCTGGGAGTAAGACCTGCCGATGGGACTTAATTCTGAGCAGAAGTGCAGAGGACAGCAGTGTAAATCACCGTCAACCACCACTTGCGTGCACAGCCATGCATACCTAGCGGCACACGGACTAATCTGCTGCTCCTTTTCCTGGCCAGCTTCTCTTTGTTAAGCAGACATTAGCTGAACTCGGAATGTTCTTCAGTGTGGCATCTGTTTCTATCAGACTGACCAAAAGGTTCATCAAAGATTGTGAACACCAAGTAGTATCAGTAGACTAAAATCCAGGTACCTCAGTAAAAGGAAGATGAGAGGCAGATACTTTCAGGTCTAGGAAAGGTCAAGTATTCCTTTGTGCAGTGCATGTGCAGCTGAGGAATGCAGTGCTGCACAGCACAACACAGTGGGTGAGTTTGCAAAATGGTTGGACAAGTGATGAGAGGCGGGGCACTTGAGCAAAACATGATCAATGCTCATGGGATCATCAACATGATGGAAAGAGAAAATTATGTTTCCCTCTCTTTAACAAAGTATTAAAACCACCTGATTTTCAGAAGGCTCAGGAGAGGCATAAGCAAATATATTATTAAAGTACAAAAATACTTTATCAACAGAATATGTTGCTGTTCACAGCAGTAATTCACCTAGGTAAAACCTGCATGTTCAATAGCAGTATATCTATCACTAAATAGCAATGGCTGAGTACAGGGAGCACCATGGCATTCAAACCCTGCTCCTGGGTTCCCCAGAGATGTCGGAAGCTGCCTGCCACAGACTTGGGCCACTTGTCCCCCTAGCTCAACATGGTCTGTCCTGAACAGTGGCGTCAACGGCCCTCTGGCCCCTTCCAACTCTACTGTTCTGTGATTCTATTATTCTATGATTCAGCATTAAGCTGCCATTGTTAGAAAATGAAAAACCATTGAAAAGGAAAGGGATCCGTTATATAAGATGTTATTAGGCTTCACTAACTCTTTCCCTTCCTCATTTTGTAGCTGATTTAATCCAATAAGCTGCTGGTCCCAGAAAACACTTTAATAAGCCTAACACATTTTGCAAAGGTATTTCCTTTCCTCAGGAGCTGCAAATAACATTTTGTTATAGAACAGTACAGGAATTGAATGCTGAACCGATATGAAAAATTAGGCAAATGACAGAGAACTGATCTATCAAGGACTGTTAGCCACAATGGCTCGCTAGTTCCGTTTCCTGAGAATTCCAGCTGCTGAGGATAAACTGTGGGCACCCTGCAGCCATCACACCCTGCTGCCTGCCTACTTGTAGCTTCCCAAAGCTGCCTGGTCTCCACTGACAGGAGCCAGCCAGGCTGGAGCCCCAGTGGCCCTGCCAGCAAGGGGATTTCTTCAGAACAAGGAAACACGAATTCAACATACCCCGAGATGTCCTCCAAGGAAAATGTGCTCTTTGGGATGGAGCTGGTGCCGTGTGTGTGTTTCTTCCTCCCCCTAGCCACAACAGCACTGCAGTCCAGGTGGAATCTGGGGCACAGGAAGGCCTGGAGCGGCCCCTGAACTTTGGCAGCAGTTGGCCAATAGGTAAACAAGGGCGCTTCTGCAGGCAGTGTGACAGCAGCAGCAATCCAGGGCACAAGGCAGCCCAGCGAGCAAACGTGCTGCCAGAAGCCAATCCAGAATGAAAAAATGGGTGAGATGAGAGGGACTTAGTCCTCTTAGAAAGGCATAATCTCCTCCATTTACTTCTATTGCTGCTATACTGCAAGCTCTGGGAAGTGCAGGATGTTTACAAGATGCATTGTGTTCTAAGGAGTACACAGGGGAAAGCTGAGAACATCTTTGTAAAAATCAGCTGCTTGTCTTCACTGTAAGACATGCCTTCTGATCACACATGAAAGCACTACGATGCTGAGCACTGGGCTTGGGCTTCCAGGGCCTAGAACAGGGCCTAACAGAGGGAGGATGCCTTCCCCACTCATACTGGGGATCGCATAAGACCACAGATTACAGCTAAATAAACTATTATGTATCTTATTACAACAGAGTGAGGACATAATAAATATGTAAAGGCAACACAACCAAAGGATGGCTACTCTGAGGACACATCATAGTTTGGGCCACCAGCATGTCCAATGAGAGCTGCAGAACAAGGGAGAGAAGAGCGGTGTGGCTGAAGTCATGGAGAAATTAGAGGGTGCCAAGAAGCTCCCACTGCACAGGAGGCCTTGTTGTTCAAGATGGAAAAGACATGGCATTTGGGCCATGTGAGCAGTAAAGCAGAGAATGAAATCAGGAAAATGAGAAACTGCAATGTAGATATTGACCAGATGAGTGTCCGCTGTAGAGCTTATAACAATCCAGGGTTTATCAGGTGGCCTGTTAAGAGCACAGATTTTTCCTGATGACCAAACAACAAGTGATTAGGGTTTGATCAGAGAGACATGAGAGTGTGGAAAATATAAAATAAACTTCTGCCAAGAAGGTCAGAATGTGCAAAAGATAGCCTGGAACCAGTTGTGTTGACCCTGGAAGTGTAGGTTAAGATAACCATATACAAAAATCATGAAATGTTTTCTGCTATGATGTTTTGCCCTTTGGTACTGTCCATGGGGTTTTCATCTGCACTGTCCATGCAGGCGTACAACTCCTTCTAGAAATAACACCAAAAAATGATGTCCGTATCAACATGGGGGATTGGAATGCTAAAGTAGGAAGCCAAAAGATAACCGGAATAACAGGCAAGTTTGGCCTTGGAGTACAAAATGAAGCAGGGCACAAGCTGGTAGAATTTTGTCAAGAGAACATGATAGTCATAGCAAACACTCTTTTCCAACAACCCAAGAGATGACTCTACACATGGACGTCTCCAGATGGTCAACACAGAAATCAGACTGATTATGTGCTCTGCAGCCAAAGATGGAGAAGCTCTATACAGTTAGTAAAAACAAGACCAGGAGCTGCCTGTGGCTCAGATCATGAGCTTCTTTTTGCAAAATTTAGGCTTAAATTGAAGAAAGTAGGGAAAAGCACTACGCCACTCAGGTATGACCTAAATCATATCCCTGATGAATATGTAGTATACTGTCATCCTGCCTATTTAGCTTATATGAAGAGCACATCATGAGAAAGGCAAGGCTAGATGAATCACCAGTTGGGATTAAAATTGCCAGGAGAAATAGCAACAACCTGAGATATGCACATGATACCACTCTAATGGCAGAAAGTGAAGAGGAACTAAAGAGCCTCTTGATGCGGGTGAAAGAGGAGAGTGCAATAGTTGGCATGAAACTCAACATTAAGAAAACTAAGATCATGGCATCTGGTCCTCTCACTTCCTGGCACATAGGAGGTAGTGACAGGTTTTGTTTTCCTGGGCTCCAAGATCATCACACACAGGAACTGCAGCCAAGAAATTAAAAGAAGGTTGTTCCTTGGGAGGAAAGCTATGGCAAATCTAGACAGCATGCTAAAAAGCAAAGACATCACCCTGCCGACAAAAGTCAAGGCTATGGTTTTCCCAGTTGCAATATATGGCTGTGAAAGCTGGACCATACGGAGGCTGAGCACTGAAGAACTGAGGTCTTTTAATTGTGGTGCTGAAGAAGACTTCTGTGAGTTCTTTGGACTACAGGAAGATCAAACCAGTCAGTCTTAGAGGAGATCAACCCTGACTGCTCTTTAGAAGGCCAGATCCTAAAGATGAAACTCAAATACTTTGGCCACCTAATGAGAAGGCAGGACTCACTCGCAA
Organism: Varanus komodoensis; assembly: GCF_004798865.1. NCBI lineage: Eukaryota > Metazoa > Chordata > Lepidosauria > Squamata > Varanidae > Varanus > Varanus komodoensis. The sequence continues at coordinate 215,112 of NW_025336182.1, forward strand.
CTGGAGTATTGTGCTCAAGTTTTGAGCCCCTCATTAGAGAAAGGATATAGCCAGGTTAGAGTCAGTGCAGCGTAGGGCCACAAGGTTGGTGGCTGGTTTGCAGGGGATGCCGTATGAGGTGAGACTGAGAGAACTGGGTCTCTTCAGCCTGGAGAAGAGGAGACTCAGAGGGGATATGTTGGCGACATACAGGTATGTGAGGGGGTGTCACACGGAGATGGGTAGAGACCTGTTCTCCCCTGCAGAGGAAGGCAGGACACGCTCCAACAGAGCAAAGCTCAGGGAACCATGGTTCCATTTAGACGCCAGGAAGCACTTCCTGACAGTTAGGAGCCTGGCAAAAAGTAAACTGCAGCAATAAACCCACCTGGGGTCGCCACCTTGTTATGTTGACTTGAAGACACATTCTTGGCAGGGGCGTGCAGTGGGTGTCGGAGCGTGCTGGCTGGTGCAACGGATGCCTGCACTGGTTGGGGATGAAGACGAGCCAGAGGAGGCAGGATGGGAGTTAGATCAGTGCGCTTTCTTCCCAGCAAAACACACATCATTGTCGCAAATGGAGTGTGTGCAGAGAGATTGTACCTGTTGTCTGCTCATAGGTATACACCACACACTGCCATGGGATTCCCACCTGCCAGTGGGGCCACCCTCTCGCACAGAGGGGCTGATTTCATTCTCAAGCACTTCTATTTATTTCCATCTTTTGTATATGACCAGTTAACAAATCAGTTAAAGCTGCAAAATGAGACAGAATAAAATGAAGGACTGAATGAAGGAACGAAACTAGCAGCAGTAAAACCTTCAACAGACGAAACAAACCTTTCAATGATTTTAAATACTTGAGAGAATAAAACATGGCCAATGTGACCCATAGCCCAATTTCTCTCACATTCAGTGGACACCCTTCCTTCCCCCAGCACGCCACCACTCCAGCGCTGGCCTGCCCAGCTCTCACGCTGCATCAAAGCGAGCAGATGCTCCAATTGCTAGTTTGAATCATAGCCAAATTGGAGCTGGGTTCTCCTCCCAGTGCTCACCTTTCATGGTCCTGACACAGAGCAACCAAGGCAGTTCAAGCTTACAGTATTTTAATATTTTCCTAGTTCTGGAATGTATCTTCAGTTGTAAACTCTGTGGCTTGCTACTGGGATTGACCATCTGCCCTGCCCCCTTGCTAACTTTTCCAGAAAGGTCTGATTTCCCTGGACTCACAGATACAAGCCAGGCCTACTCAGCCAGATCACACTGTCTCAGATCACACTCACAGATGGCATCCTGGAGAGAAACCGGCACTATTACTCATGCTGAGAGGAAGGAGTGATGGAACAAAGACATGAGATCTTCATTTAAAGGGAGGGCCACGTGTTCCCAATGATCCCACTGCAGTGTGCCGAGTGAGGTTCGGGCCTAGAACACCCTCCTTCCTGGAAAAGTGGCTGTCACAGCTGTCCTGGCAGGAGCCCACCCACCTGCCCCATGACGCAGCTCTTTGCCTGCCTGCTCCTGACTATACTAAAACCTGTTTTGTTTTTTGCTTTCTTCAGTCTCAGGTTGTGTTTTCCTCCTGCTACCTGGACCTCATGGAAGGATTCAGCTGGTCTGGTTTTCTCAGATGAAGTTACTTGCATCCTAGAGCGCACCTGCTGTCCACTGCTGCCGCTGTGCCATCGCAGCCTTCCCTCCTCAACCAGGTCTGCCGTGCCCTGCTCTCCCCTGTTCCATCCAGCCAGCCAAGGCTGGTGGCAGCAGCTGAGGCCGTGCTCTCAGAGGGCAGCTGCGGCCAACTCCTGTGGCATGGAGGAGGGGAGGTGGGCCCTCCAGCCAGAGGATGTCTGGGACCTATTTAAATGCTTGCCCTCTAGGGTGGTGCCCTTGGGCAGCTGCAAAAGGGCACTGTCTGTTCGATGCCAGGGCAGTGCAGGCGGGGGACTCTTGTTTGGGGGTGGTGGGCTTGACTTTAATTGGGCCTGATTCCAATGGTCCGAATCTAGTCATACCCACATTTTATGATGATACCAGTTGTGCCTGGGGAGCAACATGAAGCTCCTATAAAGGTGATTACAGGTAGGGGGAAGTATGGTGCTGGGAAGGTGACATGTCAGCAAAGGAGAAGAGGGAAGAGATGCTTGGTGGTTATTCTCTCTTCTGGACACTTTCTAGACCTGCTGACCCCTGGCAACTTCATCAACCTGCCTGCAGGCAGGCTGGTGCTATTGTTGAATGTCAGGTCAGCCCAAAATAAAACCTCACTCACCCATGTTTTGATCATGGATGAGGGGGCCGGCCTGACCTGTATCACAGAGACCTGTGTGCTGGGAGAGGGAGGAGTAGCTCTCAGTTGTGTCCCCTGGGTGCTCTGTTCAGTGTCAGCATCACCTGGAGGGTCAGGGAGGAGGGGTGGCTGTTGTTATGGAGTTACTATGCAAATGCTGTGCTTTTAACTACCAATGGTAATATTGCATTGTTTTATACTTCCTGCTTCCTGTTCTTACCTTTGACCCGGATGCTGTAATACAGTGCTTCATGACTCCTCAGACTAACAGCCTGCAGTGTCATCCGTTCTATACATGAAACAGCTGTCATCTATAGAAATTCCTTTCCCCTCTCAAGTCTCCCTGTTCACTCAGGAGGTCTTGAGTGATTATATATTGTGTTGGGCTTGTTGCCAATTGCAGCAGCCCAAAACACCCCAAAAGTAGTTGGCCAGAGGAAGGCCCCATAGTAAAAACACCACAGTTATACTGTCCCAGAAGGGTGGGCGGATAAGAACAAAATGAACTTTGTGTAACCCACAGCTAACACGCTAGCCTGACCTTGAATACAGTAATCAAAGGGACAGTGGAAACTGGTTCTAGTCACCATGAAAGTTGCAAATGTGCAGGGAGTAAGAATATGGCAAGGCTGTGTGAATCTCGAGCAGAAAAGAAATAGACATGGGAAATGCCTGGTCCTGACAGAAGAAAAGACTCTTTGAACCAAACAGCACTGGGGATGTGGCTACATTGATGTATCAATGCATCAGAGGTGTATTAGGTGACCTAATTGGTTACCTAGGGTATAAAACGTATGTGCCTGGGTGCAGCTTTCGAGACACTGCTTTGGGCTGAACATCCCCTTTTGTTTCCCTTTATTCTACAGTGCACTAGAATAAAGCTGGTTTTGGCTCTAAGTCTCGTCTCAGGCTCCTTTTGGCTCAAGTCTGGGGTCCACCCGGGTTTGCCTTAGCTGTTGACTGGCTGAGTTCGGTAATAGGCTCACAAGACAGATTAGGGATTTTGTTGTTGTACCGCCCACACAGCTACACAACTAGCTTCCTGCCTAAACTGACGAAGATGATCTCAGACGTGGTGTTGAGGATCCCCAGAATATTGGTTCTGGGGGACCTCAACTTCCACGCTGAGGCGATTTTATCCAGGGCAGCTCAGGACTTCATGGTCACCATGGTCACCATGGCAACCATGGGACTGTCTCAACATGTCACTGGTCCAACACATATAAAAGGTCACACACTAACTGGACAGGGATATGGTGATCTGGAAGTGGAGGTATTAATATCAATCCCTTTGTCATGGTCAGATCACTTCCTTCGAAGTTTAGGCTTTTGGCCCCCCTTTTTTATTATTATTATTATTATAACATTTCTATGCCGCCCCTTGCTGAAACCTCGGGGCGGCTCCGAAACCTCTGCAAGGCAGCAGACCTATTAGAATGGCCCACCTTGGAGGCTGATGGATTCAGGTGGTTTCCAGAGGGCTCTGCAGATGTTTTTGGTAAATATGGCTGGCACTCCTGTTGAAGCCCAGGCCACTCTGTGGAATACAGAGATGGCCTGGGCAGTTGACACAATCACACCCAAGCGTCCTCTCCCCTTATGTGGAAGCTTCGTGGTATATGCTGGAGCTGAGGTCAATGAAGTGGGTGGGAAGATGGCTGGAGTGCAGATGGAGAAAAACTTGTAAGGAATCCAACTGAAAACAGCTTAGAGATCATTATCAAGTCTACACCACAGCAGTGAAGGTGGAAAAGAAAGCTTATTTTTTCGCCTCCACTGCATCCTCTCAGAGCCATCTAGCAGAGCTGTTCTTAGAGGTTCAGGGGCTCCTCCAAACTGGCCCTGTGAAAGAAATGGTGGAACCCATGGTGGCCAGTTGTGTGGAATTTGCACAGCACGTTGAGGATAAATTCACTCAGATCTGTCAGGAATTGGACTCCATGGTTGATGCAGTTCCTCTGACTGAGGAATCTGGTCCAATTTCATTGAATAAGTTTCAGTTTTTGAAGCCTGAGTATGTGGACAAGGTTCAACCTACTACCAGTAAGATCAACCCTTGCCCATCATGGCTGGTCATGCAAGATATGGTGGGTGTGGGCCCTGGGTCCTGGAGGCTTTGAATCTTCGTTAAGAGAGGGTGTGGTCCCTAAGCATTTATCAAAAACAGACTACCAGGATTATAATTAATGGAGAACTTACAAATACTATAGAAATTCAAAAGGGCACAAGACAAGGATGTCCTTTATCACCATTGTTATTTATATTGATTTTAGAAGTGCTAAATAGAAATATTAGAGAAGATATGGTTATTAAAGGCACTAGAATTAGAGATGAAAGCTATAAACTGCAAGTATTTGCAGATGACCTAGTTTTTATCCTTGAAGAACCCTTGGTGACCATGTCTAAACTTCTACAAAAGATAGAATATGGTGAAGTTACTGGGATGAAAATAAATAGAAAAAAGACAAAATTGTTAGTGAAAAATCTCAAACTGGAGCAGAGAAAAACTCTGATGGAACAAGTAGATCTTCAAATTGTTAAAAAGGTTAAATATTTGGGAATTTTCCTTACAGCTAAATGTACTACATTGAATGAAGATAATTATGATAAACTATTTAAGGACCTGGAAAAATGGGCTAATTTGCAACTATCTTTGTTGGGAAGAATAGCAATAGTTAAAATGAATATATTACCAAAGTTCTTATTTTTATTCCAAAAAATTCCCATAAAAATTGATAAAAAATTCTTTGGTCATCTAAACACCTAAATTTCGAGATTTGTATGGAAAAATAAGAAACCAAGGATTAAATTAAAAATGCTTCAGGAGGCTAAAGGGAACGGGGATTTTGGTCTTTCTGACTGGATGTTGCATTATCAAGCTTCTGTCTTAACATGGCTAAAAGAATGGATAACCTTGAGAAATAAGAGAATCCTCTATCTTGAAGGGCATGATTTGCAAATGGGTTGGCACAGTTATATGTGGCATGAGAAATGTAAGGCACATGGTTGCTTTTTAAACTATTATATTAGAATGTCGGTGTGGGAAAAGCTAAAGACAAAACTGTTCACTGAATTACCAAGATGGCTTTCGCCTATGGAAGCTCTTGTATATCCAAATGCATTGAATTTTGATATGATTGTGAGATATGATGATATTCTGGATAATGATGGAGGATTGAAACCGACCCAAGAATTACAAGAGCAGGGAATTAATATTTCTTGGTGGCATAAGGTTCAAATACAATCGAGATATGTTAAAGATTATAAAATGTGAGTTACAAAAGCCTCTAATATTTAAACATGAAGTTTTCTTATTAGTAATTGTACCCAATGATGTTGATAATCAAGCAATGTATTTGATTCTACATGTAATTACTGCGGTGAGGATTGCATTTGCCCAACATTGGAGGAGTGAAGAACCACCTACCAATGAACTGATTTTTAAAAAGATTTTGGACTGTGCTGAAATGGACTGATTGACTTTGTCTCTGAAGGAGAAGGAGGATACAGACTTCTATCAAACTTGGAATCTCTTTTGGAATCTGTTGGCTAGAAAAACAGGACTATGCACAGACTTGAATATGTTTATGGATTACTGTAAAAAAAAAGTACGGGGGGCTGACCCAGTGGGTCTGATGCTTTTGATGATTGGTGATTTTTGGTTTCTTTTTGTTAGTTAGTAGAAAAATAACAATAAAACTTACTGATAAAAAGAGAGAGAGAGAGAGAGGGTGTGGTCCCAGGTCATTGAAAGAGGTTGTTATTAGACTACTCCTGAAAAAGGCCAATATAGACCCAGGAATATGAGCAATTATAGACCAGCCACTAATAACCCCTTCTTGAGTAAATTGTTCAAGTGGGTGGTGGCTGGCCAACCTCAGACATTCTTGGATGCAATGGACCATCTTGATCCACTTCTATCAGAATTCAGACCTGGATTTGGCACAGAAACTGCCTTGGTCGCCCTATGGAATGACCTCTGCCAGGAAAGAGACGGGGACACGCAACTCTGTTGGTTCTTCTGGACCCCACAGGAGCTTTTGATACCATCAACCTTATGGCATCCTTCTGGACAGGGTAGTCGAGTTGGGAGCAGGGGGCCTTCCATTGTAGTCGTTCTGCTCCTACTTGACTGGCTGTGTCCAGAAGGTGGTGCTGCGGGATTATTACTCTGTGCCATGGCATTTATGCCATGGAGTTCTGCAAGGCTCTATTATATCCCCCATTTCACAAAGATGTGCTTGCCTTTCATCTATATATTGTGTCCTTGCTGAAGATAGTCTCTGACTTTTCTCCAGCTCAGGGTGGCACTTTACAACCCAACCTTTTTCCTTCACTGTCCTGGTTGTTAGTGGTGCTCTTTACCACCTTGATGTTCACAGTGCAACAGATTCCTACAAAAACTGCTTCTGCAGCTTCTGGCAAATGCACATACTCTTCTCAATGCCAGTAAAGTAGGTAACATAACAGCTCAACAAACCTATGGATTCTCTCACAGTTCACTCTACAAGAACCAAAGAAGTTTCTATGGCACTTGAGAGGGATAGCCCAGTTGTGGCGTGCCAATGGCCTGAAACCCAGTCCCAGCCATGTGTGGACTCAGTAGGACATGGTCTTTAACAGGGCCATTCCTCCTTCAGGGGTGCCATGAGGAGCCCCGGCCCATCTCCAATTAACTGACAGCTTGCTACTCACCCGTATGTGTGATGCTCAAGGACCATGAAGAAAGAGGACAGGTTGCCTACTTGAAACTCGTCCTCTGAGTAGTCATCTGTGCATTCACACAACCTCCACCTGCACCCTCATCCCTGCATAGAGTGCTTGCTTTACTTCAGTTCACTGGAAGCTGTAGCTGTTTAGGAGAACTAAGGGATAAATGGGAATGTCACACAGAAGCATGCACACTGGGTTGAGATGGGACTCCCTCCAGAAAAGTCTTCAAGAGGTCGAAAAACAGGCGCTGCCCTCATGATGAACCAACATGTATGAATGAACAGGAGACTCCTCAAAAGTGACAGTGACAAGTAAGCAATCCGGCTTCACTCAGGTGACAGCCTCTCACATGGCTGAAAAAGAGGAAGCTCAGAGCAAGCTTTTAAACAAACACTTTTAATTTTTGCTAGAAAAACTGCAAAGGGGCTAAACTGGGTCCAATCCCATAGCACCTCCCCTGGTCTGGAGAGGGCTGCATCAGTCGCACAAATGGCAAAGCAGCATGGGCAGATGCACCGCCCCTCGCTCCTGGACCAGAGGCATGTTCCATCCAAGCTATGCTGTGGCCTTGCTGCTCTGGCTGGAATTGATGGGGGATGAAACACTCAACAGCTTATCTGAAAAGTAACAGAGACTGAGGAGGAAAAGGGAAGGGTAAAAAGTCCCTTGAATGCAGTGACAAGGAGAATCAACATGGATTCCTCAAGAACAAATACTAACAGGCTAATCTGATTTCATTTTTTCTTTGGGTAACCTCCTTGATGGCCTGTGAGAATGCTGTGGTCATAATCTAGCTTGACTTCAGCAAAGCTTTTGACCAAGTGGCCCATGATCTCCTGATTTGCAAACTGTCTAAAAGTGGGCTAGATGGAACAACTCTCAGGTGGATCTACAGTTGGCTACAAATTGGACTCAAAGCGTGCTCATCAATGAACTTTCTCAAACTGGGGAGAGGTAGCAAGTGTAGCAACACAGGGCTCAGTCCCGGGGCCAGCGCTCTTCGACGTCTGCATTAATGGTTTGGATGAGGAAGTGCATGGAAGATGATATAAAATACCCTGGAAGGCAGAAAGTAGATTCAAGGTGACGCTGATGGGAGTGCTGGGCTGAAAACAACAGCATGAAATTAAATTGGGACCAATGCCAAGTTCCGCACCTAGGAAAAGAAACCAAATGCACTGTTACAAGATCAGAAATGCTTGGCTCAACAAATACTGCAATTGTTGTAGATCACAAGCTGAATATGAGTCAACAATGTGATGCGGCTGCAAAAAGAGCAGATGCTATTTTAGGCTGTATTAGAAGAAGTATCACTTTCAAATCACAGGAACTACTAGTTCCACTTTACTCAGCACCTATTAGGTCTCCTACAGAGTACTCCATCCAGTTCAGGGCACCAAAGTTCAAGAAAGAGGCAGACAAGTTGAAAAGGGTTGGGGGGATGGGGGCACAAGGATGATCCAGGGACTGGAGCAAATGCCCTGTGAAGAGAGGTGAAAAAAACTGGGAAAGTTTAGCTTGGGGACAAGAAGACTCAGGGGAGATATGATGACACTCTTCAAGTACTTGAAAAGCTGTCACAAAGAGGAAGGACAGGATTTCTTTTTGATCATCCCAGAGTGATGGACACAGAATAATGGGATCAAGTGAAAGGAAGCTAGATTCTAGCTAGATATCAGGAAATATTTCCTGAGTGTTAGAACAGCAGAAAATGGGACCAATTACCATGGGAGGTTGTAGGCTCTCCCACACTGGAGGCATTCAAGATGCTGCTGGAGCCATCTGAGGGGGATGGTGTAACTTGGAGCCCTGCACTGAGCAGGACTTTGTACCCTATGGCCCTCTGGACCCTTCCAACTCTACTGTTCTGTGAAGCAGTTACACCCACTCACAGGTGCACACAAAAATCCATGGCCTGTTCTGATGTGGATGTCAGCACTTCCAATTACTGATTAATTTGGAATATTACATTTTCTATGCACAGATCCAATGTCTCCATCTGGAGAACAGAATTATCTACAGGCAAAGGATGAAGCATGCATGGAACACATTCAACAAATGAAGTATGCAAAGCTCTAAGATAGGAAAAGTGCGGCTGGATCAGAACTACCCTGGTGATTTGGGATATCTGCCCCAACTTATTTTCCAACATCCCTCTGTTCTAGGACACTCTCCCCATCACCTCCCTGTAAGAACCATCTCTGGCTCCAGCCATTATGAATATCCATCTGTTTAACTGGAGGTTCTCTAACCAGCTGTACAAAAAAGGAAAGCTGGAGTGGATCTGGAGCGGTGAGCAGAGCAGCATGGCAGAGAATATGCAGAGGTTCTCTGGCACAAGCCTCAATGAGAGGAAGGGGTGAACTGCACATATTCCCAGACAGCTTCTGTTCCAGTCAAGAGGCCAGAGGCTTGCACAACACCCCCCAACTGATTATGCCAGAGGCCATCTTTCTTTTGTCTGGATTTTCCATCTCACTTGTGGGTCTTAAACTTGTTTCCTGAAACAATTCTGATTCTGGCAGGCATTTCTGCATTAGGAATATATGAGGAGAGACTGAGGTAGAGGAGGGACATGAGATCACTCTATAAATGCCCCAAAGGCTGTCACTAAGAGGAAGGTCAAGATCTCTTCTTGCTCATACCAGAGTGTAGGACATGGAATAATCAATTTAAGTTGTGACAACTCAAGTTCAGGCTGGACATCAGGAAAAGCTTCCTCACTGTCAGAGCAACAGGGCAGTAGAACCAGCGGCCTGGGGGGCTCTTCTGTGCTAGAGACATTCAAGATGAAACTGGACAGCCATCTGAGTGGGATGGGATGAATTGGTGTCCAGCAACAGCAGGGGGTTGGACCTGATTGTCTTCTTGGCCCCTTCCTACTCTACTATTCTACTGTTCTATGATTCTATAGTCTTAAATGCACAAAGAGAAAATATGAAGGAAAATTAAAATTGCAAGTAAAGCAAATACCTTTACTATGACAAACCAACATTCACAAAGCTAAGTATGAGCTTTCAGGCTGAATTCAGCACAAGCCTGTGTGTGACTGCTCAGATGGAAATCCCACTGAGTTCTTCCACAGACTCGCAGGGACCAAAAGGAAACATACTTTATGAGCTGCACTTGGGCCACACTCTGTTTCACTCTTAAGGCAGTAACTAAGGAAATCCTTGCAGAAAAGTTTGATTAAAACTGTGCTCCGGAAGTGGTTGTTGTTGCTGTTACTACCAAGGGAGAGTAGCTTTACCAAAAATGTGATCAGACCAAGGGAAATCCATATAGTGTGGCATCCTGTGGCTGGCCGGCTGGCCTCCTTAGGGACAACAACCTGAGTGCAACAGCAGTCCCCTGTTGCCACCCCCACCCACAAACAAGAAGTGTTTGGATATAGGGGGAAATCAGTTAGGTAGCAAAGCTAACAGCCAGGCAAAGTTATTTTAAGAACAGCTGAGGCAGGAGAGATCCTGTCTCAGTGAGTTGTATGTAGTTATATGCTGCATGAAAGGCTTGTCTTGGTCCTGAATCTATTGCTACTTGGTTGCTCTGACACTGCAGGTGGGGGTAGGGGGGCTCTCTTCACCAAATGCATAATTCAATAAGCCTCTATCCTATTCCCACCTCCCCCACCCTCAATGTATACATACACACATTATCTTCCTTCTAAACTTCGAAATCCTAAGTGCTTTACTCTTCCTTTGTAGAGAAAGTACACCAGTCCTTCAATCATTCAGTTCAATTCAGAAGACTAGACTGAGTTGAACTGAAGGGCCTTTGAAAACATACCTTCTCAAGATGGAAATGTATTCAAATCTCAAGCAATCATTTTAAGGTCAGAGAAAGAGTTAAACAATGCTTTATTCCTTGGGGCAGTGACCTGTCTATTTCAGACTACAGAATTTTGTACAGGGACATCCCATGGGCTTTGCGATATTATAGAAATGTAATAAAAGGGTGTCACAGAAACTGAAGGTGCAGTTGCACTAAAACCATCTGACGAAGGCCAGCCTTCAACCCTGGACAGCTGACACAGAGATGAGAGGCAGAACCAGCAACACAGACTGGTCTGGAGGAAGAACACCTTAGACATTGGACAATTCACTGGCATTGATGTACAACCACAAATATTCAGACATGAACTATGCAGCTCAGAACCCATCATGCAGCCGGGGGGTGGGGGCATTGGTGGTTGCTGCACCAGTACAGGGAAAAACCCCATACCAGTGTGCCCCCAGTAAAGGTGAGATCTAAAGCTGGGATAGTTTATAGTCCAGCCTGTTTGCTACTATGCCCAACCTTCCCCTTGCTGCATCATGTTCTCCATGTGAGAACATCTGAGATCTACCCTGTCCCCCAACCATTTTGAAGGCACTTCAGAAACTGGGGTGGCTTGATGAGCTCTTAATTCTACTCCCACCCCAATGGTTCCCATGGAGAGGACATCTAAAGAGTCAATCATCACCCAACTGGAAGATTCTGGCAGCCTTACCAGCCTACCCTCAGGTCTGCTGCTGCTGAATGCCAGGTCAGCCCAGAATAAAGAGGTGGATGAGGGGGCTGGCCTGGCTTCCACCACTGAGACCTGGGTGGGGGGGTGAGCTGGGAGGGGTCAGCTGTGCCCTCCTGGCTATTCAGTACAGCACCACTCAAGGGCTGGGGATGGGGGTGTCCATGATCTACAGGAGTACCATCTCCCCCTCTGGCCTTCCTCTTCAGTACAGCGTACGTCTTGAGTGTTTGCACCTTGTGCTGGGTGCCTGAGAAAGATTAGGGATTCCGCTGGGGTACTGCCCCCCCCCATCAGACTCCTTGCCCAAGCTGACAGAGGTGATTCTGGACATGGTGTTGAGGACCATGAGGGTGGGGGTACTGGGGGATCTCAACTTCCATGCTGAGGCTGCATTATCCAGGGCAGCTCAGGACTTCATGACCACCATGACAACCATGGGGCCGTTGCAACGTACTACTGGCCCAGCTCAAGGACAAGGACACACCGCTGAGCTGAGCAGGAGGAAGGTGATCTGGAAGTGGGGGAATTAACATCAACTCCTTTGCCATGGTCAGATCTCTTCCTACTGAGATTTAGACTTTAGACTCCCTTTTCCCTCTGCAAGAGTGGGGGACCTTCTAAAATGGTCTACTCCCAGAGGCTAATGGATCCTGATGGCTTTCAGTGGGCTCGGAAGCAGTTTCTGGGTGGTATGGCTGGTGCTCCTGCTTAAGCCCAGGTTGCTATGTGGAATACAGAGATGGCTTGGCCACCCAAGAGGCTTCTTCCCTTGAGCAGAGCTCAGCCAGCTCCTTGGTAAACACCTGAGCTGTAGATGATGAAGCAAGAGGGGAGACAGGCAGAAAGCAAGTGGAGGAACACTCATGCTAAGTCCAATAGAATGTGAGACTAGAAGGAGGTGCCAACAAATGGAGACTCAGTCCAGACTAGATGGAGGTGCTGTTAATGAGTGGTTCCTCTAGGGAGGAAAATCAAAAACACTGGGGCCCAGATAGTTTTCTCCTCAATCCTACCAGTACATGGAAGAGGAACTGTTAAGGAAAGAAAAATCCTTCAAGTGAATGACTGGCTACAATGGTGGTGCTTTAAAGAGAGATTTGGATTCTGGGACCACAAGCTAAGCTTCCTGGAAGATGGACTACTGGCAAATGATGGACTGCACCTTACAACGAACAGGAAGCAGAGGTTTGGCCACTACATGAAAAACTTCATCAGGAGAGCTTTAAACTAAAACCTATATGGGAGGGAGAAGTGCAGCATGACATAACATCACCTGGCAAGCACTTACATATTTCAACAAAGAAAAAACCTCAAGCAGGGCCCTACACCAGTCTCACAAAAAATGTAGGAAGTAAACCAGGGCACAGCAAGAATGAACGTTGATGTCTCTACATCAATGTCAAGAGTATGGGAAATAAACAACATGAACTTGAGCTCATAGTACATGAGGGAAATTATGATCTTTCTGTCTGTCTGTCTGTCTGTCTGTCTGTCTGTCTTTCCTATACCGTTCCATCTTATAGGAATAAAGGAAACTTGCTGGGATGACTCACATGACTGGAAATCTACAATTGATGGATACAGGCTGTTTAAGAAAAATAGAAAGGACAAAAAGGGAGGTAGAGTTGCCCTATATGTAAGAGACACATTTATCTGCACAGAAATGCAAGAAGAGGAACTTGGTAGCCCCATCAAAAGATCTGGCTAGATTTTAAAGGAACAAAAAATAAGAAACACATAGTTATTTGCATATATTACCATCCACGTCAAAAAGAGGACAAAGATGCACCCTTCAAAAAGCAACTTGCCAGCATTTCCAAGAATAATGATGTAGCCATCATGGGGGACTTCAATTTCCCTGATAGATGCTGGGAGGCCAATTCTGCCAAGCACCACCCCTCCAAGAGATTCCTGCCATTTGTTGCCAACAACTTCCTCCAACAGAAAGTAGAGGAAAGTATGAGAGGATCAGCTATCCTCGATTCAATACAAACTAACAGGGATGGCATAGTGGACAAAATAACAACCATGGGAACTCAGAGGGAAAGTAACCATGTGAAACTTGAATTCTCAATTATGAAGGAGACAAAGGGTAACTCAAGCCACACAAGCATCCTGGACTTCAAGAAAGCCAACTTTATCTAACTCAGAAAAATGGTAAGTGATGTGCCATGGCAACACACTCTTAAGGGGAAACTCATCCAAGAGGGGTAGAAAATCTTGAAAATGGAGATTCTCCAAGCACAATTCCATCAAGAAAAAAGTGTAGAGGACAGCAGAGGATGGCCACATGGCTCCACAAAAAGTTAAGTGACAGCCTGAAAGAAAAAAAGAACAGGTACAGGAAGTGGAAGAAATTGAGGAGTTTTGGGATAGACCAATGCACTGTCAGATGGAATAGGGCATGGGTCCTCAAACTACGGCCCGCAAACCGGATCCAGCCTGCCATGCTCATTTATCTGGCCTGCCTCAGAGCATTTGGATTCACTTGGAGAACTCCGAGCAAGTCCAAAAGCTCTGAGCTGGCTCAGGCATTCTTTGAAACAAAGCAGAGAGCTGGCGAATACACCTAATTGTAACGGCTCAACTGCGCATGCGCTGACTCCCCCCCCCATTGCATGCATATACGGAGTGGGAATGCGGAGCGGGAAACAGAAGAGAAGAGGGTGGAAGAGAGAGATGAAGACACTAAAAAAGGATTAAAGGTAAGAAAAATATAACTTTTTAAATCAATTCTTAAGTATGTGAGCCACATCCCTGGGGATGCGGGAGCCGCGCCCTTCATGGGCAACCTGCCACCACTGTTGAGTGGCTGCCCCCTTGGTGAGGCGCCACAGCTTGCCCAGAGAAGGCTCTTTCCCACCTCATCTTGGACTTCTGCTGCAGCCCGAGGGAGTGGAGCAAACATTTTTTAATTTTTTTAAATTTTAATTAATTTTAATTAATTTTTTAATGTGCAGTGTGCATAGGAATTTGTTTGTATTTTTTTCAAACTATAGACCGGCCCCGAACAGTTTGAGGGACAGTGAACTGGCCCCCTGTTTAAAAAGTTTGAGGACCCCTGGAATAGGCATGGTCGACTGACTGAAAGCAGAAGGTAACCATTAGTGGGGAATCAGGATGGCAGCCAATGAGAAGCAGGGTTCCCCAGGGCTCTGTCCTGGGGTCAATCCTGTTCAATCTTTTTATCAACGACATGGAAAACGGCATGACCAGTCTGCTGATCAAATTTGCTGATGATACCAAAACCGGGCAGTGGCCACAACTGAGGGACAGGTACTCTAGATCCATAAGGGTCTGGACAGACTATGGAAGTGGGCAGGAGATAACAGGATGGTGTTCAATGTGGATAAGTGCAAAGTCTTGTACTTGAGGCCTAGGAATGGATGTCATAAGTACAGCTTAAGGGACAAGTGGATGGAGAGCAGCACTTGTGAAAGGGACCTCGGAGTGCTGGTTGACTGCAGGCGAAACATGAGTCAGGTGTGTGACGCAGGAGTCAAGAGGGCGAATGCCACCTTTGGTTGCATAGCCAGAAGTGTGGCTTCTAGATCAAGAGAGGTATTACTACCACTCTATACGACTCTGGTGCGCCCGCAACTGGAGTATTGTGTTCAGTTCTGGGCCCCTCATTACAGGAAGGATATAGCCAGGTTAGAGTCAGTGCAGCAAAGGGCCACAAGACTGGTGGCTCGTTTCCAGGGAAAGCTGTATGAGGTGAGACTGAGGGAAGTGGGTCTCTTCAGCCTGGAGAAGAGGAGACTCAGAAGGGATCTGTTTGCGACATACAGGTGTCACACAAAGGTGGGTAGAGACCTGTTCTCTGCAAAGGAGGACAGGACGTGCTCCAACTGAGCCAATCTCAGGGAACCAAGGTTCAATTTGGATGCCAGGAAGTGTATGGAATGGGATTCCATGGAAAGTGGTTGGAGCCCCATCGGTGAGGTTGTTCAAGGATAGGGTAGACATGCCCATGGTGGGCATGTTGTGAGTGGAGCCGGCTGGAGCTGGGGTTCAGACTAGATTACCCGGGAGGCCCCTTCTGACTCGCTCTGTTTCTATGTTTCTAACCTTTTGTTTAATTTTAACTTTTGTTAACTGCCCAGAGAGCCTTGGCAATTGGGCAATATAAAAATGAAGTAAATAAATAAATACTTTCACAGTTTTATGTATCATGCGTTGTGTAGCCCACCTGAAAAGCACAATACAGACACCTTAAATGAACTGCAAGATGTGCAGCCACCGCTGCCACGGAATGGGTCTGCAATAGCCACATGCAGGGGACACGTTCCATCTCAGCCCCCACAGGGCAGAATTCATGGGAAGCTACTTTCACACAGCCAGTTCATTGAGTCCACATTGCACAGCAAGGAACCTCTTGAATCCTGAGGGCTGAAGTCATTTTCTCAGAAGCTCCCGAGCCACATTCCCGAGCTGGGCTGGGCTGAGAAACCCAACTCCACTGGCTCAAATTCCACCAGGACTCATACACAATGAGCAGTATGTCCGCCAATGAATGAGCCACATGTTTGCTCACAGAGTGGCAGAACAAGCCTCCAGATGTCCACTCAGAAACAGGCAGGCCCGATTCACCCAGCAGTGCTTCCAACTAACTCCCCAAATATCAAGCCATGGCATGTACACATGAACAGCATGTCTACTCAGAAGTAACTAGGCCAATCCTTTGCAGGAAGCAGGGCTGAATCACATAGCACATTTCACCCCTCCAGGGAAAGGCTCTTATCCCTGACCAACAGCACTTTCTCTGGCTAAACTGGGCAATCAGCAGCTGGCCCAGAAGAGATAGCAGCTTGCCCTTCTTGTAGCAGAGGGGAAGAACCTGCCCCCTTATTGGCAGGCAGCTTCTCATCGTAGGTTTAGGGTGCTGGAGAAAGCCAGGTGATCTAAGAGCACTCAGGCATGTGCTAACTGGACACCCTCAGCCACGTGCTACTTCTTCTCCTGGAGGCTGGGAGAACTGCACAATGCCCTTAGCTCCCAGAGGAAAGATGGGACATGAAGATAGTAAAATGAATGGATCCTGTCTAGCTTTGTCTGTTTCAGCAGACAGCACTTGTCCAGGGGTACTCCTCCCAGCCCCCTTACCCAAGATCTTTCTAACATGAGAGGCCAGCACCTGATCCCAGGAGGGCCGCTGTTCCACAGGTATGACATTCAACCAGGATGCAGTATCTAGACTTCTGTGTTTCCCCTCTGGAGCCTCCATTTTGATGAGCCTTTGGTTAAACATCCACCAGGTTGCTCAAAGGCATGGGCCCAGTCAATGATTAAGCAGAGCCTTCTGCCAGGGGTCAAGGCTGGTGGGGCCTACTTGCCAGGAAGCAAATATTTGCAAATGGAGCCCATGCAGCCCTGTGGTGCTCCAGTTAGCCAATGGAGCATAGATAACGCCTAATCAAGGAATCTGTTAGAGAGAAGAAAGCTTCCTTCAAAAAATGCAAGTCTTGCCCGAATGGAAAAAACAGATGGGGCCACAAGCTTGCACAAGAGAAATGCAAAGAAACACTTTGAGGAGCACATCACTAACAATAAAGAATTCTTTAAATATGTTGGAAGAAAGATAAGAAGGCAGTCGGCCAATTGAATGAATGGAATTAAAAGAGCACTGAGAAGGAACAAGGAGATTGCAGATATAGGACATACCTGGCTGGCTGGTATTAAACACAGCAATGCTGAAGCAGTCATAGCGACAACTCTGGAGGGGAGAACATGACTGCGATGGCAGTGTTGGACTCATCTGTCTGCCACTGGAGGTCCCTCTAGATTTGAGGAGGGATTCAAAGCCTGATTGAGTGGGGTTTGGTTCTGGTATTGAAGGAAGCTAGGAATCAGAGTTGGAGCAGCCTCATCTGTAAGGCAAATGGTACCATGGCAATCAGGGTGACCATGAAGCTGATGACCCTCTGGATCATGGTGGCAGTGGTGAAGTTCTTCCAGATAAAGTGGAGCATATCTCTGGTGAAGGTGGACAGCATGTCAGTTGAAAGGAAGGCCCATGTCAAGATGGAGTCAAACGTGCCCTGATGAAATGGATATACTGCGTAGGGGAAAGACAGAATTTAGTCTGATTGATGTAAAGGCCAAGCTTGGTAAGCAAGGCGCACATTGACTTGGTAGCTTGTAAGGCAGCTTCTTGAGATGGGGTGAAAATGAGCCAAATGTCCAAATAGGGATATACATGGACCCCCACTGAGATTGAGGTGGCCGTAAACAGTGCTCATCAACTTTGGGAATACACGTGGAGCCATTGCTAGGCCAAAGGGAAGAATGGTGAATTGAAAAAGTTCATCTCCAAACTGGAAGTAGAGGAAATGGCTGTAAGACTCTTAATGAAATATGGAAGTAAGCTTCTTTAAGGTCCACTGAAATGGACCAGATGTCTTTGCATAGCAGCAGGAGGATGGACGAGAGTGAGACTATTTGAAAGTGCCTGGACTTGATGCAATTACAGATCCTCCTGAGATCAAGGATGGGCCAAAGACCTCCATCCTTCTTTGGGATCTTAAAGTACCTGTAGTAAAAACCAGGGGTTCCAGGGAATGCCCATCCTATGGTTCCTTTTTGGAACAGAAAGATCTCTTCTAGAAGGTGTTCGAAAGACATGGTCCTCTTTATGGCAGCAGGGGGGTGGAGAGTTTTGAACTCAAGTCAGTATCCATGGAGGATGATAGAAAGTACTCATGAATCCAAGGTGAGATCAGCCCAAGAATGGAAAAAGGGTTGGAGGTGGTGGTTGACGGATGGATTGGAGGAGTCAACAGGCTGGTAAATATGTCACAAATGTCTCCTAGATTGTTCCTGGTATCTGTGGCCCTGGTGCACACATGTCATAAGGTCAGGGCACCAGGTTTGGAATGCAGAATGAAGCGTAGGTGAAGTTGTGGTATGGGGCAAGATTGGTAGAGATAGGGGGCTTGCTGGCACTTATGAGGAGCACAGGATCTTGGAAGAATGGTCCGATTGAGTCCCATGGGGCAAGCCATATTGGGGCTGGCCTTTTGTACAGAGTCCATGTGCAGGTCATCTATTGCTTCATGGAATAGGCTGGCACTGTCAAAGGACATGTCCTTAATCCTGGCTTCTGCGTCCACAGAGGCTGAAGGATCAAAGACGGGCAACACAGCTGAGTCCTATCACCCCTGCTAAGTTCCTGGCACCACACTTTGCCTGATGTCTGGCAGTATGGATTTCCTGCTGCACCAGGTGAGTGGCTTCATTTCTGATCTCATTGGCCAAGTCCTGGGCATCTTTAGGGAGGGATGAGCCTACCAAGGTCACCCTCTCCCACAGCATGAGGTGATATCTGGCCATGTTTGCCGTCTTAATAGAACGTGCAGCAGATGAACAGAAGTGGCGACCTATTGTGTCAAGGTGTCCACCTTTCCTGACTGCCGGAGTGGAATGTTCTCTCCTGGATTGGCTTTGAGAGGATTCCACAATAGAATTGGGGCAATGGTGTTGGAACAGGAACTCCACATCCCTCTCCTGCACTTGGTACATATTTGCTAGCCTTAAGGGCATGGGTCATTTATCCAGCCCGCCATGCCCATTTGGACCCACCGCTGCCCACCTTGCCCTGTGTGCAAGGCAGCAGTTTGCTTGCTCGGAGAAAACGATCTCCATGCGAGCAAGCCGCTGCCTTGTGCGCCCGCCTCGTGGTGCGTGCCCGCCCCTGCCCACGCCTTACCTCCCCTTGCCACGTGCACCCGCCCACCCGTGCCTCGCCTCACCGTGCTCCCCGCCCCTGCCTGCGCACACCACCAGCACCACCTTTCCAGCCCACGCCCAGCACCAGCAGCTTTCATCTGGCCCCCTGGTGGAAAAGTTTGAGGACCCCTGCTTTAGGGTGATGGTCTCACCAATGCCAGCAATTTCCACTCATGATGTATTGCATCAAGCAGGGTTGGTAAGAATGGCATGGTGACAGGACCAGAGTTTCGGCATAGACCACCTTCAAAAACAGGGTTTTTTGTTCTGTCATGGTCTTGTTGAGGGTTGAGCCCTAGGCTAATGAAGGACTTGGTTAGAAAGCTGTCCAATGTCCTCAGGGACACATGGAAGATCGCACAGAAATCCAGATGGCCCAGTAGGCAGGTTGGAGCATCAGCCCAGAGTAGATGATTCCCTACACATAGTGTAAGGATTGAGACCTGGTTCCATCGGTTCAGCAAAAGTCATGTGCTGGTGATCAAGCATGTGATGAACTGGCACAGGATGGGAGGGAGCACTGTGTTGCCATTTCCCTAGCATCCTATGCTGTTCCCCAGATCATTACCAGAAACATGGGATCAGTGTGAGTGGAAAACTGATCAGACCCAGTGAGACCATTTATGCCTGGAACTGACAGATCCCCAGCGTCCTTTGTTAAAAATCAACTTCGAATTCATGCCTGTACAGAAGAATTGGCCACTAGGGTTATAGTCGCAATCAGGGAATGGGAAAGGCACTGACATCTAACAGGATCAGCAAAAAAGCACATGCTTGGAGTCAAGGAGGATAGGGAGTCACATCTTGGACCCAAGGTTTGCTGGTTATCTGTTACACTGTAGACAATGGTTCACAGATTTCTCCCTCTAAGAACAAAGTACTTGGAGCTGGTGGAAGCACTTGAATCAAGGGTTGTTGTACCAGTCTTGAAACTGGAAAAAACAGGCAGGTTGCTTACCTGTAACTGCCGTTCTTTGAGTGATCATCTGTGCATTCACACATGTGAGCATCGCCGTGCAGCACGAGATCTGGATCAGAGAGAAACTTCTAAAGCTAATTGTCATGGGGTAGGTGGGAGCCCCCCCCCCACACACACACACCTGTTCTGGGGCCTGGGATAAGGAGGAGAGGCTCCCGCCCACTTCTCCAGTTGTCTTGGAAACCACAACTTCAGGCAATTGAAGGGAGGGGTGAGGTCAATCCCCACCCATGCCCCTGAATGATCCCATGTGGTAGGAAGAGGGGGCGTGGCAATCAGATGACAGCCAGTGAGGCAAAAGGACCCCAGCTGTGAGGTTGGCTGGAATGGTTCACCAGTGGAGTGTTTGACCCATGGTGGTGGGCAGAAGGTGGTGTGGTAGGGGTCACTGTCCACAGCGAAAGCCTCCCTGAACCACAGCTAGAGGGATCTCATCTGAAAGTGAGCAAGGCAAACCATAGTTAATGTGGTGGTCATGAGCCCCAGGAGTCTCTAAATGGTGCGAGCAGTGGAGGAGGTCGCAGTCATGATGGCCATGGCAAGGAAAGTGAGTCTTGGCCCTTAGTTGTGAGAGGAAAGCCTTCCCGTTGTATGGAATCCAGGAGAGCCCCTGTTAACAGGATGGACTGGGTGGGAATTTATCACTGGATGAGGAAGCCCAGGCTCTGCAGGAGCGAGCAGGTGGTGCTTACTGCCCAGGACAGATCAGTCCTGGATGAGGCTGTGAGAAGCCAGTCATCCAGGTATGAGAATACCTGAAATCCATGGAGGCAGAGGTAGGCACAGACCACCACCATGCACTTAGAGAAGACACCTGGTCTAGGCCAAAGGGAAGGACAGAGAACTGAAAGGTCTCCTGCCCTATACAGAACCTAAGGAAGTCTCTAACATGCATGGTTAAGGGTGATACAGAAATGGGCATCCTTGAAGTCTATGGAGGGGAACCAGTTACTCTGCTTGAGCAGCGGAAGGATGCCCTGCAGAGTGGGCATCCTGAACCTCCTGGGTATGATGAACTTGTTGATGCCTTTCAAGTCCAAGATAGGCCTAAGACCTCCGTTTCTTTTGGGGTCCATGAAATAACAGGAATGAAATTCCCTATGCAGGTCCATGGACACATGTTCAATCACACCTTTAGATAATAGGGCCTCAACCTCTGCCAGCAAGGCAGGCAAGGGAGTGGTGGTTCTGACACAGCCAAGGGGTTGGGGGGCATCAAACTCTACCTGTACCCATGATGGACTCCCAGGCTGGGGGAAACTGAGACAAGTGGTCTGTGAAGCTGAGGGGAAGGGGGATGGGGGCTGCCTGGACCTGACCCTCAGCATCTGCATCTGGTGTTCTGGTTCTTAGGTGGGAGTTTCTGACAGGGCTAGACACCCCACCTCTTAGGAGGAGTGGGTGTCCTAGCCTTGAAGGGGATGTCAAAGAAGGACCAGTGGCTAGCACCGAGAGGGGCCCTGTGCCACATGGTTGGGGCAGCTGGGCCATTCCATCTGCCTGGCAGTTGCTCTGGCTTTGTGGAGGGAATCCATGCTCTCGCCTGTCCTGGCACTGAAGAGTCCCTCACTATCGAAGGGTGTGTCCTCAGTGTGGATGTGAGTCTCCTGAAGGAGGCCCCCAGAGCACAGCCAGGCATGGCGACAGACATGATGGTTGCCAAGAACCCTTCCTGTCGCAGTCCACATGGTCGTGTGCAACCTCTAGCTGGTCCCTGGACAGCTGCTTGACCTGTGTGTGAAGCAGTCGCATTGCCTCACCTGCTCGGGTGGCAGATGCTGTGCTAGGGAGCCCATCATTTCTCAGAGGAACATCCGGTGTTTGGCCATGGTGGCTTCATATGTGCACACACGAAGGTCCAGGGAAGAGGCAGCATAACCCCTTTGGGTCCTGCGTGGAGTGGTCTGGTTGGGAAGTCGCCTGTTTAGACTCGACTGTAATAAAGTTGAGCCTGGGGTTTTGGTTCAGGAAGGGGAGTGACTGAAGTGACACCTGGCAAGTTGCCTCCATGGGGCAGGAAGTGGTTACCATCACCACAGGGGACTTCCAAGATTGCTACACTGTGAAAAAGGGCTGGCAGGCAGGGGACAGAGATGGGTGAGAGGTGGTTGGTGGCCAGGTCCCCAAAGATGGGGTCAGCTGTGGACTGCACCGGTTGGGAGACAGCAAAGCCAAGGTCATTGACCATACAGAGCACTAGGGCAGTGAAGTGTCTCTTTTCCCCCAGCAGTGCATCCTGGTCTAGCTCCTGGGTTGGGGCCTTGGGGGAGGACAGCAGCGGGGGCAGGCAAGAGGGAGCGGATTGAGTCGGGGGAATAGCCCTGACCTGAGTCAGGGGATGGAGATCAGCAACAGCCAGACGGCGAGGGCCGTCTCCCCGGCTGCTGTGTGTACAGCGAAGTTTCCTCTGGAGGGCTGTGGGACCTGGGTGCAAGCGAGGCTGCCCAGTTGCTGCTTGGTCCGGGATCAGTTGGCCAGCAGGGCCGGTGGCTGGTGTGGTCTTGGAGGTGACGGGCTGTGATGGCCTCCACGTTAGAAGTGGGCTACATCGGTGGGGGTGTACGTGAGCCTTGTAGAGGCCAGCACTTGCGTGGCAGGCTCATGATGCTGGCGCGGTTGCTTCTCGATGCTGGCCGGGATAGTGTTGGAATGCTCTTGCCACTGGGGAGCACCTCACATGTGGGCCCTCAGCTTCAGGCCAGGAGCAGGGCTGAGGATGGCTGGAGTCTGCCTTTGTGCATGCTGAGGCCAGGCCACCATCTCACGGAGGAAGTCAGCACGGCGATGAGGGCACAAGCCTGTGGTCTGGCACAGCTGGGGCCCAGGGGTCCACTTGGAGCATGCAAGGAGGCATGGGAAGCCCACGGAGATCTGCCAAGAGCTCAGGGAACTCCTCGGGGTGTGTGGACACGAGGGACCACAGAGCTCCATGAGCCCAATCCCTGGGGGGAGATTGGGGTGAGCCTGTGTCCCCAAGGTGCTCTGACCCTTTCTGTGAATGGGATGAGTGGGCTGGCTGGTGGAGCATGCAGGAATTGGCGGTGTGGCACCTGGGCGTCAAGGGAGCACCGGGTGGCTGCAGTGGAGAGGTGTGCATGGGAGGCAGATCCGTCCTGGGCTGGGCCTGTCTCCGGACTGACACAGGAGTCTGCCAGCGGTGTCTCGATGTGCGAGGCTGGCAGTCAGGCACACAAGAAATTGGCGGCAGAGGGAGGGGGGCAGTTATGTGGCACTTCATCTTCTTGGCGCCGGTGGCTTCTCCTTGTGCTTCCTCTTGCACAAGTGTTTTGCACGGCTTGCCAGTAAGAGGGTTGGAAGGCCCCTCAGGCTTTGAACTGGCCACATGGGGGGTCTGTTGCCATAAGGCAAACCTGAGCCAATCTGCCTCTGGCCGTTGCATTTGGTTTTTGAATGCTTGGCAGTGCAGGCTGGTTTCCACGATATGCCCCTCACTGAGGCAGAGAAGGCATGATGAGTGGCGCCAGAGGAAGGCAGCAGGTGAGGCACAGCTCTGGAACGCCGGGTCAGTGGGCATTAGAAGAATTTGTCAAGGGAAAAAAAGAAAAGAAACAGAGGAAGATGTCTCTTGGGTCACAGGGGCAGCTGCAGGGGAACAAGTGACTAACTAGAGAGGGAAAGAGAGGAACAAAAATACTATTTTATTGATATAGTAGGAAGGAGAGAGAGAGAGATACAAAAAATGCCTATTTTGGTAGGATTGAGAAAAGGAACAAGTAGAGATAATGAAGAGGAAAGTTTTAGACTGATCAGGCAATGCAGCAAGACTTGCTGTCAAAAAGAAACTGGGGAAGAGGGCAGGAGCCCCTGCTTGGTCCTGGAAGGGGTGAGGGGGCTCCCACCTACTCGGTGACATTTAGCTGCAGAAGTTTCTCTCCAGTCCAGGCCTTGCGCTGCATGGCGATGCCCACAGGTGTGATGCACAGAGACCGTGCGGACGAATGTTGCTGCAGCTCTGTTCAGGCATCACCTTGGTGACAGAGCTTACCCCACCTGAAGTGGCCAGTTGAGGGGAGCTATTGGCAGGTAGGGAATGGCTCCAAAGCTCAGTCTTAAGGTGGCTGGCCAATGTTTTCTCACCTCTGTAGTCAAGGCCTGGCAGAGGCAGCTGGCATCGACAACCAGTGTCTCCCCCAAGCAAAAAAGCACAAGCAATTATGGAATGGGGCTGTGAGCACCATTTGATTGAACAGGCAAGGGTAGAAGGGCCGACAAAAGCAGGGGAATGCAGTACAGTGGTACCTTGGCTCACGAACTTAATCCGTTCCAGGACTCTGGTCGTGAGCCAAATTGGTCGTGAGCCAAGTTAAATTTCCCCATAAGGTTCAATGTAAATAAGGTTAATCCATTCTGTAACCATTTTTAAATCAGAAAAATGTGAAGCAAAGTGACAACAACAAAGATCGCGGCCATCTACCCTCCGCCCCCAGCACAAACGAGATCACGCCTGTCATCCCGGCATGTGCCCGTCATCCCAGCGTGCTCGAGGGTGGGGGGAAGAGATGCCCGCGATTGTGGATGCACTGGGGGAGGAAGAGATGGGCACAAACGACTCACTGGGGGACAGAGAGATGGGCGCCAACAGCACCCTGGGGAAGGGAGAGATGGGTGTGGACGGGACGCACTGGGGGTGGGGAGATGCCAGCGATTGTGCTGGTCGCTGGGGGGAATGGCCAAGATTGTGCCCATCTTTCCTGCAGGAGCGTGCCTGTGATCACGCACACCTTCCCTGCATGAACGGAACTGCGATTGTGGCCATCTCCCCACTTGGAAGAGGGGGGAGATGGCTGCGATCTCGGTCACCACCCAATGTGGAGTTCACGACCCACGTCAAAATTGTAATGAAATTTTTGTTCGTGACCCGATTTGTTTGTGAACCAAGGCGTTTGTGAGCTGAGGTACCACTATATCTTTTATTTTTGTTTCAGGGAAGAGGAAAAATGAAATAGAAGCACTAAAAGCAACAGAAGGTCAAAGGGTTGAGGAGGTCACGTTTGTAAGGTAAGTAGCAAAGGAAGAACTGCCTGATGTGTGCACAATGGTGATCAAAGAAGAACTGAGGTCTCAGGGAAGCCCCTCCCCGCATGCTGGGCATGTGCAGGGACCAGGCTCCTGCCAAATGTTGATTGACTTTGGAATTTTGCACACAGAGAGCCCAAAAGTGTGGTGCACAGAGACCACAAAGAAGAACCAGGCAGGCATCCTTTTACAAGCCCTTGTTTACATTCTCCAGGTCCAATGATGAAATGGGGAGTGAGGTCTACCTCCACGAGTACCAAGCCCTGGCAAAGGCAGAGAAGCCACCACGGCAGCTGCCTTCAGAATTCAAGCATTCATCCTTCTCATCCCACAGTGACTGGTGCTGCTTCTTTGGGCCCACCCCCAACCCAGCTCCCTGCTGGTACCCAAGGTCTGTAGCAGTGGGGTATGGCCCTTCTGCATTGAATCATGGGCACCACTGCTCAATATGGCCCCCTTCATGAAGCTTCCTCCTGCGGAGCCTGCACACTGCTCCAGCTGGTCACAAGCACCTCCTCCAACGGACAGGTTCTCTCCAAAGGCCTCCAGCTCAGGAGTGGGGCAGCCCTGCTTCCCATGGTGAGCAGCCCTCTGCCCTGCTCTGGCCTCCAGGACAAGGCCATATACCCAGAGCTGTCAGGAGGAGGAGGATGGACTCCAGAGAGGGACCTGATGTGCTCTGACACCAAGCACAGGCTGTCAGCCTCCTTGGGGACCTTTGCCTGTTCCCTTTCCAGGAGGCAAGTGAGACAGGTTCTCTGGGGTACAGCCTCTAGCTGATACAGTGTTCAGCCTAAAATGGCTTCCCAGCCAGAATTAAAGTTATTTCTTTAAGATTCCTGCTTTGCTTTAGAATACTACTGCTTGCCACCTTGAAAATCTTGCATGATAGGTAGGGTACAAACATTTTAAATAAACATGCAGGCATTTATTATAAAATTTATTTATTTGTTTGAACCTTTTGTGGACTGTCCCATTACCAAAGTCTCGGGACGATTTAACAATACAAAATGTAAGAAAAAAATTTAAAAAATAAAACACAGTGTCCTAAAATTACCTAATAATAAAACCCAATTAAAACAGTCAGGTCTTAAAACATTGGGAAAATAAAAAGGTTTTGGCCTGGCACCGAAAAGAATAAAGTGACAGCACCTGGTGAACCTCTCTGCAGAGCGAATTCCACAATTAGGGTGCCACCACAGAGAAGGCCCTTCCTTCTGCATGTACCTCAAAGTTGAAAAAAAAACCCAGTGGCATATTTTTATATCATCCCAAAACCTGTTCTATGTCTTCAAGTTTCAGTAAGCTACCCTGGATATTTCTTTAAGGAGCAGGACATGGGTTTATTGCATCATGTGTTATTTGGTTGGTGGCTGCATGCAC
The DNA here is from genome assembly GCF_004798865.1 of Varanus komodoensis. Taxonomy (NCBI): domain Eukaryota; kingdom Metazoa; phylum Chordata; class Lepidosauria; order Squamata; family Varanidae; genus Varanus; species Varanus komodoensis. The sequence continues at coordinate 241,734 of NW_025336182.1, forward strand.
CCCCGCACCCCGGTCAAGGGAAGGAGATTGCTGGGGCAAAGGAAGTGAGCCTCCAGATGCAAAAGAGGCCGTGATGAAGGTGCTTCCACAGCTTGTCACATAAAGGAGGAAAGTGGCACCTTGAAACTCGCCCCCCCCCCCCACCCCCAGACCCTCTGCTGAGAGAGGCAGGAGTCCTGGTTCACCTCTGTGTGATCACCACAAAGAAGAAAGAGGGGTTTGGGCAGTTAAACATTTAGTAGTGGGTTAATGGAAATTCTCGTGGCATACATGCACTTTTGAACCTTGCAAGCTAAAAATATAAAATAAATCAATTACAACTCCCCCAATGTGTCACCCAGGATTGGCTCCCTAGACAATCTGGAGGACAACTCCAGGTGGCAAGTGGCACTGGTGCTGCTGAACCCTCCTCTCTCTCGCACCCTGAATTCCAGCTCAGGCTCCCAGACAGACTTTGCTCAGGGCTGGAGCAAGGGAAAGCGTTATCAAAGAGTGCTGGGTCACTCCAACCAGGAGCATGTGCTCCATTCTAGAAATCATACCCACCCAAACACATATTCTTTCTGTATGCTATTAAAAATTCTGCAGGACAATCTAGAGGTTGAAGGAAATAAAAAATACTAATTCTATTGGAAACTACAGCCCAAAAAATAAGAATGTCACCTTCAAAAGAACAATGAGAGCATGCGGAAAGCACAACAGGGAACGTAAGGCTGCCTTCTCCGTGTGAGAGAAATCCTTGGCTCACTGGAAGAAGGGATTCCCACTCCGCTGTCATTCGCTAGCACTTCTCTGACTCTCTGGTTCACCGGCCACATTTCTGGGCCCTGCCACTCAGCTCCACGAGACCTCCCTCCCTCCTTCCCTCACTCCTAAAGGAGACAGCGAGGCCTCAGTATATTAGCACCTGTTTTGTAAAGCCTTTCTGAACCCAAAGAACAAGCTCTGCATGGCTCTCTGCCACCCTCTAGTGCCCTCCAACAGTGGCAGCTGTTTCCAGGTGTGCTGCAGTTCTGGATGCAACTCCGGGATGGAAGAAACCAAACCTGGAGCAGGGGCTGATGTCACCCAGAGGCACACCAAGACTCTGACCCTCCCACCCCTCCACCCCAGGTATTAGATCACACCCAACCATGTACTTTGGGAAGTAGGAGCAATGGCTGATCTCCATTTCCAGAAACAGAAAGGCCAGATTTAACTTGTCTTGGAGAAAAAAGACAGGTTGCCAAGGTGGCCAAAGAAACAGGAATGCTTTTGGCCATCCATGATTGTTCTTCCTCATCATCCTTGAAAACCTCCACAGCAGAGTTCACACTCAAGCTCCTCCAGGCCATCCCAGCCTTTACCCAACTTCTGTGTGTTGACTGAGCTCAACAGCCTTAAGCAAAGTCTCTTTGAGTTTGGCTGCTTGAGCAACAGCCTCCTTCCGTGGTGGCACCTGGGTGCCAAATGAGGCGTGTGAGAAATGAAAAATTACTGTTACTAAGTGGTAAGGTGAAAACTGAACAAAGGGTGGGATAAAGAGCTAGGGTAGGATCATTGAAACCTCTTAAGGCCAAAGAGCCTGAGGATAGAACCATGTAGATAGTTGTAATAAAAGTAATAGTGCTTCTTACATCAAAGTCCTGAAGAACACAAGGGGGGTGAAGTTGGGGTGCAGTGGTAAAACTGTCACCTTTAGTGGAAGAGAGCAGGAAATTGATTGCCTTTTACAACTGGCTGTAATGAGCCTGTTCGTCTGAGCTCATCCTCCCACAAGATTTAGGGAATAAGTGGGCATCAAGTGAGAGGCTACAAGGCCAAGCCGACCTGTTGAACTCTTAGAAGGTAGTGCGCACGCTTAATAGGTTCATGAATAGTAACTGACACACCTCTCATAGGTAATGGGCTCATTAGCATGAACATGGGATGTATGAGCAGGAGGGGGAACATATCGAGGGGTAGTATGATGTAATCAGATGGAGAAGATTGTGACTTCTTAGTAACCCAGCCAGTGGGAGACAAGAGGCAGGGTCTGCGAGCCGGGAAAAGGGAATACAAGGCAATGTCTTTTGTGGAAATGGCGCGCTGCCTGTGTGGTGGGCGCCCGCTCTTGCAAGAACATATTAAACTGTTACTGCTTGGTACTTTGCCTCCATATCGTCACTGCTGGGATTTTATTCCTTACAGGCGGCATCATTGAGAGACCTAGTGATGCACATGGCAGCAAGCACAGGCTGGCAGCAAAAGCCGTGCTCAACCGGTGCCTGAGGGGGAAGAAATGAGGACATGGGGGGAGATGCCCCGGTGGCCCTGGCATGCCCTGCATGGAGCCATGAGGCAGTGAATGTGCATTTGCACCTGAGCGCCATCAAAATGGTACCCAGGCACAAGTGGGAGGTGGAACCAGCAGATGCAACTCCAGTCAGCCCCTTTAGATGGACACCTAAACAGGCCTACAGACAACTCTCCAAAGGACTGCAAGAATGTGACTTACAGGACAACAAAAAGCTGGCATTTGTTTATTTGTTCATTTTTATTTCACTTTTCCACTGCCCAATCACCAAGACTCCCTGGGTAGTTAGCAAAGGTTTATTCATTCATGCTGCTGTTTGCCCAGCCCTTCACACTCATTTTCCTGATGTGTCAGAAATCGGGATTTGCCCTTCTGCTTCAGTTAAAAAATGCCAGCAACACAAACGCCTATCAGATGGCCGCTCCCTGCCGAGGCTCCAGAGTTTTGAAATGCCGCTGAAACCCAGGGGTGCTGCATCAGCGATGCCCCTGGGTTCACCACTCATAGGCCCAATGAAGGGGCCTTTTAGCTGACTGCACGGAGGGGGTTGTTAAGGCAGCCTTTCAGCAGTCATGGATGCAAAGGAAGAAAGGCAAACAGGCAGCCATTTCTCTTGCTGGGGAGTTGGGCTGAGAGCAACAGAATGAAATTTAGTGGGAACAAGTGCAGAGTTCTATTCCTAGGAAGAGGCACCCAAGTACAATGTCACAAGAAGGAAAACACTAGGTTCAACAATACTGAAAATGAGAAGGATCATGAAATTGTTGTAGATCAAAAGGAGTCAACAATATGATGTGGATGCAAAAAAACAAACAATATTTTTGACTGCAGTAACAGTATTATTATTACTACTACTACACTGCTATACTGCCCATAGTCGAAGCACTCTGGAGAGTTCACAACATTTAAGTCACCCATCCAGACTTCACCCAGGTCCAAACCCGCTTAGCTTCCAAGATTAGGTTAGATCTGGCATTTCAGGCTATACCGAAACTGTATTTGGAAACATCACTTCCAAATCATGTGAAATACTAGTTCCCCTCTATTCAGCACTGGGTAGGACTCATCTGGAGTACTATGTTCGGTTTTGGGCTCCACTATCGAAGAAAGATGCAGGCAAACAGGAAAGGGATCAGGGGAGGGCAATAAAGGAAGGCCTCGTGGCTAACACCTTGGCTTTTTTGTAAAAGCTCAGGGATCTGCCCAGGGTTGGCAGCTGAGACTGGCTTAAGGGCCAGGTGCTTCTCAAGGACAGCACAGGCTGAGGCGAGCAGGAGCATTCAGTTGCAGGAGAACAAGCCAGAGAACATCACTGCTCCGAGAGCCTTGCTCCAGCGCTCCAGGCTGCGCCAATCCACATGGCGCTTTCTGGCTCATTTGTTGAGGGCCATGCAGGAAGGGCACGGGCTGACCTGGTGCTCCTCACGGAGACAGAAACGACTGAGGGAAGGTTTGCCTGTCAGTGGGAGTTTGTGAGAACATTTCATGCATTTGCAAAATGCTACCTCTGATGTCATTAATAGTTTGAAGAATGGAATATAGCAAGAAAAGAGAAAAAAGAGTAGGGGGGGTGGAATAACACAGGAAAGACAAGACGTAATTGCTTTTGGTTTTTTATGGAAAGTAAGGAGAAAAACGAGTATAGGTGTGAAATATAAAGAATCAAAAAGATCAAAAGATTGAAGCGAGGAAAAATGGGGCCTATAGGAAAGAGAAAAGCCACTAAAATCCAAAGAGAAGGGAGACAAGCCTCCTGGGGCACTGGTGCAGGTGGCCAAGGAAGAAGCGAAGATGTGAGTGTGAACTCCTCCCCTTTTGTATTGGAAACCGGGGTGGGGGGTGTACCTGTCAAAATGCTCTTAGCTAGCAAATCTTCCACACAACGCTCTGCACAGGCACAGTGCCCCTTTGTGGGATGCACAGAGATGGCAAAGAAGAGCCGCCTTGCAAAAGGTCAGGCAACATGGCTTGGGCTGGCCTTGGGCCAGCTGGTGTGGGCAAGGCCACTTCCTCACCCCATGTGCGTGTGCACGCAGAAATACGTCCTGGTGTGTTCAGCCTAGCTGGCCTTTTCTGCACTTTGCCAAGTCCACCTTTTCTGGGTGCACAGAACCCCTGAACTGTACACAGTCTCCTAACTGTGATTGTGCAGTAGGTTTGTTTAGAGCAGACCTGGGCATCGTACGGCCCGCGGGCCACATCCGGCCCGATGGCTGACCCTGACTGGCCCGCATGAGGTCACTGGCAAATTAAAAGTCAATGCAAATATATATCATTGTAATATAGATGCAAGCAATACAAGTGCACTGCTTTTATTTTGTTTTACGTTATAATTCGTAAGATCTGTACCTTACTATGTTAAGTGCTGGGAGATTACATATGTTGTAAATTTGCACTATATAAGTAAAATTGAATTGAATTTATTGGTTTTCATGTAATGTTAATGTTTTTGTGAATATTCATTAAATAGTGTTGTTCTGTGCTCCACATTTTCATTGTACCATTGTACTCGGAGGAGGGCTTTCTCTGCGGTGGCACCCAATCTACGGAATGCGCTCCCCAGAGAGGTCCGCCTGGCGCCGTCGTTATTTGTTTTTCGGCGCCAGGCGAAGACCTTTTTATTTAAACGTCATTTTAATTGTTAATATTATTTGCTTATTTTATCTGGCCAGGGCGACTTATTTTATATTGTTAATTTGTTGTATATTTGGATGTATTATATTTTAATTTTATGTTGTGAGCCGCCCCAAGGCTTCGGCGAATGGGGAGGCATAGAAATGTTTTAAATAAATAAATAAATAAATAAATAAAATAATGTTTCATTTACTGTTTTTATAGAGCTATATATTGAGCAGAGCTGTAAGTGTATTGGTCTGGCCCTTAACAACTGTCAAAGTTTCTCATGTGGCCCCATAGGAAAATTAATTGCCCACCCCTGGTTTAGAGGCATGGTGATCTTTTATTTTCTACACTATTTCCAATTATGTCTAGCATGGAATGTTATGCACTGGGCAGAGATTTTGATGAGGCTGTCTACCACAACACCAAGATATATATCTTTCTTACTCAGTTACCACCACGTCAAATCCCATCAGTATATATGTGAAGGTGGGATTTTTTGTCTCTATGGGCATCTTGCTTACATTGGACTACATTTGCCATTTTGATGGCCACTCTCTCAGGTACCTTCTCTTAAAGGTTGCAGAAATAATGGAATTGGGCATCAGCTTCCTGGCAGACGAAAGACGCCGGGGACATCAATGGTACCCAAAAGATTCCTGTTGCACAAGGCCTGGTGCACCATTTGGAGAGCTTTTCCTGTGAAACAGCCATCCAGGCTGAGTCTGCTTCTAGATGTACCTTGCATGGGCCGATGAGTGAAGGACCTGAAGTAATACTCCACTCCAAAGCTTGCAGGCAAGGTTGGTACACTGGGATACTGTGGCAGCCCAGAGCCAGAATAAGTGACAGCACAGGGACTTCCTGGGCTGGCCTCTCCTCCACCACAAGCTCATTGCTGGGACCCTTCAGGCAAGTTCCTCTTCCCTCTCAAGCCCAGTTCCCGTCAATACATCTGGGCTGTTCTTCTGCCAAAAAGGTTTCCAGTGGGATTCATGATCAAAATAAAAATAAAGAACAGAAATAAAAACAGCATGCACATAAAAGAAAAGAAAATGGAGCAGCAAAACCAGTATCACAGCAATAAGACAAACAGCAAATCAGAAACAGAAGCCAAAAGCCCAATAGAACCCAATGGTTTTAAAGAGTCTGCATTTATAAGCCTGCTGCCTGGGAACCAGGCAGATCTCACTCTGGGGCAAAGGCATCGCGTCATGTTAGGAGTGCCTCAGCTAAATAAATTTTTGTTCCTGCCAATTCCTTAGGCATCCAATGATACAGCTGCCTCCCCAGCCAGCTTCTGATACTTCAGCATTTTATTAATGATTTGGATGAGGAAATGCTGAGAACTCTAGCAAAGCTGCAGATGACACACAATTGGGTGGGATAGCTAATACCCTGGAAGACAGAAAGAAGAATCAAGGTGATCTTGATAGGTTGGAGTGCTGAGCTGAAAAAACAGAATAAAATTCAATAGGGACAAATGCCAAGTTCTGCACCTAGGAAAAAGAAATCAAATGCATTGTAACAAGAAGGAGAATGCTGGCTGCAGAAAAAGACATACAAAATTTTGGCCTGCATTAAGAGAAGTATCACCTCCAAATCCCGTGAAGGGCTAGTTCCCCTCTACTCAGCACTGGTTAGGCCTCGTCTGGAGTGCTGTGTCCAGTTCTGGCCACCAGAGTTTAAGAAAGATGCAGATAAGCTAGAAAGGGTTGGATAAGAAGGATGATTCAGAGACTGGAGACAAAGCCCTACAAGGGAAAGAGGGAAAGAGCAGGGCATATTTAGCCTGGAGATGAGAAGACTAAGGGGAGACAGGGTAGCACTCTGCAAGTACTTGCAAGGTTATCACACCAAGGAAGGACAGAATCTCTTCTCGATCATCCCAGAATGCAGGTAAGAGAAGAATGGGCTCAAGGTCCAGGAAGGAAATCATATCATGAGAGCCAGTGCGGTGTAGTGGTTAAGAGCATGGGACTGGGACTGAGACGATCTGGGTTCTAATCCCTGCTCGGCCATGGAGCCAACTGGGTGACTTTGGGCCAGTCACAGACTCTCAGTCCAACCTACCTCACAGGGTTGTTGTTGTGGGGATGAGATGAGAGGAGGAGAGATGATGTAAGCTGCCTTGAGCCCTTTGTAGGAAAAAGGCAGGATATAAATCGGAAATAAAATGAAGTCATAACATCACCTTTCTTGCCAAGTCAGTACTTCTTCCAGTCCCGGTCTAAATTTTACTTTAAAAATACTGAAGACTTATCCACAAAACCATGAGGACTAGAGGACTGCCCATCTCCCTGCCAAGATCAAGCCAAGACGCAGCCAAACTGCTGAGCCACCTATCAGGCCCTGGGCCCGTGCAACGGTGCTTCTGCAAAAGGCAAGCAAGTTGTGTTTGCTCAGAAGAGAGTGAGAGTTCATGAAGTTGTACCCTGGCTCTCCCTGGAAAGATGATAGCCCTTCCACATCCCAAAGATCTGGGACACATGCCATCCAGTAGGCAAAGAGAATCCCAAACCTTTGAGTCTTGGGGAAGCAGATCCCAACCTACAGCTCAGATTTCCCACAGGCTCAGCAAACAGAGGGCTTCTTGCTGCACGGGGATTGCTGATGTGTTCCCTTCCCTGCAAAGGAAGCTTCTCTCTGTTCCCTTATCCTGGGCAGCCCGTTTTGCTCAGCAGCACTTAACTCCACACCAGTTAAGGAAACTCCTGTTGAAACAGTCTTCCAAATCAATATCCTAGAAGGGATTTGAAGGGTAAAATTAAAGTTACTAATAACACACACCCTGGCAAGCTCAAAGATGCTTCAAGCCCTCCGTGCTAATGTTGTTCTGTTACAACCTGGTTTTGAAGTGGAGGAAGGCCTTTTCTTATCAGAGGGTGGGAGGAAATTGAGATTGCTTTGAAGTCAATACAAAAACACCCACCCTGACATTTATTCTATGGCCTAAGCTGATTTGCTATTTGAAATATTTTATTTGAAATCACAGATTTTTAAAAAATCTTTTTAGTTTACCATTTCTCTGGCAAATGTGTATGTCACACACTCCACCAGAAAAAGAGCAAAATTAATAATGGATATAGGTGAGATGCAATGGAATGGCTTTGGTGCTGGACAAAAAAGCAACCAACCTTGGTCTAAGATCCATCAGAACATAGAAGAAACTTACTGGATCAGATCAAATTGGGCCCAGCATCTCCGTATCTTAAGAACGTAAGAAAAGCTATGCTGGATCAGACCAATGGTTCATCTAGTCCAGAACTGTTTACACACTGGCAAACCCAGTGGATCACTCAATCAGGACACAAGGGCAAATGCACCTTCCTGCCCAAGCTCCCCAGCAGTTATGTACAGGCACTCACCTCTGATCCAGAGGCAGCCCACAGCCAGCAAGGCTGGCAGCCATGGGCAGCCTTCTCCAGAATGTATCCAGTCCCCTTTAAAGCCATCAAACTTGGTGGCTGTCACCGCTTTCTGTGACAGTGAATTCCATACTTTAACTATGCACTGTGTGAGGAAGTGGTCCCAGATCTTCCACCAAGCTTCTAGAAAAGTATCTCCCTCTCCATTTTCTCCACAACATGCATAATTTTGTATGCCTCTGTCAAATCTCACCTTGCTCACCTTTTCTCCAACTGAAACAATCCCAGCTGTTGTACCCTTTATTCATACAGCAGCTGCTTCAAGCCTTCATCATTTTAGGTGCACTCCACTGAACTTTTTCCAACTCTATAATTTCCTTTTTCAGGTGTGATGACCAGAACTGTATATGCAATACTCTAAACATGGTCACATCAAAGATTTGTATAATTACAATATTGGCAATTTCCTAATTATACCTAACATGTATTTTGCCCTTTCCATAGTAGCTACGCACTCAGTTATTTTCATTAAGCTGTCTGCCAAAACACCAAGTTCTCTTTTTTGATCAGGCATGGCTAGTTCAGATAGTAATGAACAGAGGTTGGAAAGAGATGCTAAAAACAACAAAACACCTTCTTCAGCTACATTCATAGTAAAAGACAGAAGAAAGAAAAGGGGATTCAACTACTCAGTGTAGATGGCAAAATGATAAAAGATGCCAAAGAAAAGGCAGGAGTGCTAAATTCATGCTTTGCCTTAATCTTCTCCCAAAAGAGGATCTGACATTCCCGACAAAGGGAAAGTACAAGCTGAAGAAGCAGAATGGCAGCTCGAGATTGAGAGGCAAAGATCATCTAATATGGTTGAATGAGTTCAAATCCCAGAGCCTTGGAGTCAACAATTTGACCTGGTTACGAAAAAGGCAAATGCTATATTGGCGTGCATAAACAGAAATATAGCTTCAAAAACACATGAGGTACTGGTTCCCCTCTATTCAGCAGTAGTAATACTAGTTCTTGAGTATGGGTTTCCTTTCTGCACTTCACAGTTTAAATAAAGATGCAGACAACCTGGAAAAGCTTCAGAGGAGAGCTACAAAGATGATCCAGGGACTGGAAACAAAGCCCTATGAGGAGAAAGGGGAAGAACAGGGCATGCTTAGCCTCAAGAAGAGCAGGTTGAGAGGAGAGATGAGAGCACTCTACACATACTTGACAGGCTGCCACAAAGAGAAAGGACAGGATCTCTTCTTGATCATCCCAGAGAGCAGAACAGAAAACAACAAGCTCCAGTTACAGGGAGCCAGATTCTGGCTAGATATCAGGAAAAATTTCCTGACTGTGAGAGTGGCAATGGAACCAATGACCTAGGGAAGTGGTGGGCTCTCCCACACTGGAAGCATTCAAGATGCAACTGGACAGCCGTCTGAGAAGGATGCTTTAACTTGGGAGTCCTGCACTGAGAGGGGGTTGGACCCTCTGGCCCCTGTCAACTCTATGATTCTAAGAAATGTCACAATAGCTGAGACTTTTGGGTTTAAGAAAAAGGCAAGTAAAGGGAGGCATAGCAGAATTCTGCATGGTGCGTAGCAAGTAGACAGGGAGAAATTTTTCTCCTGTTCCCATAATCCTAGAACAGCTTTTCCGTTCTACAAAGCCACCATTACAAGCCGTGACTTGTTGTGATGGTTTTCGTAGCTGCCCAGACTTGCTGTTTCATCTGAAATGGGCAACACAACCAAGCCCAGGGGAAGGCTTTGTGCTCGGGGCCAGTGACTGCCAGCCAAGCGTCCAATGGCACTTTGAGCAGTTCTGCTTCGTGTTGCCCTCCCAGCGACACTCGGGCTGCGAGGACATGGCGTGTGCCCCTCCCGCCAGGGCTTGGGAAGGCAGCCTGCCAGGATCTGGCAGCGCTGAGCCATGATGGGGCAGGGACGGCGCACCCCGTGCATGGCTCGCTTGAGAAGCTGGGCACAGCACCCTCCTGCTGAGGCAGACACACTAGGTTTGCTGGGTCTCCCCAGGAGGTGGCTGGGCTGCGCACGGCTCAGACCCATCAGAAAGGGCTTGCCCACACTGTTTTGGGATCACTGGGACAAGAAAGCTGGCTGGCGCAAGCTGCTCCTTCCTGCCAACCCAAAGCGGAGGAGATGCTTTCTCCTGGGTCTTTTCAGCAGATGGCCCACATATCACAACATTTCTGTATCACCTGTAGCGGAAGCTCACTGGGCGGTTCACAACATTTAAGTCAGCTATCCAGATTTCCACTTGGCCCAGCCCTGCTTACCTTCCAAGATTATTTATTTATTCAATTTATTAGTCCAAGGAGACTTTAAGTGAATTACAGAAGTAAAATAAAAATGGCATCTGAGAAAACCATATGAACATATAACAATCAACAAAATGCCACTGAGGGATCAGATATAAATGAATTAAAACAATACTATTAAAATTGCATAATATTTGCAGCTTGGGAGTGCTCCTCAACCTGGAACTGTCCCTGGAGGCCCAGGTGACAGTGGTGGCGAGGAGCACCTAACTTCAGCTTTGGCCGATCCATCAGCTGCGTCCTTACAGGGATGAGCACTGCCTGGCAACAGTGACACATGCTCTGGTAACCTCCCGCTTGGATTATTATAATGCACTTATGTGGGGCTGTCCTTGAAGACAGTCTGGATACTTCAATTGGTCCAAACTAGAGTGGCCAGGTTGCTGACAAGGACCGGTTGTTATTCTCATATAACTCCAGTCCTCTACCAGCTTCACTGGCTTCCAACTGACGTCTTCGCCCAATTTAAGATGCTTGTGTTAATCTACAGAGCCCTGAACGGCTTGGGACTGGGATACCTGAAGGAACGTCTTCTCCCCCTATAAGCCCTTACGCCGCTTAAGATCTGCAGAAGAGGCTCTACTCCGGGCACCCTCACTGAAAGAAGTGAGGATGGTCTCTACCCAGAGAGCCTTTTCTGTGGTGGTGCCCAGACTCTGGAATGCATTCCCCAGAGAGGTTTGCCTGGCACCGACTTTATATTCTTTTTGGTGTCAGGTGAAAACCTTTTTATTTGCCCATCATTTTAAATGTTAGGAATTTTAATCAGGTTTTGACTTCACAGTTGCTGTTTGGTTTTGATTTTGTTCTTATTCTTGATTTTTATTTTGTTTTGATTTTCTTTTATTTGTGAAATGTTACTGGTTTTATCTGTATATTTAACCATTTATTTATTTATTGTTAACTTGTTAGATTATTTGTTTTTGATTTTTGTAAGCCGCCCAAGATGCTTTTGCATATGGGATGGGGTATAAATATTTTTAATAAATAAATAATACAAAATCATTTTAAATCAATTGTTAAAATTGTTAATAATTAAAATTATTAAAATTAGGTAAGGATCAGGAACTTTAGCTGACATATGTGACCCCTGCCTGGCCGCATAATTGTACCAGCAGGAGAGGCAGAGAGAAGGCACATTTTCTGGCCATCCCCCAGAGGGGGCCTGGGAGAACACGGCTTTCCCCTACCACTGCCAGCCCTGAAGCTGAGCAATTCCTCTCTGTCAGGGTTGGGGGGGGGGACTCAGTGGGGAGCTTGTTCTGTTGATGGGAGGGCCATGACAGAAAGAGCCTCCCTGTTGTTGCCAGCCTCCAAGTGTCCCTCAGAACTGGCACTTGAAGGAAGGCCCCAGAGGTTGGGCAAAACGTCCAAGCAGATCATGGTTGGGAGAGGTGCGCTTACAGGTGTTGTAGTCCTAAACCATGTAAGGCTGTAGAGGTTAAAACCAGCATGCTGAATTGGGCCCAGAAGCATACAGGCAACCAATGCAAATGGGCCAAACGAAGTCTTTTAAGTCCAGACGTCTGGGCCCCAGTTATTAGTCTGGACGCTACATTCTGCATGAGCTGCAGCTTCTGACCCATCTTCAAGGGCAGACCCACACAGAGTACATTGCATTAAGCTAATTTGGGGAGAACATTGAAACCAAATTGACTATATCTTATGCCTAAGGAAGCGGAAAGGTTCCATTCTCGCCGTGAGAACGTTCCCTGGTGCAGAATGCGGATCAGACCATGAACTGCTAGCTGCCAAGGTAAAGTTCAAGTGCTGCAGTGTCAAATGACCACCCATGAATCAAAAATTGGATGTCAAGAAGATTCCCCTGGCATATGCAGTGGAAGTTAAAAACATACTTGAACTGCTCAACATCAAAGAAAGACAACCAGATGTTATGGGAGGAAATGAAAACAACCATCACTGAAGCAGCCCAGAAACATCTTGGCTACGAAATTGGCTAGATAGATATCTGAAGCTACAATAAAGACTGCAGAAGAGAAAGGAAAGCAAAAGTGAAAGGGAAAAAATGCAAAAACTAAATGCAGTCCCAGCGAGAGGCAAGAGAAGATAAAGAAAAGTACTGGGCAGAACAAAGCAAGAAATTGGAGGAAGCAGCCAAGAGAGGTCATACAAGAAAGTGTTTCACTTCTGTGAAGAAGGCCAGAAACCACTTTCTGGCAAGAAAGGGGTCGGGGATGCAATGGGCAGAAATTGTATGACCAACAAGCAATCAGAGGAAGATGGCAGGAATATGGAGAACTTTATACAAAAGAGAATCAAATCAAGCTGTAAGAGTAGCCAACCTAACAGAATTGGAACCAGATATCCTGGAGGAGGAAGCAGTGCGGGTGCTCAACTGGTTGCCTAACCACAAAGCCCCCGGAGTTGATGGAACTCCAGCAGAGTTGCTGAGACCGCTGGGAGTGCTTTGCCAAAGTGTGTAGAAATCTGGTCAGTGGCCAAAAGAATGGAAAGGGTCAGTATTTTTCCCAATACCAAAGAAGGATGATACAAAAGACTGCCCCAAACACCAAACCATAGCCTTGATACCACACACGAATAAAATCCTCTTGAAGATAATCCAGAAACCTTTGAACCCCACCACCAACAGAGAACTGCCATGCAGGATTTTGTAAAGGGGGAGGAACATGGGATCACATTGCCAACCTACGTTGGGATGATGGAAAAAGCAAAGGAATACCAAGAAGACCTCTACATGTGCTTCACTGACTACACAAAAGCCTTTGACTGTGTTGACCATGACAAGCACTGGAACTGCCTCAAAGAACTGGGAATATCACCACACCACATCCAGCTCAGTTTCAGTCACTGTACTCTGATCAGGAAGCCACTGTAAGAACAGAATATGGAGACACAAAATGGTTCAGAATTGGAAAAAGCACTTGGCAAGGTTGCATCCTGTCACCTACACTATTCGACATATACACAGAAATAGTTATGAGAAATGCACTTTTGGAAGAAACTACCATTGGGCTCAAAATTGGTGATACGAATATCAACAACCTCCAATATGCAGATGATACAACTTTGCTCACAGAAAGCAAAGAAGATCTGGAGTGGCTAATCCTCAGAGTCAAAGATGAAAGTGAAAATTTTGAATTGCACCTTAACATCAAGCAAACAAAGATAATGACAATTGCAGAGAACACACAGGTCAGAGTGCAGATCAACAACGAGACTATCAAAACAGTAAAGGAATTCAACTTTCTGGCTCTAAAATCAACAAAAATTGTGACTGCTGTCCTGAGATGATAAGGCACTTGGAAGAACTGCAATGTCCAGCATAAATAACATCTGGAAGAGTAAAGATATCAGCCTCCCAACCAAATGCAGATTAGTCAACACAATAGTTTGTCCAATTGCTATGCATGGCTGTGAAACCTGGACTCTGAAAAAGGCAGATGCTTTTGAATTGAGGTGCTGGACATGACTCTTGAGTATCCCATGGGCTGCAAAAATTGCAAAGAAGTCCTAGACCAAGCTTCCCCAAAAATATCACTTGAAGTCAAGATGGCCAAAGTGTGAGAGTCCTTGTTTGGCAATGTCATGACAGCCGACTCTCTCGAAAAGTCAGTCATGCTGGGAGTGATCAGCAGAGAAAGGAGCAGGGGCCACACCAGTGCCCGTTGGCTGGAGATGACCATGGGGGACTTGAGGGAGGCAGTGCGAGACAGAGGCACGGAGTGCAATGATCCACGGAGTGGCCAACGGTCGAACACGACTAAACGGCTGCTGTTGCTGAATTAAATTGCTGATGATCTGCACCAGAGTGCAGATTTCTGAAGCCAGGCTAGTCGTCCAGATGGGGGCAAACATGGGCTACCAGCCACAGCTGACAGAAGGCTTTTGGAGCCATTGAGGCCACCTGAGCCTCAAGTGACAATGATGGATCAAGGAGCACCCTCAAGCTGCCAACCTGCACCTCCAGGGGAAGCACAATCCCACCTAGAACATTGCTAAGTGCAGCCCTGCAGCTGGATCAGACCACAGTGGGGTCATCCAGTTCAGCATCTCGCCACTGCTTCCACTTTCTACCAGGCACCTGAAGAAGTCTAGACCAGATCCAGGTTAGCCACCAGGAAAATACCTCACTGGAACCCTGAATGCAAAGCTACCTTGTCTCTGGATACCCCACCCAGCCTCTGCAGGAAAGGGCTACTGCTAAGGCTCTGCTATCCATCCTGGATTTCACTAGCCCTCTTACAAAAGGCATCACCAAACCCCACATAGAATGATTCAGCCTTCCTGGGGTAGCAAATAGATCCTACTCGTGATTTTGCACTCCCATATGAGACTTAATTGAACTCCCTTCTAAATGACAGAACAGCCAGGATGAAGACATGCCATTTGCAAGGGATTTTCAGGCCCCATTTCTCAACAACAAAACTCAGCTTAACAGGTAAGACCAGGGATAGAACACTGAGAAGCTGCTCTCTGTGCCTGCAGAAGCCTACCAGGACTACAACAACTTGGCACTGCAAGTGTTCTGTGGTGCTGTTAGAGGAGTCACAAGGCTCAGGCTTCATTCTAGAATTTAAAAACTTCCAGTTAAAGAGTGAAGGTTCATACAAATTCATTCACATACTGGAAAATGCCCCACTGCCAAGCATTTTCCTTTTGTGCCTGCTGAGCAGAGGAAGTTTTCTCCCTGATCTCGTGATCTGAGAATTTGGGTCACTTCAGTGAAATTGGTGGGCAGCAAATGCAGAATAGATGAAGAAATTCCTTTCCACATAATGCATTTTTCTGTCATTCACAGTCAGCAGATATGGACATGGAACCTTCGTATTCAGAAGCAGTCTACCTCTGGATGCCAAATGATCATGAAGACTGCCATCCTGCCTCCCAGGAGCATCTGGCTGTTCCCTGGCTGATGAACCAGAACACTGCTTGGGAGCAGCTCCTGAGCAATCAAGCAAGAGCCAGTCTTGGCAAGCCATCAGCAGCTGACAGAACACATGAGGTAACGCCTCCTCTTTTCTGGCAAAGTTTCACAAAACCCCACTGAAGTTGAGTTTTGCACCCTGCAAAGAGCAGAAACATCCTCCCGTAATAATCCTGGAAAGATGGGGCAGTCAGAAGTTCTCACAATTGTAAGCATGCTGGTAGGGAACAAACACCTATTCATTCAACACAGTGACTTACTCAAGTTTTAAAATCCAAGGCATTGTTGCTGGGCACTCTTCCTATTACTCTTTTTTTCCATGGCACCCTCATTGTGGACAGCACAGTACAGGACAACATAGACAAGCTCCATTGAGCTTACAACCAGATGAAAGAGAAAGAGGAAAAGAAAAAATGCAGCGCATCTGTCACTTCACAGCTGTCCTTGCATCTCTTTGAAAAACATCAAGATCAAGGCCTTGCTGGATTGCACAAATGAGTGCACAGACAACACACTTAAGCCTTATTTGGGGCTCAGCGTTAAAGTGGGGAAGAGAAGCCATAGTTTAAGGGAGTTTTAAAGGAGAGAAACATAACCCCACACACACACGGCTGTGGAAGTGCCTGCAGAGCTGCCCTCCTGGAGGACACCAAAGTCCTGCCTGACTTTCTCTCTCCAGCAAATGCTGGTCTCTTGCTCGTGGGAGTTCACAAGAAAGCCCAAAGGAAGCGGCTGCCACTAACCATCACTTGAAGCTTTCTTACACAGCTGCCGGAGACTTGGAAAAGGCCTCACAGGATGAGCCCCACTCATCACACAAGGCCACAGCCTTCAGCTGGGCTACTCCCACAGAGAAAGAGCAGCCTCCGATTCTCCTCCCAGGTCTGGGAGAGCTGCAGATTGCGACAGGCTTTCTGGCAGCTGTCTCCAGTACCAGGCACAGGCTGGCAGCATCCACGTGATCTTCTCTCTGGCAAAAGTCCTTCACTGCTCCCTGGGTGCCCATGCAGACAAAAAGATTAGCATTGCAAAAACAGTGAAAGGAAGGCAGAGAAAACAAACATTATTGTAAAGAAAGCTCTTAGATAAAAGTTTTACAGCACTCTTGTAAAGCACTGGGTAAAGTGTCAAGGCTCTCACAAGCAGAGATAAGTGTTTGTCCGCTACAGCAGAGATGGCGCAAATGGCCTTGGGAAGTAAGACGCCCTTTCTCCAGTGACAGCCGATGGTCAGTGACGGGCAGCCGCAGCACACCAGCCCTGCTTCAATGCCCCACAAGCGCCACACAGCCAGTTATCATTTGGTGGAACCCGCCCCAGTTAATCCAGAGTGGCCACTTTTCTTTTTTTAAACAACCCATGCTGAAAAACCCTGGGCTAGGGCTACTGGATCCATAATGGGTCATCATGTTCAAATTCAGATGATCAGCCTCCGTGGGTAAAGTCCAACGGAGAGTGAGGTCCTTGGCAAGAACGGCACAACACCCTTGCCTCACCTCTTGAGCGTACCTGGAGCACTGCTGGTGCCAGCTGTCCCACAAATGCCCCAGCAGCATGGTGAGGCCACTGTCCCTGGCTTGCTGCTGCCCCCAACCCTATCCCAACCCTCACAATCAGGAGCTATTTGGCATTTGCAGCATTCTTCCCCTCTGGAAACTCTAGAGCTCAGGAAACTGCCTGCTTATATCCCTGTAAAAGAAACAAAAGCAAGGCAAAAGCAAAGCATGAGAATTCCTATCAAAAACTATTTTAAAAGGAACCCATCCAGCCTCTATGCTCCAGGAAAAGCAGACAGGTGGCACTTTTCTACCTTCCTGAGCACCTAGGTACCCAAACCTAGTGCCAAGGGGTAAAAAACTCTATCCACATCCTTTCCATGAGCAAAGACCACCTGCTCCAAATTAAAAGCACAGCTTTTGACAGCTGTCATGTCAAAACAAAGTTACCCGAAAACATGGCTAACTCTGCGTTTTGGCAGCAAATACCTACCAGAATATTGCCCATTTTAGGTTTCCCATTTCTACATCCACAGAAAAATGCACAACTCTAACCCTAACCGTAACTTCCAAACCAGTGCAATTTGGGCTATTTAAAAAATAACAAAGATATCTGCACACAGTTTAGGTGCCAAGGCAAAATTTAAATGATGGTATATTGCTGACAGCTATCAGCAGTTGTCAAAAGCTCTCTCAGGATAGAATGGGAAGGAAAGCAACAGGAACCAAAATGGGTCTTGATCACAGTGGAGAGAGCATCTTGCGCTCCAAAGTCCCCTGAGATGCCAGTTGGTAGACGGGGAGTATGAAGTCACAATCCACAGTGAGCTCAACCACAACCACTAAGCCCGGGTGGACTGACATGATGTGCAAACTTGCTCAATGTAACCAACAAAAACAGTTGGGGGTGGGGGGACTGCTGAAGAACAACTTTGTAATTTGCAGGGGAGAAATTCGCCCCCCACAAAGGTATTGCTAGCACTCATGGCTCGTTGTTTCACTGAGATAGGTTGGAGTGTGTGTGCCTGCCCCTAACTCAAGCTTCTATGTCTTCAGCAGTCCTACCCACACACTTTTGCCTGCCTGCACACCCAGGGTAGGACTAACCTGCCACAGCATTTATGAAAAGTAACAAACCCACCCATGCTGGGGCTGTGGTTCTCAGGCTGCTGAATGCTGCACCATCTGAGCACCAGGGCTGCGCGCACACATGCACATGCCCAGCCTGCTTCCCCCAAGCTTTTGCCTCTGGGCCAAGGAAGGTGCTCTCAAAAACAGCCTCAAGAAAAGCCTGGCTCGAAAGAGATCAGGGACACCTCCCTACACAGCTGGAAAATGAGGAGCCCAGATAAAATTTGTGTGTAAACTGGACACAACTGACCAGAGCTCGAAGTGACTCAGTAAGGGTAACCTTCACAACACCAACCAGTCAGTTCTATGTAACACAAGCAAACACGTGGACAGAAGCAATTAAAAGGGAGGTGCAGGGTTGCCATTCAGAACACTTGTATCCAACTCTCCATGCGAGCAAGATGGCAAACTACAAGATTCGTATTAAAGTCACAGGGCTTTTTCAAGGCAACTCTAAAACCCCCCTGGATTCCAGATCAGAAAATGAAGAAAGCCTTCACTGCATGAACAGTGAGCTAACCAGTGGAATGTACCCACTCCCCTTCCATGCTCTCTCATGGCCTGCAAGCTGCACAAGGACCCCTCTGCTCTTGCCGCCTCAGAGCGACCAAGCCCTGCACAGGCTGCCTGGTGGATGCGTATCTAAAGAGTGGCTCTTAAATCACATACTTTGAGAGTCTCAGGTGCAAACAGGCTCCAAGGCCTCCTAAACTTAGCCCAAGGGCTCTGCAACACATCTCCGGCTCTGGAGACAAAGCCCATCAGCAAGAAAGGTGGCAGCAGATTGGATCCTGCGTCCAACTCAGTGGTAGGAGTTTCACATACATGCAGTTTGACAGTGAGCCTCTCCAGGCTGGGAGGCAGGTTGCTGTGGATGTTTCCTTCACACTGTAAAGCAGTCAGGCTGAACTCCATTTCAAAGAAACTCAGGGGAGGTAACTCAGTCTTATTCTAGTGGTGGGTGGGGCTGAAGGCAAAAACAAGGGGGGCAATTCCCCAAAATATCAGCCTATTTTAGCTTAAAACTTTCATTGCCAGTAACTAAACCTTAGAAGTAAAATTTCAGCCTTTCAGGAGGGAAAGAAACTTGCACAAGTGATGGGAAACCACACAAGAGATAGTAACATAACTGGAAGACTGCCAAGGCTAATATACCCCACTGAAACCATTTCCCGCAATCTCATACATGTTAGAACAAATGACACCACCAAGTGGAGCTTTGAAGAAATCACGTCAGACTTTGGATCTTTAGGGAGGAAAGTCAAGAACTTTGGGGCCCAGATCGTTTTCCCTTCAATCCTTCCAGTTCCTGGAAGAGGAACAGACGGGGGGGGGGGGGAATTGCCCCAGGTGAAAGCTTGAGAGATTTGGATTCAGGAACCATGGACCACGCTTCCTGGAAGATGGGCTGCTGGCAAGGGATGGGCTGCACCGTAAAAGGACTGGAGAGGATGTGTTTGGCCACAGCATGAAGATGTTTATCAGGAGGACTTTAAACTGTGTCTTACATGGCAGGGAGATGTACATCTGGGCAGAACAGTGGACAAACGTTTATGCACCTCGACAGGGAGAGCAGCTCTAATGGTGGCCAATAATGGTCTTCCAAAAAATGCAGTAAGAAAGCTGGACTAGAAAGCACATAGTCTTCAGGGTCTATATGCTAATGCCCGGACTATGGGAAACAAGCAGCATGAACTTGAACCCTTAATTCAGGAGGGCAAATACGATCAGATGGGGAAAACTGAAGTGTGGTGGGATGACTCACATCACTGGAATTCAACAACTGAAGGATATAACCTGTTCAAGAGGAACAGAAGGAACAGAAAGGGAGGTGGAGTCACCCTAAATATCGAAGATGCATGGCTCTGCATAGAAATGCAGGAGAATGCGCATAGCAGCCCCACCAAGAGCACCTGGATTCATATAAATGGAGGAAAGAATAAAAGGAATATACTGCTTGGAGTCTATTGCCAACCACCCAGTCAAGTAAATTGCCAGTGTTTCAAGGAGGCATGATATTTTCGGTATGGGGCCTTCAATTTCCCCTATATCTGTCGGGAGACAAGTTCTGCCAAACACGGCCCCTCCAACAGATTCCTAACATGCATCACTAATAAATTCCTCCAAAGTAAAGGGGAGGAAGGAACTAGAGCATGGGTCCTCAAACTACGGCGCGTGGGCTGGATGTGGCCTGCCATGCCCATTGATCCGGCCTGCTGTAGCTCGCCACACCCGGCACCTTGAGGTGCTGGCTTGCTCGCAAGGAGATCATTTTGGACTCGCTCGGAGAAAAGGATCTCTGCACACACATGCCCCTGCCTTCCTGCGCGCCCCCCCAGCCCAGCCCAGCCCACACCTCCCACCCGCACCACCTTGGCGCCCCGTGCCCATCCCTGTGACCTTTCAACTTGCCCCCTATTCAAAAAGTTTGAGGACCCCTGAACTAGAGGATTGGCTATCCTTGACTTGATGCTAAGCAACAGGGAAGACCAAACGGACAAAGTGGCAGCTAAGAAAACTCTGGGGGGAAGTGACCATGCCATACTTGATTTCTTGATTCTAAATGAAGCAAAAGCCAAATGTAGTTGAACATCTACCTTGTTCAAGAAGCCAATTTAACTAAACTCAGAATGAAGATAAGCAAGATCCATGGCAAGCTATTCTAATAATAAAAGGAGTGCATGATGGGTGGGAATGGTTTTTAAAAAAAGGAAATTCTAAAGGCACAATTCCAAACACTTCCAACAAGGGAAAAGGGTAGAAGACAACAGAAGATGCCCATGTAGCTTCACAAAAATCTCACAGATGATCTGAAAACAAAAAAGGACATGTCTAGGAAGTGGAAGGAAGGCCAGGAGACAAAGGGTTCGACTACAGACACTAAAGGACAGAAGGTTCAAATGGGGTTCAACTACACAATGTGGATAACAGATGGCAAAGAAAAGGCAAACATGCTCAGTTTCTGCTTTGGTTCAATCTTGATCTATGACCTTCCTGATGAAGGGGAAATTAAAGCTGAAGGAGCAAGATGGCAGCTCAAGATTGAAAGGTAAATAGTCAAAGATCATCTAATTGGATTTGGATTGAAGGAGTTCAAGTCTGCAGGACTTGGAGTTGCAAAGCAGCTGGCAGAAGAACTCTTGGAACCACTATCTATCATCTTTGCGAAACCACAGAAAAAAGGGGAAGTGCCAAACAAGAAGGGCTCATGTTCTTCTTGTCTTCAAGAAGGGAAAATAAGAAGAACCTGGGAACTACAGACCAGTCAGTCTGACATCAATCCCTGGGGAAATTCTGGGGCCGATTATAAAACAGTCAGTCTGCACACACCTTGAAAACAATGCTGTTAATTACTAGAAGCCAACATGGATTCCTCAAGAACCAGACTAATCTGATTTCATTTTTTCTTTGGGTAACCTCCTTGATGGCCTGTGAGAATGCTGTGGTCATAATCTAGCTTGACTTCAGCAAAGCTTTTGACCAAGTGCCCCATGATCTCCTGATTTGCAAACTGTCTAAAAGTGGGCTAGATGGAACAACTCTCAGGTGGATCTACAGTTGGCTACAAATTGGACTCAAAGCGTGCTCATCAATGAACTTTCTCAAACTGGGGAGAGGTAGCAAGTGTAGCAACACAGGGCTCAGTCCCGGGGCCAGCGCTCTTCGACATCTGCATTAATGGTTTGGATGAGGAAGTGCATGGAATGGTGATCAGATCTGAAGATGATACAAAACTGGGTGGGACAGCTAAATACCCTGGAAGGCAGAAAGTAGATTCAAGGTGATGCTGATGGAGTGCTGGGCTGAAAACAACATAATGAAATTAAATTGGGACCAATGCCAAGTTCCGCACCTAGGAAAAGAAACCAAATGCACTGTTACAAGATACAAGATGGGAACTACTTGGCTCAACAATACAGCATCTGAGAAGGATCTTGGAACAGTTGTAGATCGTAAGCTGAACATGAGTCTACAATATGATGGGGTTGCAAAAAGGGCAAATGCTATTTTAGACTGCCTTTTAAACAGTATCACTTCGAAATCATTTGGAAGCAATAGTTCCCTTTATTCAGCACTGATCAGGTCTCATCTGGAGTACTGTGTCCAGTTCAGGGCACCAGAGTTTAAGAAAGGTACAGATAAGCTCGAAAGCGTTCAGAGGATGGCAACAAGGATGATCCCGGAACTAGAAACAGTCCTGTGAGGAGAAATGGAATGAACTGGGCATGTTAGCCCATGTTAGAAAAGACTTAGAGGAGATGTCATTCTACAAGTACTTGAAAGGCTGTCACAAAGAGAAGGAATCATCCAAGAGTGTAGAACACGCAATAATGTGCTCAAGTTGCAGGAAGCTGGATTCCAGCCAGAGATTAGGAAAAAATTCCTTAGGGTTACAGCAGTAAGACAATGGAGCCAATGACCTAGGGAGGTGGTGGGCTCTCCCACGCTGGAGGCATCCAAGAAACATCTGAACAACCATCTGAGAGGGATGGTTTGACTTGGAGCTCTGCACCAAGCAGAGGGTTGGACTCAATAGCCCTCTGACCCTTCCAACTCTAGTGGGAAACTGCCCAATTGTCATTCCCTGACAGATGGGGGGAAAGCGTATAGTTCACCACCCTTACTCTCAAACACCAAAAACAGAAAATAAGAAGTAACAGGAAGCAAGAAATATTTTTGAAAGAAAACCAGCTGAAGAGAGAGACAGGGGGATAGAATGGAGGAAAAACATGGAATACCATACCACTGAATTGAGGAAGCAAGAGTGTAAGTTGGGCATGGAGCGTCACAGCCAGAATGGACAGGAGGAAGGAAGGGCAAGCTGAAAAGGAGGAAGAAGTTGTCCAGGGAACAGAAGGCAAAATCTTAGGTATGAGAGTCACCTGCACTCATGGCATGGCTTAATCCTGAGCCTGCCCACCTTCCAGACTAAACCAAAGTGGACTAGCATCAGGCCAGCTAAGCTGCAGGTGCCAGGGCCTCCTGGGGGGAAACAAGAAGTTTAGCCAAAATCAAAGCCATTTTGCCAAGGGAAAGACCCCTAGCTAACCTGATGCAAGACGGTCTTCTTGGACTGACAGAAGCCTCTCCAATGAACCAGGCAGGGTCATTCACAAAGGAAAGGAGTGGGTGGGAACCAAGGCTACTTCCATAGCATCACTTCTCCCTTTGACTAACAGAACAGAAACAGATCAATAAAAAATGTAATTTTTGGAGAGTGGAGAAACTCCTGAATGGCAGCTGCTGGGAATTAGCAGCAGTGAAAGGTGACATTGGCAGGGAATTGTTCAAAGACAATACCAGTGACTGTCGAGGTAATTGCAGGTGACACTGCACAGAAGAAGGCAATCGCGAACCACTTCTGACCTTTCTTACCTTGAAAACTTTATGTTGAAACAAGCCAAGGTGATAGTGCCAGACTATGAGACTCTCACGCTGGAAAGCACTCAACCAGCTACTGAGGAAAAGCAAAGAAGATGCCAGAATAGCATTGCTGCTACCTTTGGAAGCACACCAAAGTGGAAATGGAAAAATAGAAACATAGAACCAGCACGAGTCAGAAGGGGCCTCCCGGGCCATCTAGTCTGACCTCCAGCACCAGCCAGCTCCGCTCACGACATGCCCACCATGTGGACGTCCAGCCTATCCTTGAACACCCACACCGATGGGGCCTCAATGACCTCTCGTGGAAGCCCATTCCACACCCTCGGGGTCCTGACTGTCAGGAAGTGCTTCCTGGCATCCAAACGGAACCTTGGCTCCCTGAGCTTTGCTCCGTTGGAGCACGTCCTGCCTTCCTCTGCAGGGGAGAATAGGTCTCTCCCCACCTCCGTGTGACACCCCCTCACATGCCTGTATGTCACCAACAGATCCCCTCTGAGTCTTCTCCAGGCTGAAGAGACCCAGTTCCCTCAGTCTCGCCTCATACGGCATCCCCTGCAAACCGGCCACCAACCTTGTGGCCCTTCGCTGCACTGA
>NW_025336182.1:265935-348234 GCF_004798865.1 Varanus komodoensis
AGGCATCCCCTGCAAACCGGCCACCAACCTTGTGGCCCTTCGCTGCACTGACTCCAACCTGGCTATATCCTTTCTGTAATGAGGGGCCCAAAACTGAACACAATACTCCAGTTGCGGGCGCACCAGAGTCGTATAGAGTGGTAGTAATACATCTCTTGATCTAGAAGCCACACTTCTGGCTATGCAACCAAGGGTAGCGTTTGCCCTCTTGACCATTGCATCACACTGCTGACTCATGTTTAGCCTGCAGTCAACCAGCACCCCGAGGTCCCTTTCACAAGCGCTGCTCTCCAGCCCTAACCTAACCTGTACTTACGACACCCATTCCTATGCCCCAAGTGCAAGACCTTGCACTTACCCACATTGAACGTCATCCTGTTGTCTCCTGCCCACTTCCATAGTCTGTCCAGATCCTTTTGGAGCTGGACTACCTGCTCTTCAGTTGTAGCCACTGCTCCAGTTTTAGTGTCGTCTGTGAATTTGATCAGCAGACTGCTCACCCCTTCTTCCATGTCGTTAATGAAAAGATTAAACAGGATCGGCCCCAGGACAGAGCCCTGGGGGACCCCGCTTGTCACTGGCAGCCATCCCGATGATTCCCAGCTAATGATTACCTTCTGCTTTCGGTCAGTCAACCATGCCCTAATCCACAGGACAATGCTTTGGTGTATGCCAAAACTCCTCAGTTTCTCCAGCAGGATATCATGAGGCTCTTTGTCAAAGGCCTTGCTGAAATCCAGGTATACCACATCCACTGCATCCCCTCCATCTAGCCATCTTGAAACCTTGTCATAGAATTCCACAAGGTTTGCCTGGCAGGACCTGTTTCTGCGGAAGCCGAGTTGCGTGGCTTCACCCGTTCTCCACAAGGTCTCAAAAATTGAGGCCAGTGGGCCTGAGAGAACCCCTGCCAACTCTCTAAATACTCTCGGGTGTAACCCGTCAGGGCCTGGCGCCTTTGTAATGTCCAATGCCCTGAGGAGCCCCTCGACTTCAAGGGGGGTGACTCTAATCTGTGCCCCTAAGTCCCCAGCCTCATCTAATCTCCTATGCAGATATCCCCTGTCCTGCTTTGGGGAGAACACAGAGGCAAAATAGTCATTTAGCATCTGTGCCTCTTCCCTCATATCAGTCACTGGATCTCCTTCCTCCTTATTTAGTGGTCCCACCATTTGTCTCCCCTTCCTCTTCCTATTTACATGGTGGAAGAAGCCCTTTTTATTGCTCTTGATATTCTTGGCAAGTCTCAGCTCGTAATCAGCCTTAGCCTTGCAAAGAATCCTTCTGCAATGGCCTCCTCCCCCCCGGTATACCCTTTTGTCTATTTGCCCCAGTACCCATTTCCTACGGAGGTTCCTCTTTCGTCTAATCCCTCTAACCACCTCCTTTCGCATCCATGGCGGCACTCTCCTCCGCCTCCCCACCTTACTGACTAGAGGTATCGTCAAGGCTTGCGCCTCCAAAACCTCCCTTTTGAGTGCCATCCACCCCTCCTCAACTCGCTTACCTTCCAGTAACCTATCCCAGGAGACTTTCCCCAGTCTGGCCTTCAGTTGGCCAAAGCTGGCCCTCTTGAAGTCCCAGCTTCTAGTGCTCGACCTGCTGCACATCCCCTGATCTCAAAGCAAAGGATGGAGTGATCACTCGCATCCAGAGCTCCCCTAATCTGTACTTCATCTATCAGCTCCTTCCTACTGGTCAAGACCAAGTCAAGGATATTTCCCCCCCCTCATCGCCTCTCGGACCCTCTGTGTGAAAAACCCTCCCTCTATAGCTTCTAGGGAGCGACAATACCTGGCTGTCACTGCCAAGTGAGTCTCTCAAGTAGTATCTGGGAGATTGAA
The DNA here is from genome assembly GCF_004798865.1 of Varanus komodoensis. NCBI lineage: Eukaryota > Metazoa > Chordata > Lepidosauria > Squamata > Varanidae > Varanus > Varanus komodoensis. Next base: position 267,780 of record NW_025336182.1, read on the forward strand.
ATCTCCCATAATTACTGTGTCTCTCCCCTGAAATATCCTTAGAATCTGGCCTGTCCGGACATCATCCAGGGTCTCAAGTTGACCTGGAGGGCGATAACATACCCCCCACTCTCAGATCTCTTTCCCTGTCAAAACCCCTAAGTTTCACCCAGACTGCCTCTACCAAATCCCCATCTGTGCTGCATTCTATCTCACTGCATCCTATCCCTTCCCTGACGTATAAAGCCACGCCCCCACCTCTCTTTCCCTTCCTGTCCTTTCTAAACAGATGATACCCTTCTATGTTCACATTCCAGACTTGCCTTTCATCCCACCAAGTTTCTGTGATTCCCACCAGATCATACCCTCCTATTCCCAGGAGAGCTTCAAGCTCTTCCTGCTTATGACCCGTGCTCCTAGCATTGGTGTACATGCAGCTCAGCTCCTTCCCACTGCTTCCCTTCCTTGGAGTCCCCAGCCTCCTCCTTCTTCCCATCCTCCCTGGTACCTGGCCCCTCTCTGTGGGAGTCCTGTCAGTCCCTGCAGTGCCTCTAATACCCTGCTCCCAGAGCCCTGATCCTCCCCCCACACTTGTCCAGTGCAGACACGTTACTGGGGGGCCTGAACCCCCCCCCCCGACTCAGTTTAAAGTCTTCCGGACGAAGCTTGCTAGAGCATCTCCAAAGGACCTTTTCCCCATCCTCGTGAGGTGTAACCTGTCCCTTGCCAGAAGTCCATTGGCAAGAAAACGAGTGCCGTGGTCGAGGAACCCGAACCGTTCCTTCTGGCACCACACCCTAAGCCAGTTGTTCACCTTGGAGGCCCTCCTGTCCCTTCCTGGCCCAAATCCCCGGACAGGTAAGATTGACAAGAAGGCCACTTGGGCCTTCAGCTCCCTGAGTTTCTTCCCCAAGGCCTCGAAGTCCCTGGTGGTCCCAACCACACCCTGCCTGGCCATGTCGTTTGTGCCCACATGGATCACCAGGAGCGGCTGGTGACCCTCGGAGCAAACAAGGCGCTCCACTCTGTCCTTCACATGCTGGATGTGTGTGCCCGGCAGGCAGCAAACCCCCCTTGTCTCCAGGTTGGGGCGGCACACTGCCACCTCAGTGCCCCTCAGCAGGGAGTCCCCAACAACAATCATCTGCCGCCATACCTTCCTGCTGGTGGGCAGCCGTGCCCTGGCTCTTGCCTCTCCTGCAGTGGCCCCCTTGCCACTTGTGGTCCCAGGCTGGGGGTCCTGCTGGTCCCCCGAGGCCTCATCAGCCCCAGCCTCCCCAAGTGGAGAGAACCTGTTTCCCAGCTCCAGATTGGTGCCAGGAGAAGGAGGTGGCCGTGTTGTTGTATATCATCAAGTCATCTCTGATTTATGGTGACCCTATGAATGAAAGCCCCCCAGAATGTCCTATCCATGCCAGCCCTGCTTTGCTCCCATAAATTCAAGACTGTGGCTTCCTTTGTGAAGTCAATTTTTCTCATACTGGTTCTTTTTCTTCTTCTGCATTCAACTTTCCCTGGCATGATGATCTTCCCCTGTGAGTCTTGCCTTCTCATGATTTACCCAAACTACGGCAGCTTCAGTTTTGTCATTTTTGCTTCTAGGAAAAGTTCTGGCTTGATTTGATCTAGGACCCACTTGCTCATCTTTCTGTTGGTCCAGGGTATTCACAAAGCTCTTCTCCAGTATCATGTTTCAAATGCATCAATTTTCTTCCTATCAGCTTTCTTTTATGTAGTTGTTATTTTTGTTTTCTCAATATTCTCAATAGTTTTCTCAGCTACAGTTATGGTTTTGCATTTTTTCTTGGAAAAGAAGAAAAGGTGAATTTGTGGAACAAGCCCACTAATATAGCCAATATAGCACCAATGGATAAAATCAAACTGAATGTGGATCCAACCAACCAGTTAGCTTAACAACTGTTCCTGGGTAAATTGGCAGAAAGCATTATTAAGGATAACATTAGCAAGTGCATGGATGAACAAGCCTTGTTTTGAAGAAAAAGCAACATGGTTTTTACTAAAGTCAGTACCTTTTAGGTCCCTTCCAGGTTAGGGTGAGGTGATATAGGCAATGGCTGCCTCCACATAGAACAGTGAACCAGAATTCCAGAGAATCCCAACTTACCAGGAACAAGCTATATGTGTGTGAATGCATCCTTTCTGCCTCACATTCCTTTAATATAACTGAATAAACTAACCAGGAATTGGAAGCTTAGTATGCCATCTAAACCCAGGATCTTGGCTTCTTGCTCCCATTCAAGTCAAAGTTCCTAAAACAAGAACAAACACTGTTTTGTGATTCTGGCTTGCAAAGGAAGCAACATGCACAAATCTCAGGTATGGACAACATGCTACACTCCCAATTCCTGCCACTTTACCCTCGAAGAGCTATACTGGAACTTGTGCTTTTTCAACTTGCTCATTAGTGATCTAGAGTTGGGAGTAAACAATGAGCTGGGCAAGTTTACTGAGGACACCAAATTACTCAGGATAATAAAAGCAAAGACCAATTCAAGGATCTCTCAGAACTAGATCAGTGAGCAATACCATGGCAAATACAGATTAACATAAGCATAAAGTCGTGCAGATTTAGTACAAAAGTCCAACAAAAACCACATTGGGGAGATTAGAAAAAGAGCTCAACACAAATTGCCAAGATTATGCTGTCCTTATACAAATCTAAGGCACAACTCCAACTTAACTGGTTCATTGTTGGATCCTGTGCACCAAAATAAGGATTTTGCAGAGTTGGCAAAGTGCAGAAAGAGGCAACCAGAGCGACTGCAGGCCTGGAGCAACTCCCTTATCAGAAAAACACCCGAGACTGTTTAACGTAGAAAAAAAGACAAGCAAGTGGGGGAGACATGGCCGTGGTGCACAAAATTATACTGGGGTGGAGAGAGTGGACAGGGAGACATTTTCCTTCCTCTCTCCTAATGCGAGAGTCTATTCCAGGAGTAAGGCAGGCAGGGAAGGGCGACCCGGGGCCTGATCTGGCTGAACTTCCGCGTCCCTGCCCGCTGCCAGCAACAGCCCCGGAGGAAGGTTCTGGTGCCTCGTTCTTCGCTGGCGCTGTTTATCGCGCGTTTAGGAACGTGCCTGGATGCTATTTGCAAACCACCTGGGAAAAGGCTGCATCCAGACAGCCAAGACAAATTACTGCAAGCGGGCAAGAGGGAAGCAGGATGAGGGACAAGGCAGACTTTGGCCTGATCCAGAACATCAGCTCTTATGGAGTGGGGCGGACACAGGACAGAGAGTGTCAACATATGGGAAGTTATGGAGAGACATCAGAGGAAGGAAGGAGTTAATGAGACAGCAAAATCCTGAACGATCTTAAGATGCAGAAGAAGCGCCTCTGGAAATGCCGAAATAATGAGCAGATGCGAATAATGTGAGCAAAGCAAGCCGAGAGACCTCATCGAGGAATGCAGGGACGTGGGGAGCACGCGCATGGCACAGCGACACGAGCTCGACGTCACATGCCCCGGACAGCCGCGGCTCTCTCGTTACTCACCGCTGCCCGTGCAGCTCCACACCAGTCCACTGCAACCGCCCGCCCGTCCCCCTCAGCCGGTGGCGCGGCGCCTTCTTCCTCACCCGGCGGCCTGCAGTCCCGCCCGCCTCCCCAGCATTGGTCGCCTCCACCTCTCCCCGGGTTCCCATTAGCTACCTCCGGGAACGCCCCGTTCCGCCTTCCCCTGCGGCCCCGCCTCTTCCCTCCCCCACCCCTCCTGTCACTCACCCTCCGTTTCAAGCCTGGCGCCTTAACGCCGCACGCTCTGCCCACCTCGCCGACTCACGCTTCTCCCACTGCTCCAATAAGAGAAGGCGCATCTGCCAGTGGCTTCACGCGTAAGTTCAGCTCCTCGGAGAGGAGGAGCCAATAAGAAGAATTGGCCTTCTTATTGGCCAATTTTCCTCGCGGCGAGGGTCTTATGAAACCCCTGCGCGGCCTCATCGCTCCCTCGGCGGCCCGGTCCCGCTCAGCCCCGCCTCTCGCGAGCGCCCCCTCCGCTCGGAACCCTGCGAGCTGCGGCGCAGGGGGCCGGCGAGGGGCTGCCCGCCTCTGCTGCGCGGCCCGGGAGGCGGCCCTGCGGCGCCGCTTCCCCACGAAGGAGCTCGCCGCGGTCCGGGCCGCCTCTCTGTGGCCGGCCGGGGGAGCGCAGCCCCTCTGCCTCGGCGTTGCTGCGGATGATACTGGCGCGGGGAGGCGCCCGATGTCCCCGCGAGGAAGCGGCGGCGGCGGCCCTTCCGGCTCTCAGGGCAGTCCTGCAGCCGCTTGGCCGGCGGAGCGTCCCGCACGTGTCGCGTTCTTCTCGGGCTGGAGGCGCTTTGGGAAAGGGGGCCGCTGGCACTGCTAGCGCTGGTGCAAGGCGCGCCTGGAGCACGCAGGACCTCGCCCGTGCGCGACGCATCCTCTGTGCCCCGAGCTGCCGCTGCGGAAAAGGCTGCGTGAGGCACCGCTGCGTAGTGTACCGGTCAGAGTGCCATACCTGGAGTGGGGAGACGGGGCTGTCTCTTCTCAGCTGCAAGGTTCCCGAGCAACCTTGTGCCAGGCAGTCTCTCAGACCAGCCTTCATCACAGGGTTGTTGTGAGCTCGTGACTGGGGCAGAACAACTCTGAGTTTCTTGGGTTTAGGGCAGCCTGAGCTCCAAGTGTGAACGCTTAAAGGACATATAGGAAATACATTGGCCAGGAGTAGTAGCTGGCTAGTATTATAAACAAACCAAGGAGGAAGTGGTTGGTATGCATAGCTGTGAACCGCCCAGAGAGTTTCAGTCACTGGGTGGTATGAAAATAAAATTAGTAATTTTGTACAAAGTGCTTTCCATGCATCCAATTTGAAAGTCAGAAACAAAATGTTCTCTCGGCAGAAAATGGCATCCTTCCCATCCTTCAAATGAGAGCCAGAGGTGCAAACCATTCTTCCCTGAACATCCAGAATGACTCAGACTTCTAAATACATCACCTTGGGCATGATGAAGGAGGCAGGACTCACAGTTCATGGCAAGGGAGCAGCTATGCAGGATCCTGCTGGTGTGTGTCTCACAACAACCACTACCGTGTAATCACAAAGACCCACACAGAGCCGCACTCTTCACTGCATCTGCTCCCCCATTCCTTGCAATTTTGACTCAAGCTGTGCAATCCATTCTTCCCTTCAGGGCTCAAAGTCCTACTGTTTCCAACCAGCTGACATGCTGAGGAGTGATACATCCTGCCCAGCCTCCACTTTCACTGGGTTCTTCTTTAGTCCTGGGACACTGGCTGCTGAGAATCTAGTGTAGCCCCTTTTGTCATAGCCCGTCCTTATTTTCATGAGCAGGAAGCTTTTGATGACGGATCAGTATTTATTGATACTGTGTTTTCCTGTTTGTCTGGGCAGCTGGTTGTGTTAATGAAATGTGAACAAGAAGCTCATAAAGGTCAGAAGTAGCCTCCTGGCTCAAATCCTCTGAGGAGCCCTAACAGTTCTGTGCTTTGTCAGAGGCACAAGTGGGAGGCTGAAAAGTTGAGCCTGTCTCTATGAACACAGAACATGCTGGAGCCTTGGTGAAAGTAGCTCCCCTGCCAAAGGTACACCTTGCTGGTCAGGCTGCAGTTTTTTCTGCTATTTCCAAGGAGAGATGCTTTCAGCTTAGCCTTGTCCTGCCTCTAGAACTGTCACAGACCTTTTTTTTTTTTTTTTACATCCAGTGGTTGCCCTTTCTTTGCACATTTAGCCCCATCCTTTGACATCTCCAGCAGCTGCAGATAGTAGGCAAGCCCTCCAAGCATGTGGCAAAATCAAGCTCCATGATTCCTAGGAGGAAGTGGAGGTCGTCTGGGCCTTGTGTTTCTACTTCCTTCCCAGTGTGCTTCAGCTCTGCCTCTGACTTTGAGCCAGGTGATCCTCCTGGCACCGGGCACTTTTTGAAACTTCAGCTGTGTGCTAAACATCAGAGTACTTCCTACACTGGTTTGGTATTCAGAATTAAGTACTGGGCAACTGCAATCGCAGGCTAGATGAGGAGGAACAATGGCAGCTGACCTTCCCCCATCCCTGCTGCCTTCCTCCCTGCCAGCTGCCAGCATTAGCCATTCTTCTGCTCTTTGCCCCGGACAGTGATTGTTACAGGCCAATGTTGACCTTTGTCATACACAAATATGATGAGGAATGGGGCAGTTGGAATAGCAGCAGATAAGATAAGTGGGCTGCCTAGATTTCTGCTCTGTGACAAGGAACTCCTCCTTCCACAAGGGTGAATCGCCCTGCAAAAGGGGAAGGAAAAGGCACACACCCAGCACAAGTGCTTGCGGCAGGCTATCAGCTCTGCCAGGCTGGAGCTGCTGCCTTCCCCAGGATCTTCCACAGCCATGACCAACAGCAAGCGATTCCAGAGGGCCTGCTCCTTGAGGGTGCCCAAGTCCCCCAGCCTCTTGGACCCTTCTGCCTCTGATCTCCTGGAGGAGGTTGACCTTCCTTGGAGATCTGGGGATGCAGCCTCAGGGGGAAGCAGCCTCATGCCCAGGAAGGAGGAAGCCCAGCAGAAGGCTGTCTGGAGCAAAGTAAGCCGGGGCAGGAGAGCAGCGAGCCTCAGGCTGCAAAAGGTCGGGAGAGAAGAATCGGTGAGGATGGGAGAAGCAGCCCACTCCATGGGTCCTGGTGATGGAGAGCTGCTCATTGGAGAGGCCAGCCATAAAGCCAATAGCAGAATGATAGCATGTAAAAAGGTAAGAGCAGGATGACCCAAAGTTAGAATAGAAGTCCCCGGACTTCTAAATCTGCTTGGTTATAAGGGCAGGGAGGGAGCAGCCTGGCCTGCTTTGGGGCCTTTAACCAGTAACTTGATATGCAAAAATTAGTGCGGAAGCTTTTCATGGTATAGAGAAAAACTACTTGCCCTCTGCCCTTCCCTGACACCGTCCACTGGCAGAATGGACCAAAATTTGGCCAGACAAACCTTGTGGAATTCTATGACAAGGTTTCAAGATGGCTGGATGGAGGGGATGCAGTGGATGTGGTTTACCTGGATTTCAGCAAGGCCTTTGACAAAGTGCCCCATGATATCCTGGTGGAGAGACTGAGGAGTTTTGGGATACACCAAAGCACTGTCCGGTGGATTAGGGCATGGTTGACTGACCAAAAGCAGAGGGTAACCATTAGTGGGGAATCATCGGGATGGCGGCCAGTGGCAAGTGGGGTCCCCCAGGGCTCTGTCATGGGGCCGATCCTGTTTAATCTTTTCATCAATGACATGGTGAACAGTCTGCTGATCAAATTCGCAGATGACACTAAAACTGGAGCAGTGGCCACAACTGAGGAGCAGGTACTCCAGATCCAAAAGGATCTGGACAGACTATGGAAGTGGGCAGGAGACAACAAGATGGCGTTCAATGTGGATGAGTGCAAGGTCTTGCACTTGGGGCATAGGAATAGGTGTCATAAGTACAGGTTAGGTGACAAGTGGCTGGAGAGCAGCACTTGTGAAAGGGACCTCAGGGTGCTGGTTGACTGCAGGCTAAACATGAGTCAGCAGTGTGATGCGAAGACCAAGAGGGCGAATGCCACCCTTGGTTGCATAGCCAGAAGTGTGGCTTCTAGATCAAGAGAGGTATTACTACCACTCTACACAACTCTGGTGCGCCCGCAACTGGAGTATTGCACTCAGTTTTGGGCCCCTCATTACAGAAAGGATATAGCCAGGTTAGAGTCAGTGCAGCAAAGGGCCACAAGGTTGGTGGCCGGTTTGCAGGGGATGCCATATGAGGCAAGACTGAGGGAACTGGGTCTCTTCAGCCTGGAGAAGAGACTCAGAGGGGATCTGTTGGCGACATACAGGTATGTAAGGGGGTGTCACACGGAGGTGGGGAGAGACCTGTTCTCCCCTGCAGAGGAAGGCAGAATGCGCTCCAACAGAGCAAAGCTCAGGGAGCCAAGGTTCCATTTAGATGCCAGGAAGCACTTGCTGACAGTCAGGACCCCGAGGGTGTGGAATGGGCTTCCATGGGAGGTGGATGAGGCCCCATCAGTGAGGGTGTTCAAAGATAGGCTGGACATGCACATGGTGGGCATGTCGTGAGCGGAGCTAATGGTTTAGGTCAGGCCTGGGAACTTCAAGACAGTGGTGCCCCTCTTCAGCCCACAGTGGTCCTCCTTCCAGCCCAGGACACAGTCTTCCGCCCCAGTGTATGCTGATCCTGGGACAGAGTGGCAGTCACATGGGAGGCTTGCCGCTGATTGTGGGTGTGTTGGTGTGGATCTACAGTGATTTCATGCAGAGCACAAGAGTTTAAGCCGGTTGCTGACTCTTTCTAGAAATCTTACAGAGCTCCTGCTTTCTCCAGCTCATCACAGCTTGGCCCCACCACTAAAGAGGATTTTTTGTGTTCTGCCTGTACAAATCTTCCAGTTAAGCCCACAGTTTACGTCTGTGTATTTGGTACAAGAACATAAGAAAAGCCATGCTGGGTCAGACCAGGGGTGCATCTAGTCCACAGACACAGTGGTCTGTGCAAGACCTCCCCCTGCCCAGCTCCACGGCAACTGGTGCATGCAGGCCTGCCAGCTCTGGCTAAGGAGGCAGCACAGAAACATAGAAACACAGAAACAGAGCGAGTCAGAAGGGGCCTACTGGGCCATCTAGTCTGACTCCCGGCTCCAGCCGACTCCACTCATGACATGCCCACCATGTGCATGTCCAGCCTATCTTTGAACACCCTCACCGGTGGGGCCTCAACCACCTCTCATGGGAGCCCATTCCAAGCCCTTGGGGTCCTAACCCTTGATGCCCTGAGCTTTGCTCCGTTGGAGTGTGTCCTGCCTTCCTCTGCAGGGGAGAACAGGTCTCTACGCATCTCTAGTAGCCATGGATCACTTCCTCCCTTTGACTCTCTTCAATCCTCTTTTAAAGTCATTCAAGTTGGTGACCATCTCCACTTCCCATGGCAGTGTATTCCATAATTCAGCTAGATGCTGTTTATCTGTTCTAAACGTCCCACCAAGCAGCTTCATGGGCTCCACTGTTATGTGAGAGGGGGAGAAATTGGTTGGCATATCTTTCCTTTCTGCAACTTGAAGAAAATCTTGAAGAAAATCAGATTTGCAGATGATACAAACCTGAGTAGAATAGCAAACACCCTAGAAGACAGAATGAAGATGCAGAGCAATTTTGATAAACTTGAGTACTGGGCTCAAAGCAACAGAATGAGATTCAACCAGGACAATTGCCATATCCTCCACCCAGGAAAAAGAATCCAAAAGAATCCAAAGATGGGGAATGCGTGGCAGTGGAACCAGCTGCCCGGAGATGTGTGGGGGCTCTCCTACACTTGAGACATTCAAAAAGAAACTGGGCAGCCCCCTGAGTGGGATGGTGTGACCTGGTGTCCTGCAACAGCAGGGGGTTCCACTATTGTATGATTCTATGAAAATCAATGACTAGATTTCCACAAAAAATAACGTTTGAATATTGTTGGTTGGTGGTTGTTTTGTACAAACCGACTTAAAGTTAGCAACCATGGGTTCTTACCATGGATTGCAGCCATAATAAGAACCAGTACTCCATTGCAGGGTTTGACCCATGATGATGTGTCACATTGTCCACATGTGGGTGATATGACCCATTTCGGTTCAAGCCCAACTACAAGGGAACCACTTGGCGAGAGCAGCAAAAAACTGTTCCCTTTGCTGCCAAGTGGCAGCCACCTAAAGTGCCCAAGCAGTATGGACTTCATATCCAGGGTGGTGGAAGTAGGAGAGAGGGAGAAATGGGGGTCATAGCTGCAGGCAACGAGAGTGGCCCAGGGGGCAGCACCAGGCACCGTTGCAGTCCTAAACAGTCACTGAACCAAAGAGGCACAGAATGGCTAATTGAGGGCCTGCAAGCCCCTTCACAGTGTCACTTAAGCTAAGCCTAGCCCTGTTTGCAGTCCTGTGGCCAGCTCTGGGAGTTGCTCAGCTTTTGACAAATTGGAACAGGTCTACACAGTCAGTGATATGGGAAACCAGACCTGAGGTGGAAAGGTTGCAGGGCCTGGTTATGGTTGTCCTGGAGAAGAGAAAGTTGGGTGGGCAAACAGGAGAGCCCTGAAGGGTTGTTGCCTGGATTGAGGACAAGGCAAATTCTTGTTCTTTGCGGTGGTCTGCGATGTCTGGGTTCCACCCTTGCTATTTAACTTACATGTAAAACCACTAGGAGAGACAGTCCGCAGTTTTAATGTTCAGTGTCATCAGTATGCTAATGGCACCAAACACCCTTTCCTTTCTATTGAGATCCCAGGAAGTGATTCAGGTTCTAAATGACGTCAGTAATGGACTGAATGAGGATGACCAAATTGATGCTTAATCGGGACAGAACAGAGGTGCTCCTAGAGAGTTGAAAGTCTGATAGAATGGATTCAAACTATGCTGGATGGTGTTTTGCTCTCCTTGAAGACCAGCTTGCATTTGGGTTGCACTCTTGAGTTCAGTCCTGAATTGGGATGCCCAGGTCTCTTTGGGCACAAGGAATGCCAGGGCTGGTGCACCAATTGCACCCGCTACTAGAAATGTCTGCTTTGGTTGTGACCACACATGCCTTGGCTGATTGTAAGCTGCTTTCTGTGCCTTTTTTGGTAGAGGGGTGTGTGCATCAAATCAGTCTGCTGCTCCAGAAGGCGTGAGTGGATGTACTGGGCCTACATCACAGGCAAGCAGATTTCAGTTGAACATAATGAGAAGTGACTCATTTGATAGCAGAGCCAATGACTGAAAGGGCTGCATGCCATCTCCCCTCCTGGGGGTCTTACGTCAGAGGCTCTCTTGGGCCAGGGGCAGGACTAAGTGTTATTATTTAGTCAGCCATCTTACAGCCCACCTGTGGCTGACTTCATGTGACCCAGCAGCCATTCATGGGAGAAAAGCCATGGAGGATGGTCTTGTTTTGCCACTCGAGTTTCTTGAAGGTTGGCTTGTTTGAAGCTGTACCTTGTGGTTGCTCCTTAAGAAACAGAGGATGGCAGCTCCAGACAAAATAGTGATGGTGCTTCCAGATGAGGTCTACTGTATGGTGCAATCTCACTTGGTTTGCACACTTTTGGAGCACATCTGCACAATATCACTTCCCAACACGTCTTCCATCTGTTTTGGGCACCCAGAAAAGCCATCTTTTTAAAAAAGTGATATCCTGACAGTTGCATAGAAACACAGAAACAGAGAAACAGAGCGAGTCAGAAGGGGCCTCCTGGGCCATCTAGTCTGACCTCCAGCACCAGCCGGCTTCGCTCACAACATGCCCACCATGTGCATGTCACTGTAGTCACTGGTGGTACCTTTTTTACCATCTGCAGTCATGTCTGCAGTCCTCCAGTATACCTCCTGCTGCCAAAACAGAACTGAATTTTGTTGAGATGTCAGGAAGGGAAGGTGCAGCTTTCCCTTATTTAACGTATGAGAGCATTAATAAAACAATGTAGAAATGGAGGAAATGACACAATTGCTGGGATTCATTAAACTGCTTCCCATTCTCATATCCCAGAAAGGGCTTCCAGGTGGCCTTCACTTTGCTCCACGCATGCACCCTTCCTTGGAGAGGAATTGCACAGAATGGTGCTGTGTGACCGTGGAGGCACCAACACCTGAGGAAGGCCCATCTAGCGGGGGTCTTTGAGCAGAGCTCTCCTCTGCAGCTGTCCACACAGCAGTGGTGTGGGTGGCACTTCAAAGCCAGAGAGGGGTGAGCATTCAGAGGCAGGGACCCACAGCCTACTATCTATCCCATGTGTTGCATGCTTGAAATGGCGGGAATCCATGCGTTGGCACAAGCTGCCGTATGGAGGAAATCCCGCTGGGCACAGTGGGGCTCCATTGAGTGAGCGTCCGTAGGGAGGGGCTTCAGCAGTGGCCTGAGAGGCGGCCAGAGGAAGGATGCCCTGCCCTGGCGGCAGCAGGCCATGTGAGGCAGAGCGAGGTCCTCTAGTCTTGGCAATCCCGTTGAAAGGAAATGGGCTTTAATAGCTATTCTTCCGCATGTGCCCAGAGGCATCCCTACTGGGGTGGGGGGAGGACCAGATTCTCACTCCACTGGAGCAATCTGTTGGCAGGTTGCAAGCATCCTTAAACGGCTGTACTGCTGTTCCAACAGGAGGGGGCGCTCTGTCAAAGGGAGTGCAAGGCAGGGTGGAGGAGCCCTCTGGAGCAGGGCCATTCTCTTGACTTGCATCTGCATGGAAACGGGGACCCTGGGGACTCCGGCCCAAAGCACGGAGAGAGGCCACACCCAGCTTGCTGCCTTCTTGCGCCATCTGACTCTGGTTTGCCCTCCAGCAGGTCAATCGCGCACTGCAGCGAGGCTGGGAGGCCTTCCTCACCAACGTGTACAGCCTGACCCTGAGCCGCCCGGGCGGCACCCCTGCGGACCCTGCCTCCCACCCGGCAGGGGCACAATGAGCGGAGAGCTGCGCCTGGCCTCATCTCGCAGTCTGGAGCCAACAGGGGAGCGCCTGACGTGGTGGTGCTGTGGCCATTCTCTTCTGGACGGGAGGACCAAACACACGGCAATGCTGATGGGCCAGGGACACGCTGGGCTCTCTGTGGGGAGGGCCTGTGCTGGCCTGACTTCCGGCTACAGGTTTGAGTGACTCCAAGAATTCAGTGAACTGGGTCCAAGGTTTACTTAAAAGGAGGTGCTATTGAAACGGCAGCCAATTGCTCCAGCAAGTGAGCACCTCAAAGGGTTTAGCAAGCAAGGCCTTCACAATGCTTGGTGTGACCCTGAAGGAAGTGGCAGTTCAGGCACCAGCCTGGGACAGGCGTGCAAGTCACCCCAAAACACTGGCCTCACGAAGGGCCTCACAATGCTCAGTGTGAACCTGCGGCTGAGAGGAACAGACAGTCAGTGAAGCCCCTTGAGCCTCTTTGGTGTCTTTACAACAACCCCAACCAAGGGAAAACGGCCAGCCTTTATGGACTACTCATAAGGAGGGGGTTGGCTGTTGCCTGGAGGCAGAGACTAGGCAGCACGCAGCTACTTGTTCCCCTTGTCAGCAAGCCCCAAATGTATGCTATATGCAGCTTCCCATCATTGCATTCTATGGGACATGAAGGTTCCCATCTCCATCAGCCATCACAAAGTCAGCACCTGCGCCTTTCCATCAATCTAAGTCAGGGTTCCCACAACATGCCATAGCATAAACCAATCAATTAAAGCACAGAAGAAGAAATGTGCTCATTAACCCATTCATAACAGTAAGGTGGGATGCAGGTGGCACAGTGGTTTAAACTGCTGTGCTGGTTGACTGAAAGGTCACTGGTTTGAATCTGCACAACGGGGTGAGTTCCCGTCGCTCTTTCCCAGCTCCTGCCAACCTTGCGGTTCGAAAGCATGGAAATGCAAGTAGATAAAAAGGTACCACTTCAGTGGGAAGGTAACAGCATTCTGTGTACTTCGGTGTTTAGTCATGCCGGCCACATGACCACAGATACTGTCTGCAGAAAAACGCAGGCTCCCTCGGCTAGGAAATGGAGATGAGCACCAACCCCTAGAGTCAGACATGACTGGACTTAATGTCAAGGGGAAACCTTTACTTTTACTTAACACCAAGGTGTAGCTCATTAGCTAGTCTGAGAAGGTGGGATCCCAGGCCAAACACTGCTCATGTTTTGTGCTTTGGCCATCTCTGCCATGGCCTCTGGAAAGCAACACCTCGTTAGCCAAGGAAGTGGTAACTCTGGAGCAGCATTTCTCTTTAAGACAAGCAAGGCCTAATATTTTCCAAAGCTAGAGCCCTGGGCCCCCAATTCTTACATTTCAGGCCTGATACAAGGCTGGGTGGGGGTAAGTGTGTGTGTGTGCGTGCGCACACACATATCAGGATCGGAGGGGGGCATATTTGGCCTGCACTGCAACAGTAGATGCTTTATTTTCCCCTTCAGCCAATTTCATTTCTTTTTTTTTAGGAAGCAGGAGGATGGGGGCATCTGCTTCCTGCTTCTGGCAGTGCCACTGGCCCGCCTCGTTTCCCTGGCAGTCATGCTTGCCTGAGGCGGAAGGTTTCAGAGTCCTTCATGCAGATGGCTTTGTAGACAGGCACCCAGCTACAAGCTCACACAAGCACAGCTTAGGAGGAGGTTCTGGACAGCCTTGGTCCATTCTTTGTTTGGGACCTTGTGCCATCTGGCTGCCTATCTGGGAAAGCATCTCTTCTCCGCACACGCCCAGCCTTTCCTTAAACCTTTCCTTAGTAGTAGACTATAAACCTCTCACAAATGTTTCAGTATTTGTGCCCCCAGCCTACAGCAGCCTTCCCCAAAAGGGTGTCCTCCAGATGTGTTGGCCCTCAACTCACAGCATGTCCAGCCAGCAAGGACAATGAGGCTGGGGGTGTAGCCCTGGCAGGTGCCAGGTTGAGGAAGGCTGGCAGATGAATGCAACTCAAGATGCGCTTGTAGATTGAACTGCTGCCCCACCTGGTTTGGTCAAAAAGCCCCCTTCACCCCCCTGTGACTAAGAAGACAAGGAGGGCCCTGCACATGGGGAGAACTGGGAGGAGCAGATGTGAAAGAGCACAGCCGGGGTCCTGCGCTTCAACCACAGGGGAAGTGCCAGTGACGAGGCATTCTGTCTTCAGCACACCTGTCAAGACCGTGCACTGGGCTCCTTGGGGATGTCCCAGGCCCTGCTTTCCTTACCAGTCTTCAGTCCTGGAATGCAAGAACCAGGAACGGCAGCACAGGGTCAACATGGATGTAAGTGGCCTCTGGATACATGCATTCAGATTGCAAGTTACCAAATTCTGTGCTTTCAATCCAATATGTTCATCTGAAACTTCATTACTCTTGGGAGTTCATACTTCTTCAAATTCTGCAATGGAGCTCCTCAACAAAAAAGTGCATGTGAGATGCTGATCAATGTTTTTTTCATGAAAGTAACATTCAAAAAAATAGCACATTAGGAGAATTGGTTGCAAAAAATGTACTAAGAAAAAGTGTATTAAGAGAAAACATGAATAAATAATATAATATTCATGTATGAGGTGAAATGTGCACAAAAAGCATATGCAAATTTTCATGTATACTTTTAAAATTGTCAGTGTTTGGGATGAGGCAAATGTTAGCCTGGAAAAATGAGAAACTGAGAAATCAAAACTGCCATTCAACCCATAAAATACTGGGCCCCATTTTTCCCAGTTCAGCTCCTTGTGGCATGCAGAAATTTCGCAGAAGCAGCTTTTCCCAGCATGGAAATGATGTGAGGCTGCTGTTTAAGGGGAAGGTCAGGAGAGACATTCCTTGACTAGTCTGGCAAAGATTTCCATGACAGCCACCCTTCTCTCATGTTCAGTGTGTGCCATTTGGAAGGAAAAACAACTCTGATTCCGGGTGTGTGAGAATGTGATGTTGACATTTCATATAATGTGTAAAAATATCCATGGCCCCCTCTGGTATTAGGGTTTAGAGTGCCCAAAACTCACTTCGAGCTGTGGTCTCACTGGCAGTGGGGGTGTGACGCATGCATGCCAGGTGAATAGGTTGTGTGGCCCCTTTAAAGAAGCAGCTGTGACCCGGGAGTCACACCTTGGAGAGCTGACCTGGGGCAGCTTTTTCCAGCTGGCTAGAACAAAAACAGATGACAGGCTTCACTCTGAAACATTTTGGTTTTTTTGTATTACCTAACTTATCTGCTGGACTTCTCTATTCAGGGAAGGGGTATGATGTGGGGCCCACCCTAAAGTAATCATTTTAAACAGTCCAGGTGTGGGGAGTCCAGTGGTCTTTTGCAATAGCCCCAGCAAGTGGGGATGTCACTGTGACTTTCATTCTCATGGGAGCTCAGGGAGCAAACAGCAATGTCAGCCAGGAGCAGCATGGGCCTGCTGACTCAAATCCATAGAATCACAGGATAGCAGAGTTGGGAGGGACCAAGAAGCCATCAGGTCTGACCTCCTGTTCAGTGCAGGATTCCAGGTTGAAGCATCCCTAACACATGGTGGTCCAGCTGCCTCTCGAATGCCTCCATGGTGGGAAAGCCCCCTAACATTGCCTCCTTTGCCATGCTGCTGTCATGTGATGCTTTTTCCTGAAAACCTGGGATAGAAACAGAAACAACAGAGAAATCGAGCACGTCAGAAGGGGGTCTCCCGGGCCATCTAGTCTGACCTCTGGCACCAGCCGGCTCCGCTCATGACATGCCTACCATGTGCATGTCCAGCCTGTCCTTGATCACCCGCACCAGTGGGGCCTCAATGACCTCTCGTGGAAGCCCAGTCCACACCCTCGGGGTCCTGACTGTCAGGAAGTGCTTCCTGGCATCCAAATGAAACCTTGGCTCCCTGAGCTTTGCTCCGTTGGAGTGCATCCTGCCTTCCTCTGCAGGGGAGAACAGGTCTCTACCCACCTCCGTGTGACACCCCCTCACGTACCTGTATGTCACCAACAGATCCCCTCAGAGTCTCCTCCAGGCTGAAGAGACCCAGTTCCCTCAGTCTCACCTCATACGGCATCCCCTGCAAACCGGCCACCAACCTTGTGGCCCTACGCTGCATTGACTCCAACCTGGCTATATCCTTTCTGTAATGAGGGGTCCAAAACTGAACACAATACTCCAATTGCGGGTGCACTAGAGTTGTGTAGAGTGGTAGTAATCCCTCTCTTGATCTAGAAGCCACACTTCTGGCTATGCAACCAAGGGTGGCGTTCGCCCTCATGACCACAGCGTCACACTGCATCACCACTGCTGACTCATGTTTAGCCTGCAGTCAACCAGCACCCCGAGGTCCCTTTCACAAGTGCTGCTCTCCAGCCACTTGTCACCTAACCTGTACTCATGACACCTATTCCTATGCCTCAAGGGCAAGACTTAAAGATTAAGATTAAACAGGATCGGCCCCAGGACAGAGCCCTGGGGGACCCCACTTGTCACTGGCCATCCTCTGCTTTCAGTCAGTCAACCATGCCCTAATCCACCCAACAGTGCTTTGGTATATCCCAAAACTCCTCAGTTTCTCCACCAGGATATCATGGGGCACTTTGTCAAAGGCCTTGCTGAAATCCAGGGAAACCACATCCACTGCATCCCCTCCATCTAGCCATCTAGAATCCCACAAGGTTTGTCTGGCAGGACCTGTTTTTGCAGAAGCCATGTTGTGTGGCTGCCAGTCTTCCTTCCCTATCTAGCATCACTAGATCTCTCTCTGTTATGAGCCTTTCCATTGTTTTTCCTACAATGGTCAAAAGGCTAACAGGTCTGCAATTCCCCATGTCCTTTCTACTACCCTTGTTGAAATTGGGACCACTGACGCCACCCTCCAGTCCTCTGGAACGTCGCCCGTTCTTCACGAGGCCTCAAAAATGGAGGCCAGCGGGCATGAGAGAACCCCGGCCAACTCTCTAAGTACTCTCGGGTGTAACCCGTCAGGGCCTGGCGCCTTTGTAATGTCCAATGCCCTGAGGAGCCTCTCGACTTCCAGGGGGGTGTCTCTAATCTGTGCCTCATCAGCCCCAGCCTCCCCAAGCAGGGAGAACCTGTTTCCAGCTCCAGATCAGCGCCAGGAGGAGGAGGAGGCCGTGCTGGCCTCCCCCTCCTGTGGGTGACGTGCCTCCATGTCTCCCCGGCTGCTCCTCCCGTGGCCTCTCCCTCAACCCTCTATCCAGAGGGGGGCTGCTCCAGGGGGCCTGGAGAGCTCTCTCGGCCCTCAGGCACCTCACCTCCTCCTCTAGCAGGACCACCAGCTTGCACCGAGGGCAAGTGTAGCCCTGCCTCTCCTGGGGGAGGAGGGCAGACATGTCGCAGCTCTCGCAGCGGACAGCAACCCCCGTGACTCCCGCCAAGGCCATCTCCTGGTCTGCCATGGGGATCCCTTCTGAGACCTTATCTTGGTCCCCCGCCTTGTCTGTCCTGCAGTACCCCTCAATCACCCAGTTCTCCCAGACAAACCCCCCCCCACACACACACACGCACAAGATAAAATAAAATTTAAATTGCAGGAAAAACAAAGGAAAGCAAAGCATAGAACAGAACAATATAAACAAAAACAAAGAAAGAAAAACAATGCAATAAAACAAAAAACAAAACCCCTCAGCCTCCCAGGGAAGGGAGTCGGCAGCCCAGGCTGCAGCAAAGGGCCGCAGACAAGGGGCAGCACCCTTATCAGCCCCCTGCTCCCTCTGGCCCCGCCCCCTTCCTCTCCGCTGCTCCTGCCCTGCTCCCCTGCCCAGCCCCTGCCTTGCCTTGCCTTCGCCCGTCCCCTGGCCACTCAGCACTCGCTCCTGCCTGTCGGCTCCCTCCTGGCCCCTCTGGCCCTGCCCCCTTCCCCTCCGCTGCTCCTGGCCCTGCTCCCCTGCCCAGCCCCTGCCTTGCCTTGCCTTCGCCAGTCCCCGGCCACTCAGCACTCTCTCCCAGCTCTGCTGCTCTGCCAAGAGGCAAGAGCCAAAAAAAAAAAAAAACCTGTAATCTGTAATCCTGTAATTTAAGGCTGTTATTCCATGTCTTGTGCTCTGGGATGATCAAGAATAGAACCTTACCTAGCAATGCATCTCTTACTGCAATAGCTTTTTATTATTTAAACATTCATCATATCTTTTGATCACACCTCCTATATAACCTCAAACCTAAGTTGTTTCAGGAGGCCATATTTGCTGTTTAAATTTATCAAAATGGGTATTGTTTAGTGTCTGGGAACAAATTAATTCACTTTCCATTATTTCTAATGAGGAAAATTGATTGGAACTTCAAACAGCTTCCTGAAATGAATTGTTTGAAGTATGTGGCACTGCTGTAATGTGCTTGGATCATCCTAAACTGCCCCCTCCCCCGCCCCCAGTGTCAATGCAGATATGTCTGATTTCTATTTATTTATTTATAATTTTAATAACAGTATCTTTCCAGTCAGAAGGGCCCTTCCGGGCCATCTCATCTGACCCCCGGCTCCAGTCAACTACGCTCATGCAATCCCCAACATGTGGTTGTCCAATCTTTCCTTTAACACCCTCCATGATGGGGCCCCCACCACCTCCCTTGAAAGTCCATGCCATACCTTAGGGGTCCTAGCCCTCAGGAAATACTTCCTGACATCCAACCTGAAGCCCGGTGCCTTGAGCTCTGCTCCACTGGAATGTGTCCTGCCCTTCACTGCAGGGCAGAACAGGCCACAGACCTCCTCCACATGACATCTCCTCACATACATTTAAGTCGCTAAAAGATGCCCTCGGAGTCTCCTCAAGGCTGCAAAGTTCCCCAAGATCCCTTTCGCAAGTGCTGCTCTCGAGCCACTTCTCCCCCATCTTCTACCTGTGACACATATTCCTGTGCCCCAGGTGCAAGACCTTGCACTTATCCATACTGAATGCCATCCTGTTGTCCCCCGCCCACTTTCACTGCCTGTCCAGATCCTTCTGGATCACCTGTTCCTCAGTTGTGGCCACTGCCTCCACTTCTGCATCATCTGTGAATTTACTCAGCAGACTGGTTATCCCCTCATCCAGGTCATTGATTAAAAGGCTGAACAAACTCAGTCCCAGAAATGAGCCCTGAGGGACTCTGCTTGTCACTGGCTGCCATCCTGATGATTCTTCACTGACAGTCACCCTCTGCTTGCAGTTTGTCAACCTTGTCCTAATCTGTCACACAATGCATTGATCTATCAACAGTTTCTTGACCAGGATAACATGCAGCTTTTTGCTGAAATCTGGATAAACCACATCTACCACATCCCCTCTGTCTTGCCACCTCAATACCTTGTCGTAGAATTCCACAAGGTTTGTCTGGCAGGACCTGTTTTTGCAGAAGCCGAGTTGGGTGGCTGTCAGCCTCCCTTCCCTATCTAGCATCACTAGATCTCTTTCTATTATGAGCCTTTCCCAGAATGGATGTGAGACTAACAGGCCTGTAGTTCCCCGTATTCCCCCTGCTTCCCTTTTTGAAGGTTGGAACCACTCCAGAACTTCTCTCGTTTTCCACATGTTGGAGAACAGCTGACTGGAGCCAGGGGTCAGATGCGATGGCCCAGAGGGCCCCTTCTGACTCGCTTTGTTTCTCTAATTGTGGCTAGAGTCAGAATCATTTCAAAATGTAAAGCAGAAGAAAAACCCAGCTATCGAAGACTGGAAAGATAAGTTAGCTGACTATGCAGCAAAGGCAAAATTGACTAATTATGTAAATAAAAAACTAGCCAAAGAATTCATTGTTAAGTGGAAAATATACTATGCAAAACCAGGTCATACCCACCTAGTTCCAGGAGGGCCTTGGGCTCTTCCTGCTTGTTTCCCATGCTGCTCGTGCTGGAGTAGATACACAGCAGGTCTTTCCCGTGCGCCCCATTCCCTGGATCCCCCGACCTCCTCCTTCCTCCCGTCCTCCTCAGCACAGCAGGACCCCTTTGTGCAGCAGTTGTGCCAGCCCCTGCATCCCCCTGCCCCTGATCGTTCCTTCACCAGTCCAGTCATGACTGGTTTCATGCTTGGTTTCTGAGGGCCCGGATCCCCCCCACCCCAATCAGTTTAAAGCTCTCCTGATGATGCCTGCTAGAGGAGGAATGGCTTTCCCCCTCCTAGTGAGGTGCACTCCATCCCTCTCCAGAAGTCCATCAGCAAGGAACCAACTGCTGTGGTGAAGGAGCCCGAAGTGTCCCCTCCAACACCAGGCCCTCTGCCAGTCATTTGTCTCCACAACCCTCCTCTGCCTGGTTGGTCCATGTCCACAGGCCAGCAAGAGCAAGGAAAAGGCCACTCGGGCTTTCAAGCCCTTAAGTTACTTGCCCAAAGACCCAAGTTCTGAGTGGTCCCACCCAGACTTACCTGGCTGTGTCATTTGACCCCACGTGGATCACCAGAGTGGCTGACAACACCCTGCTGAAAGCGTGTCTGTCACACTCCAGATGTGCACCCGGCAGACGGCAGACTTCCCTCACCTCAAGATCCAGCTGGTACACCATCACCGCAGAACCCCTTAGTAAGGAGTCCCAGACGACAGTAACTTGCCTTCCCCTTCTCCCTGTGGAGATAGGGGGCCATGTCTCAGTTGTCACCTCTCCAGCAGCAGCCCCCCAGGCTGTGCCTGTTCCCAGGCCAACCCACCTGGTCTCCCAAGGGACCCAAGGCCTCAGACTGCTCAAGTGGAGGGGACCACTTTCTCAGCCTCCACTCTGGGCCAGGAGTTGGAGGGGGTGGTGTCCACCTCCACATCCTGCAGGCGATATTCCTCCCCAGCTGGTTCCATTGGGTCCCCTCCCTCTTCTTCCTGTCTGGAAGGGGGCTGCCCCCAGCTGGTCTGGAGGTCCTCTTGGGCAGTACCCAGTGATAGGTGAGAAAGGATGATTTGAAACAAGGTTAAAAAGGTAACAAAGAAAATTACTTAGCCCAAAGGAGAGGAGGGGCCAAAATCAGATAGCACAAGGTGTGGGGAAACAGGCAAGTAGGCAGGAGGGCCAAATACTTCCTGATTGTTTATTGACAAGCTGGGCAGAACAAAATGAGCCTATTGTAGCCCACTGGGGGCAGGGCTGGATTGGGAAGAAGGACCGGTGTTGGGGCAGCGCGGAGCAGGCGGGCGGAAAGATTGTAAACTCCCGGTACCCCAGCCAATGGGGGGAAAGGAGGAGAGAAGAAGCGAGCAGGAGCAGGGTTCAAAAAGGGGATGCAAGCATGTGCTCAGGTGAATAGGAAAATGGGAAGGAAACCATTTTTTTGTGTCCCCTTCATTACAATAAAATTTTAAAAAGAACTCTCTGCATGCTTGGAATATTTTTCTCTTCTGAGGGAAAGGAAACACTAGCAAACGTCCCCCCACAACTCCCGCAGGGACAATGGCGTGCCTTTCAACCTCCAGTCCACAGACTGGCACCAGTCCCACCAGCATTTCCTGCCGGTGCGTGAAAGAGCCGCATCCTGCTCGCCAGGACCGGCGCAGGGCTAGCTGCGCACTCACTGCCAGTTCCCCACCGCTTGCTTGGCTGAAGAGGCCGGAACGGGAGGGGCGGCTCAGCGGGAGCCTGCTGGGAGCCGGGAGCCGCCCCCACGTTTTTTCCCCCGGGGCCAGGCCTTTGTCTTCTGCTGCTGAGTTTTCTCCTGGTAAGGGAAATACTGAGGTGGGTGGTGCTTGGCGTGTGCTCAGCCGCTCTGTGCTGGTGCGTTTGGGGGTTGAGTGGGTGGGATTCAGTGGATTTCTTTAACATTATGAATATTATTGTATTAAGTAACTTTGATTTTGTATTGCTCTGCTGTTAATATTGTATTTGAATTTATATTTGCTATGAGTATAGTGTTGCATTCATATTGATTTTTAATTTTGCTATTGTACATTTTTGATAAGCATTCCTGAAAAGAAGCAACAGCAGATTTTGCAGTAGCCTTATTTGAATTACATGTTGCTCTCTAAAAATTTCAGTTGTATTCCATTACATTTAATTTCAATATTTTATTAGCATTTTTACTGGGCAGTTTCTGGCTATTTTAGAGAATTATCATTTTTGTATTATATTTAAAAACTAATACACAAAATACTACATAATGTATATAATGCTTTTTATTTCAGCCTCAGCAATCTCCAGAATAACTTTTGCTGGTTCCCAACTGTAGAAGGTTCAAAAATCACTCTAGACCCCTCACCGTCTCCTCGAGGAGGGACGCCAACTTGCACTTGGCACAAAGTATCCTGGCTCCTCCTCGACAAACATGGCACATGGCTGCTCCTGCCATGGCCTTCTCCTGGTCCGGCACGGCGCACCCCTGGCCAGCCTTATGTCTCTTTCACCCCAGCTTGTCCTGCCTACGCTACTCCCACTCAAGGCTGGATACCATCTTCCCCAGGGGAAGTAAAGTCTCTGGGGGAGAGAGCTCCCAGGCAGCCTGCGCTGGCACCCCCAACAGGTCTGCCGCCCTAAATTAGGCCTTGTGGGCATTGAGCGCTGCCCCCTTGCCTCATAAGAGCCACTCCCTCTCCCCGATTTCCTTGCTGCTCTGCTGTACATGTCCCCGCTCGCTCAGCTTCTCCAGCCCAACACTCAGTCCTCATCCTCCTCTGCCATCAAGATCTGAGGATCGTATCATATATTTAAATAACTTTGCAATATTCCTCGGCAGAGTTTCTGGCACAGTGATTAACAGCAGGGGCTTAGCAGTCATGGGGAAAATAATTTTCAAAATTTTCTATATTTCCACAGGTATTTCTTCCCAATTTTTTGAAATTTCTTAACACATGTCTACCATATATGGTAAAAAGTTCCATCTACTTCTTGCATTTCCAGCACTTTCCAATGTAGTTCTTGTCCATTTTCTCTATATCTTTTGGAGTAATATACCACCAAAAAAGCTTGTACCAGTTTTCTCTCCATACTTGACTGGCTGTGAATTTCATGTCCTTCATCCATAAAATTTCCCATGGACGGAATGATATTTCTTCCTGAAAATTCTGCATCCAATCTATCATGCATATTTTACTTGTTCAATCTCAGTATAATATTGAAATAGTTGCTTATAAATTTGTCCTAGTAAATGAACCTTTTGCTTTTCAGATTTTGAAAGTCCGTCAGGCCTCTTACACCCTGTTTAGATTTCTTTCTTCAGTCTTGACACCAATTGGTAGTAAAGACGCCATTTTATATTTCTTCTCTTCATCTTTTACTGATTTAAGCCATGCAAGAGCATGGCTTAATTCCTCTATGCAGGCCAATCATGTTTCCATATGTTATAAAATAATTCATTTTCTTCACATACTAATTGTACTACACTTCAGTTGGGAACATTAAAAGTGAGATCAAAGGACTAATTCTTCTGCAATTTCTGTCTTAAGGATGGAATTTCTGTTTGAATTTTCTTCTCAGATTACTTTATTTGCCTTGCAAGTGTTTGGATTTGATTAGTGACTATATGAGTTTGTTTTAGTCTTATCTGCAGAGTCCGAGTCACCTTCTCCTTGAATTTCAGCCTTCTTTCCTTCCTTTAGTCTCCCTGCTGACATCCTTTGTCTCTTTTTATTTTTTCTCCTCTGAATATATATCTCATTCAGCCTTTTCATTTTTTATTTCAGAAAATGTAAATCTTCAATATATTCTAAAACCTAAAAAGCAATATTTTTCTCAATTTTTAAAGGAAATATTAATACATTTAAAAGAGAGGAAGGAGGGAAGGAAGAAATGAGGAGAGGAAGAGAGAAGAATTTAATATGCTAGTTTAACTAAAATGTTAAATTCATTAAATACACTCTAAATATTATTCATTGATAGTATGGATTAGTTTGTTAGCAAAGACTATTCTTTCAGTCTCTGATCTTCAATCTTTTCCAGGTCCAGCAGATGGCTCCAAATGCATAGGGAAGTATACAGGCAAATTAACTACAATGTACTACATCTTGATTTTTTCCCCTCTCCAGCATATTCACATCACAGGTGAAAGAAAAAGGTTCAAGGTTATTTAAGTGTCGAAGAGATCTAATCCAATATTTCACCTGCTTACTCCACCAATCTCAATGTTTTGGAGCTGTACCATGTCCAAACCAGTATTCACAGATGGCACATTCATTGCCTCCTTCTAAGTTCCACTAATGTTTGTTCATGAAGGGAATGAAAAAATGACGACTAACAAAAGGAGTTAATTTCTTTCTTTGCTCTTGTGGATGCTAATCAACTCAGTACTTTAGTCTGTAGCCTTTCAGAGGTTCACAAACAGTCCAAAGTCTTACTTTGGGTTCTTTTTATCAACTGTGAAGTATCAGGTGCAAATTGGTATCTACAATGTACATTTTCAAAGTTCCTCAGATGTCTGATCAAGGAGAAAGGAAAAAAAGGCAACTAGTAACAGAATTGTTTTCTCTCTCCTCTCTTGCAAAGACAGATCCGCTCAATTCATCAGTCTGTGCCTTTCCAAGCACTGGCAGACTTAATCTCAGCAAATGACATCACGGTTCCATTTTATAACTTCTGGTAAAAGTAATTAAGTGGAAGTTGCTTACAGTGAGTCTGTATATAATAGTCCGTTGGCTAAACAGAAAAACAGCAAAGAAAGAAAAAAAAATGAAAATAGAGAGCTGGGGAGGGAGTTTTTAGATGGAAGGAATCACTCAACACATCTTACCATCTGGATGTCATCGGAACCAATAAAAATAGGTCCACCTTTCACTTAAGGTGCCCACATGGGGAGGTGAGAAAAAAATTAATGTTCCACCAGCGTTTTCACCTCAAAAATGTCTGGCAGCAGTCAGAATATGCTTCTTGGCAAGCCACCATCTTCCCCAGAAGTCAGATACCGCTGCTTTTTAATGGACTAATTGATTAACATGCAAAGGACACCCCAATGGCTGTCAACATCAGTAGCTCAGCAATATGGTTTTATTTGTGCATACAAGGGGTCTTCAAAAAGTTTTTTTGGTGCAATTTATAAGTTTTGCAGCCATCTTCACCACAGTGTGACAACTCTTATACTAAACTGCAAGGGCAGCTGGCTTGCAGGACAGACAAGTCACATGATGCTTTCAGACATGACCAATTACTCTACCTCCCACCCTCACCATTTCCAATGAAAATATAAAAGTGCAGAAATATTTGGAAGACCCCTCATATATTATATATCACTTGCTTCGTAATTTCTTCTTTGCATCTGGTCAGCCTGTGATGTGGTGGCAGAATAACAGGGACACTTGGACCTGGGCAACTAAGCCAATGTCCAAACAACAATTCCTATGCAAGTCAAACAATCTGAGTTCAGAGCCGAGACTAAAAAATGCAAGACAAGGTACAATTTATTTAGACCTGCCTTCACCAACACTGTGCCTTCCAGCTATGTTTGAACTGCAACACCCAGAATTCCCAGTCAGTGGCCCTTCTAGATGGGAGTTCTGGGAGTTGTAGTCCAGATGCCTCTGAAGGCCATCAGGTTGGGGAAGACTGATTTAGACAATAATGTAGTCAGGGCAGGAGCCAGTAACCAATGAAGCAATACAAACAGGAGAAGATGCCTTGGGATCAGGGCGGGCACAGGAGCTGGGAACAAGAACAAAGTCCAGGGACAGGAGCAGGAGTGAGGTCCATAAGTGGCAATTCAGTTAGTGAGAACCAGGAGGCAAGAGAAACTGTAGCAAATTAGAAGACCACTACTGAAGCAGCTTCAGGAACTGAGAGATAGCTTTTATATAGCTCAGAGAGAACCAGGGAGCAGGTGGGGCGTCCTAGAATCCCCGTAGAGAGCCCAAGTGCAATCATGGAAACTTCCAAGCCAGAAGGATCCAAATTGCCCCCTTCAGTCCTTGCACTCTGACTTCTAGCTGGAACTCACAGAAGCATAGAAACCAAGCGATTCAGAAGGGTCCTCCCAGACCATCTAGTCTGGCTCCTGGCTTCAGCCAGCTCTGCTCATGACATGCCTGCCGTGTGCGTGTCCAGCCTGACCTTGAACTGATGAGGCTTCAACCACCTCCTGTGGAAGTCCATTCCATACCCTAGCCGTCCTAACTGTCAGGCATTCAAATTGAACCGTGTTTCCCTGAGCTTTACATTGTAATGCATCCTGCCCTCCTCTGCAGGGGAAAACAGTCTCAACCCACCTCTACCAATCATCAGGTCCTGCTTCGATTGCAGAATGGCTTCTAGCTAAACCAGACCTCATGCAGTAAATCCAAGCCTGCCCTGATCGCATGTAGACTGGGTTCACACAGCCTGCTAAGCCACTAGGGGATTGCTCAGAATGTTCACTTGGGGTGCTTTATAAGCTTATAACCATCTCAAGTAGCCATGGCTTGTTCAACTGCTCAGGAAATCTCTGTGGCTTAGCATGTTGTGAAAACTTGCAGATAACACAGGAAACACGGCAGGCAATTTATACTGTAACAAAGAGCACTGGATAGACCTGTCCCATCTTGTGGCAGTGAACACTATTCTGTGAAACACAGAAACAGAGTGCGTCAGAAGGGGTCTCCCGGGCCATCTAGTCTGACCCCCGGCTCCAGCCGGCTCCACTCATGACATGCCCACCATGAAGAAGTCCTTCGTTTTTCCCTGTCTCAAAAGAACTGCCAATCAATGGTACTGTATCATTCCCAGATTCTCATAGCATAAATGGAGAGGTCCCCACACACGGTTCCACCAACAACCTGCTCTCTGAAATGCTTTGCTGGAAGAAGAGATATGGATAGCTTGAAAGTTGGATCACTTTTTTTTTTTGGGTGGGGGGGATGACGTTTATCCCCTCCCTCATTATAACCACCAGAGGTCAAAGATCAAAATGGATTGATCTGGGAGAAAAGGGCTTGCCTGGAGGGAGAGGCAGATCATGGGAAGCCGAGGGCTGGATGCAACTGGGTTCAGCTTCCGTACCCATTTTGCTGCAAAAATGTGTATTTCCTCCACACACACACAGCTTGTGTTATTTGGTCTTCTGCTGGGCACTGGAACTCTGGTGCACAGAGGAAGCAGTGCTCCGAAACAGCACCTGGGAGTCCTGGCTGCCAGACCCATGGATCACCTGGAAGAGTGATGGGAAGGGATATGTGTACAGGGATGCAGAAATGAATGGGGTTTCTGTGTCATCAGAGGATTCAGAGGTTCCCAAGAGATTCCATGTACAGATTTACACACAGAATTGATTGTTGTTGTTGCTGTTAGTCGCAAACTTGTGTCCGACCCATTGCAACACATGGACAACATTCCTCCAGGCCATCCTGTCCTCCCCCATCCCCCGGAGTCCACTTAAGCTCACACCGACTACTTCAGTGACTCCATCTAGCCACCTCATCCTCTGCCATCCCCTTCTTCTTTTGCCATCTATTGTTCCCAGCATTAGGCTCTTCTCCAGGGAGTCCTTCCTCCTCATTAGGTAGCCGAAGTTTCATCTGCAGTATCTGCCCTTCTAAAGAGCAGTCAGGGATGATCTCCTCTAGGAGTGTCTGGTTTGATCGCCTTGCAGTCGAGGGGACGCTCAGGAGTCTTCTCCAGCACCACAATTCAAATGCCTCAATTCTTCAATGCTCAGCCTTCCTTATGGTTCTACTTTAACTGCCATAAATTGCAACTGGGAAAACCATAGCTTTGACTATATGCACTTTTGTTGGCAGGGTGATGTCTCTGCTTTTTAGTATGCTGTCTAGATTTGCCATAGTTTTCCTCCCAAGGAGCAAGCGTCTTTTAATTTCTTGGCTGCAGTCCCCGTCTGCGGTGATCTTGGAGCCCAGGAAAATAAAATCTGTCACTACCTCCGTTTCTTCCCCATTTATTTGCCAGGAAGTTGTAGGACTGGATGCCATGCTTAGTTTTCTTAATGTTGAGTTTCAAGCCAACTTCTGCACTCTCCTCCTTCACCTGCATCAAGAGGCTCTTTAGTTCTTCACTTTCTGCTATTAGAGTGGTATCATCGGCATATCTGAGGTTGTTGATATTTTTCCCAGCAATCTTAATCCCAACTTGTAATTCATCTAGCCCCACCTTTCTCATGATGTGCTCTGCATATAAGTTAAATGGGCAGAGGGACAGTATACAGCCTTGCTGAACTCCTTTCTCAATTTTGAACCAATCAGTGGTTCCGTGTCCAGTTCTCGCTGTTCCTTCTTGACCTGCATACAGGTTTCTCAAGAGACAAATAAGATGGTCTGGTACTACCATCTCTTGAAGAACTTGCCACAATTTGTTTTAGCATAGTCAATGAAGCAGAAGTAGATGTTTTTCTGGAACTCCCTAGCTTTCTCCACGATCCAGCATATGTTGGCAATTTGATCTCTAGTTCCTCTCCCTCTTCGAAATCCTGCCTGTACTCCTGGAAGCTCTCAGTCCACATACTGCTGGAGCCTAGCTTGTAGGATTTTGAGCATCACTTTGCTAGCATGTGAAATGAGTGCAGTGGTGCGGTAGTTTGAACATTCTTTGGCATTGCCCTTCTTTGGAATTGGAATGTAAACTGACCTTTTCCAATCCTGTGGCCACTGTTGAGTTTTCCAAATTTGCTGGCATATTGAGTGTAGCACTTTTACTGCATCGTCTTTTAGGATTTTGAATAGCTCAGCTGGAATACTGTCGCCTCCACTAACTTTGTTCTTGCTCAGCCTTCCTAAGGCCCATTTGACTTCACATTCTAGGATGTCTGTCTCAAGGTCAGTGACCACCCCGTCATGGTTATCAGTGATGTTAATCAGGGACTTTCAGGGACTTCCTTGTATAGTTTTTCCGTGTAATCTTGCCACCTCTTCTTCATCTCTTCTGCCTCTGCTAGGTACCTGCCATTTTTGTCCTTTATCATGCCCATCTTTGCATGAAACATTCCCTTCATGTCTCCAATTTTCTTGAAGAAATCTCTGGTCCTCCCTATTCTATTGTTTGCTTCTATTTCTTTGCAATGTTCATTTAAGAAGGCCTTCCTATCTCTTTCAGCTATTTTCTGGAGTTTCGCATTCAGTTGGGTGTATCTTTTTCTCCCTTGCCTTTTGCTTCCCTTCTTTCCTGAGCTATTTGTAAAGCTTCCTCAGACAGCTATTTTGCTTTCCTGCATTTCCTTTTCTTTTGGGATGGTTTTAGTTGCTACCTCTTGTACAATGTTGTGAATCTCCATCCGTAGTTCTTCAGGCACTCTATCAGATCTAGTTCCTTAAATCTATTAGTCACCTCTAATGTATTTTCATTAGGAATATGATTTAGGTCATACCTGAGTAGCCTAGTGCTTTTCCCTACTTTCTTCAATTTAAGCCTAAATTTTGCAACAAGAAGCACATGATCTGAGCCACAGTCAGCTCCTGGTCTTGTTGTTACTGACTGTATAGAACGTCTCCATCTTTGGCTGCAGAGCACATAGCCTATCTGATTTCTGTGTTGACCATCTGGTGATGTCCATGAGTGGAGTCGTCTCTTGGGTTGTTGGAAAAGAGTGTTTGCTATGACTATCATGTTCTCTTGACAAAATTCTGCCAGTCTGTGCCCTGCTTCATTTTGTACTCCAAGGCCAAACTCGCCTGTTATTCCAGTTATCTTTTGGCTTCCTACTTTAGCATTCCAATCCCCCATGATGATAGGGGCATCATTTTTTGGTCTTAATTCTAGGTATTGTAGGCCTTCATAGAACTGGTCAACTTCAGCCTCTTCAGCACCAGTGGTTGGGGCATAGACTTGGACTTCTGTGATGCTGAATGGTTTGCCTTGGATTTGAACTGAGATCCTTCTGTCATTTTGGAGATTGTATCCCAGTACTGCTTTTCCTACTCTTTTACTGACTATGAAAGCCACTGCATTTCTTCTGAGGGATTCTTGCTCACAGTAGTATACATGATGGTCACTTGAATTAAATTCACCCATTCCTGTCCATTTTAGTTCACTGATTCCCAAGATGTTGATGTTCAGTCTTATCATATCTTGTTTGACCATGTCCAGTTTTCCTTGTTTGCCTGCGATCCTCCATCCCAGGTTCCTATGGAGTATAGATCTTTACAGCATCGGATTCTCCTTTCACCACCAGATACATCCGCAACTGAGTGTCCTTTCGGCTTTGACCCAGTCACTTCATTCTTTCTGGCGCTACTAGTAGTAGCCCTCTGCTCTTCCCCAGCAGCACATTGGCCGCCTTCTGACATGAGGGGCTCATCTTCTAGCATCATAGCTTTTTGCCCTTTGGTACTGTCCATGGGGTTTTCATGGCAAGGATACTGGAGTGGGTTGCCATTTCCTTCTCCAGTGGATCACGTTTTGTCAGAGCTCTGCTATGACCTGTCTGTATTGTGGGGCCCTGCACGGCATAGCTCATAGCTTCATTGAGCTACGCAAGCCCCTTCGCCACGACATGGCAGTGATCCAGAAGGGGATAGAATTGATAGGGACCTCCAAAATCATCTCCTTTTGTGGCAGGAAGTGCCCTGTCACATTTTTTTTGCTCAGTGACCACCAGCTTCTCTTTTAAAATGTACATGGGAGGAGAGTCCACCAGCTTCTAATGCAGCCTGTAACACTGCCAAACAGCTCAGATCACCAGAAAGCCCACCTGAAACCCTTCTTCCCATCATCTGTGCCCCTTGGTTTGGGTCCTCCCCTCTGGAGCAACAGAAAACCACTGTGCCCTGACCTCTGCATGGCAACTAGCGGAATATTTAAAGCAGGCTGCTTGCATGAGATGAACTTCAGCCTGTGCGTGGAAGCTGCTTCAAGTTCTGCCACATCCAATTCGAGGGCATTTCAAGGCTAAGGTTGTGGGTGGCCCTCCAGTGGATTTCATGCCTCCTTCCAAAGACCCTGGCAAGACAAACCTGCCCTCCATCCCAGTGACAGGTAGCAAGACAGGGAGAAAAAGACAGAAGGGGTCACCTGGCCCATTTTTGGTTCTGACTGTGCCGTTTCTGCCCCTGCCCACCCCAGACTTCAGCCCTCCCCGCCAGCAGTACATGCTCTCCACAGATTATTCTGGAAGGGACGCAGAAGGCCGGGGCAGAGCACAGCTCCCACTCTGCCATGATTTTGCCTACTCCTCAGTCAAGGCCATCTTAAAGCAGTGGCGATGGCAGCAAACCCTATATGGGAGCTTGTGTACAATGCACTCTCTAAAGACAGACTTTCTCCATGTGTTTCAAGTCTGTAAACCCCATTGCTACAGCATAAATGATTTATGCCTACTAAACAATGATTGACCCTATTATACGCTGTATTAAAATTTATCAAGCAATTACTAAAGTGTAGATAGGCTAATCATTATGTGAAATTAAAAACAGATGAATCCTCAGGTAACAAAACATTTGGGAAGTTTTGCCTTACAGCTTATTCACAAGCTGTATCCCCCGTTATGTAGGACCTCTTCCTTCATCTCAGTGAAAATGTCCACCTAGAGTCAACATGCTGTGAAAAAGATAACTTCCATATTGGAGAAAGATCTGGAAATACAACTCCCCTTGTACCACCTTTACAAAATTTTATGTTTGACCATGCTTGGAATGCTGTGCAGACTTCTAGACACTGCAACTAAAAAGAACATTCCAGAGCTGGAAAAAGTGCAGAAAAGGGCAACTAAAATGATCAAGCAACTGGGGCATCTCTGCTGCAAAGAAAAGTTACTACATATGGGACTGTTTAGTTTAATAAGGAAGGTAAGGAGAGACATGACAGAGGTGTACAAAAGTTTGAGACATTCTTTCTTCCTCTCTCATATTGCTAGAACCCAAAGGGTTCTTCTTTACTGCCTCCTCCAAGGTGCATATTTGAACCAAGAGGGGACTCTTGTTGAGCACTTGACGTGACCAGCTCTGCATGGTCTGTTGCTGGGCAAAAGCAGACTCTCCTAACATGATCATCTGGGCCTATCTTTGGTCATGGGGCTACTGCTCCGTGACACAGGGCTTTGAGCCTTCTCTTGCATGATCAAAGAGGTCTTTGCTTTCTACATTCTTTGTCCTCCCAAAGCCAACCCAGGGCCATTGTCCTAGTGCCACAGCTGCAGCTGGTCTGGGTCTACCAAACATCCAGGACTGAATGAGGCCTTTCAAGGACAGCTG
Organism: Varanus komodoensis; assembly: GCF_004798865.1. Taxonomy (NCBI): domain Eukaryota; kingdom Metazoa; phylum Chordata; class Lepidosauria; order Squamata; family Varanidae; genus Varanus; species Varanus komodoensis. Next base: position 300,156 of record NW_025336182.1, read on the forward strand.
AAAGGAATGCCTGAGATGGTAAGAAGACTGACTTGGACAAAGGCATGGTGGGGTGTGGGGAGGCACTCGTCTGTTTGCTGCGTGCCACGTAGCAGCCACTTTCATTCTTTCACCCAAGCAAAAGTGCCAACTTCCTAGAACATTCCAGCTGGGTTAGTCTGTTGAAGCAAGATGATCAGCAAGACACACGGTACTGTGAAGACTAAGAAATTAACCATGGCATAAGCTTTTGTGGAATCATAGAATAGAATTGGAAGGGGCCAGAGGGCCATGTCCTTCGTTTCTGAGATAACCTTCAAAATACTTGAAGAATGCTCATCTATCTGTCCTCAGTCTTCTCTTCTCGAGGCTAAACATGCCCAGTTCTTTCCATTGCTTTTCACAGGCTTTTTTCCATTCCTCTGATCTTCCATCTGAACCCTTTCCAGCATGTCATCAGATTCATGAAGGCTATCTTTCATGTCTCTACAAACACCCCTACACACAAAGTTCAGATAAGGATACATGCTGTTCACTGCCACACATCAAATGTTTCTCAATGCACCAGTGCAAGAATGCCTGGATTCCCACCCAACAATTGTTTTATGAAAGGTCAGGGTATGGGTATCATCACTGTCTTTTCTTTCTTCATTTCCTTCTGACCACATTGTAGTTCTGCTGAAGTGGATTGCAGTCCAAGGAGGGTAACGCAATAATCAACGGACTACATTTTAAGGTGCTACAGGACTCTTCACTGCCATACTTCCCAGCTTCTCTCTTGACCACCTGACAAATCTCACAGAGACTAATGCCTACTTCAGCACAGCTCTGCTCCTCTCTTTCTGGCCATTTTATCTGTATATTCTTAGTTTTTAAAGATTATTGTGCTAGTCTTTGACTGTTTTCAATTGTGCTAGTGAACCTTTTTTCTGTATTTGATTGAATAATAAAAGCAGATAGATAGAATCCCAGGGGTGCCTGGCTAGCAAAAGATCTGAGTCCATTCTAGTGTCCAGGGAAATAGAGGAGGAGGAGGAGAAGCTATGCACCTGTGATGCAAAACTCACAGGTTGGGAGCACATAATTTGCATGCCAAGGCAATTTCTGTCACAAGGTTACAAAGCAGTTTTTCTCCTCCAGAACTTGTTTCTGTGAGGAAAACAAGAACATAAGATTTGTGCTGAATCAGTCCCACACTATTTAGTCCAGCACTCTGTTCCTGCAGTGACTGGATGCCCCTGGGAATCTCACAGGCAGGGAATGAGTGCAATTGCACAGGCACAAATCCAGCAGCTCCCTCTGATGTTTGAGGTGATTTATAGCTAACTGGGCATGGACAGGCTTCTCCTTCCTTTTCAAGCCATCCAAATTGGAAAACTGTAAACCACCACAAAATAGCTGCCATGAAAGGCAAATAATCTGCCCCAAAGACTCTGAGCCCCAAAATGCTAAGAAACCCTCCTTTGAACCCACAATTTTCAGCACCATCAGAAGCCTTTTCGCAGGCTTATATCAGCTGCCAGTAAGAAAATGTTTAAAATAAAAAGTGGGAGAAAGGCATCTACTGATATATTGGCAACCATGGCCACCATGCTTGCAACCCCTGGGATAAGCATTCTCGAAATGATTTATAAAGTGAAGGCTTGCCAGCACCAGAGAATGCACCTCTTTCTGTTTTGCTGTAGCCAGGCCTTGGGGTGCAGGAGGCATCTCAGGGAGGTCTCCAGCAAGATCTCAGAGGACAAATTAATATTATCATCCCAACAAGTAATGAATGCTATTAAAGAAGAGGAACTATTACCACCAACGTGGCAGGAAGCCCATATGACACCCATATACAAAGAAGGAAACAATCCCACCTTGCCACATTCTTACCAACCCAACTTCATTATTTTATGTGGATTACAAACTTTTTACTTCAACAATGGCAGAAAGACTAAGAAAATGTATAGAGAAGCAGATTCATATAGATCCAACTGGATTTGCCCCAAAAAGACTTATGAAAGAGTCTGTCTGTTTTGTGATTAATACAGTTAAGTTGGTCAAGCAGAAGAAGAGCATGGCACTTATTTTTCTAGATGCAAAAAAGGCTTTTGACAACATGTCTTGGCCTTCTTTTTTATTGCAAACTCTTCAATATTTAGACTGTGGTTCAAGTTTTATGCATTGGATTCAAGCAATTTATACTAAATAATGTGAAGATTTAATTAATGGAGTGACAGCTTTCAAATGGAAAAGGGAAGACATCAAGGACGTCCTTTATCTCCTCTTTTGTTTATTCTTGTATTGGAAATTTTAGCAACAAAAATAAGACAAAATCCAAAAATTAAAGGCTTAAAAGTAGATGGAGAAGAATACAAAATGAAAAGCTATACTGATGACATAGTCTTGATCATTTTAAAACCACATCAACCTATACAGTATATAATAGGCCAAATTGTAAATTTTGAATTTTATTCAGGCTATAAGATCAATAGGAAGAAAACAAACATTATATTAAAGTTTTTAACGAAACAGAGAGAAGAAAGGGAAAAAAAAGACTTCAGAATCTGAAAACTTCAAATCTGATCAAATCTTTAGGGATAAACCTAACAGGGCATAGTTACACATTATTTCAAGATCATTATAGAACAACATGGGTGAAGATCTGCAAAAATTGACTAAATTAAAAGTACCGTGGATGGGAAGAAATTCTATTATAAAAATGAATGAATGATGAATGAAAATAAATTGCATTTTTATTATTTCAGAAGATACCAATTCCTACAGGGAAAAATTCTCCAAGAGTGGCAAAGACAATTGAATGCTTTAATTTGGAATGGTAACAAGCCAAGGATTAGATTTAAAATTCTTCAAGATGGAAAAAAGAGAGGATGTCTCACAGTACCTAATTTAAAGCTATATTATTACATAGCTGGCTTGGTTTGGATTACAGACTGAATTACAAATGTTAATGGTAGGTTAGCAAAGCTAGAAATAGCAGATCTTGAAGAAAGAACACATAATTATATTTGGGCCAGAGAATCAGTTAAAAAGGCCTTGACATCAAACAATACTGATATACTAAGAGATGGCTGAATAAAAATTAATATTCTATAAGAAGAAGAATTAGCCATTTAAGGACCCCAGTTGAAGCATATAGAAAGAATTAAAGGAAAAACAATGATTGTATAACCTATGGGGAAATTATTGGTCAGTAAGGACAACAACTAAAAGGTGAAGGGAAAAATATAGAATGGCTTGTTTATTACCAATTGGTTTCACAATTGAAAGAGGAAATCCAATCAGGGAAAGATGTGGGCGCACCAGAGCCATATACAGTGGAGGTAATACCTCTCTCGATCTAGAAGTCACACTTCTGGCTATGCAACCAAGAGTGGCGTTCGCCCTCTTGACCACCACATCACACTGGTGACTCATGTTTAGCTTGCAGTCAGCTAGCACCCCGAGGTCCCTTTCACAAGTGCTGCTCTCCAGCCACTTGTCACCTAACCTGTACTTATGACACCCATTCCTATGCCCCAAGTGCAAGACCTTGCACTTGTCTACATTGAATGCCATCCTGTTGCCTCCTGCCCGCTTCCATAGTCTGTCCAGGTCCTTTTGGATCTGGAGTACCTGCTCCTCAGTTGTGGCCAAAGCTCCAGTTTTAGTACTGTCTGCGAATTTGATCAGCAGACTGTTCACCCCTTCATCCATGTCATTTATGAAAAGATTAAACAGGATCGGCCCCAGGACAGAGCCCTGGGGGACCCCGCTTGTCACTGGCAGCCATCCCGATGATTCCCCACTAATGGTAACCCTCTGCTTTCAGTCAGTCAACCATACCCTAATCCACTGGACATTGCTTTGGTGTATCCCAAAACTCCTCAGTTTCTCCACTAGGATATCATGGGGCACTTTGTCAAAGGCCTTGCTGAAATTCAGGTATGTATGCATGTATGTATGTGTATATGTATGTATGTTCGTTTGTTTGTTTGTTTAGAAGGCTTCTATTCTGCCCCATTCGCTGAAGCCTCAGGGCGGCTCACAATAATAAATAAATAAGGACAGAATAAAACAATATAATACAAGTCGACCTGGCCCAAAAAATAAAATAAATAAATAATATTAACAATTAAAATAGCGTTTGAATAAAAAGGCCACTACATCCCCTCCATCTAGCCATCTCGAAACCGTGTCATAGAATTCCACAAGGTTTGTCTGGCAGGACCTGTTTTTGCAGAAGCTGTATTGTGTGGCTGTCAGCCTCCCTTCCCTAACTAGCATCACTAGATCTCTCTCTATTACGAGCCTTTCCATTGCTTTTTCCTACAATGGACGTAAGGTTAACAGGTCTGTAATTCCACATGTCCCTTCTACTACCCTTTTTGAAAATTGGGACCACTGATGCCCCCCTCCAGTCCTCTGGAACTTCACCCGTTCTCCACGAGGCCTCAAAAATGGAGGCCAGTGGGCGTGAGAGAACCCCTGCCAACTCTCCAAGTACTCTCGGGTGTAACCTGTCAGGGCCTGGTGTCTTTGTAATGTCCAATGCCCTGAGGAACCCCTTGACTTCTAGGGGGGTGACTGTAATCTGTGCCCCTAAGTCCCCGGCCTCATCTAATCTCCTATGCGGATCTCCCCTGTCCAGGTTTGGGGAGAACACAGAGGCAAAATAGTCATTTAGCATCTGTGCCTCTTCCCTCATATCAGTTACTGCAGGGGTGTCCAAACTTTTTGCAAGGAGGGCCAGATTTGGTGAGGTAAAAATGTGTGGGGGCCGACCATTCAGCCTGACATTCTTTGAACCATTAACATTAAATGCAAATGAACTATTTTATGAAAGACTAAACAAATAACTTAACTGCACTAATGTGAAGGGTGAAGATCTCGACTGCATTATATAGGCCAGGTCTGGCTCAAAAACTGTGGTTTTGATGCACAAGATGTCACGCAGGTGAAAGTCACTTAGTCTCATCCTCATGCGGTTCTTGTTAATGTTCATAACCGAGAATGTCTTCTCGCACAAGTATGTCAAACCAAACAAGCTCAGCATTTTCTTAGCAAATGTTTGAATCTCTTGGAACCTTTCTTTATCCAGCTGGCTGTAAAAGTTGACAAGAGGGAGCTGTTGGTGCCGACTGCGACACTCAGCATCACACTGCAGCTCAATGAGCTCCAGCTGCAGGTGGTCTGGAGCGTCATCAGGGTCCACAGAGAAAGGAGATGAAAAAAGCGTGATCTCCTTTTCAGTAGCTGCAAAATCCCAAAAGCGCTGTTGAAACTCCTCAGCCAGAGATGAGATGTCTGCTTCATACCTCCTTATTTGCGCACTCATATTGTTCTGTGGAAAACTGGTCATTATTTCCTGCAGCAATGGGAAATGTGTGGTATTGGGCTGGGTTTGTGACAGGTGCCTTTGGAAAAGTGGCAGCTTGGTCCCAAAGGCTTTGATGTGTGAATACAGTTGGCTTACCACTGCATTTTGCCCCTGAAGGCTTGTGTTCAGCATGTTCAGATGTCGTGTTATGTCAACTAAAAATCCAAACTCAGCCAGCCAAACAAGATCAGATAGCTCTGATTTTTTTTGCCAAGAATTGTCCGATTTCCGATTTCCTTCCTAAGAGAGTAGAAGCGCTGCAGTGCAGACCCCCGACTGAGCCATCTTACCTCATTGTGATACACAACATCTCCGTATTCAGCCTGGATGTCGAGTAGAAACTGTTGAAACTGGTGGTGGCACAGGGCTTTGGAGCGATAATTAATAGCCTTCATCACCGGTTTCATAACATGATCATATTTCAGATGTTTGGCACAGAGAACTTGTTGGTGAATAATACAATGGAGTTTTATAGCTTTGCCTCCTTCTTCACTGACTTTGTTACAGACTAGGGTTGATAATCCACTTCGCTCACCAGCCATGGCAGGTGCGCCATCCGTAATAATCCCAGTGACTTTATTCCACGGTAGTTTCATGTCATCGGAACAAACAGAAACAAATAAATCTGTTCCTCTTGTTTGGTCCTTAAGGCTCTGGAGGACAAGTAGTTCTTCACTCACGTTCATGTCATTGTCCACTCCTCTCAAAAAAATCAATAACTGAGCGGTGTCAGATGCATCCGTGCTTTAGTCGCAGGCTAACGAAAAAAAGTCAAACTCCACTCCTTTCGCCTCTAACTGTCTCTTAATATCAGAGGAAATGTCTTCAATTCTCCGTACCAAAGTGTTACGAGCCAGGCAAACATTAGCAAACTCTTGCTTCTTCTCAGGACATTTTCTCCACCATTTTCATCACGCAGTCTTTAATACATTCACCCACAGTAAAAGGTTTGCAGTGCTTGGCAATCAGCGTTGCCACCTCATAGCTCGCCTTTGTGGCATTTTCATTTGACTCACAGGCTCTTGTGAAAAAGCGCTGCTGTGCTGTTAAAGCAGCTTCCAGTTCCTTCAATTTTTCGCCGTGTTCATTCCCAGTTAGCTTGTTGTAGTTAGCATGTTTCGTTTGGTCGTGCCTCTTGATACTGAATTCCTTGAAAACAGTCACAGTCTCTTGACAAATTAGGCAGACACAGTTGTTTCGTATTTTAGTGAAAAAATACTCCAATTTCCACTTGTCCTGGAAGCTGCGGCCCTCGCTGTCAACTTTCCTTTTTTTAGTTACAGTCGCCATTTTAGAAATGGGCACACTAGCCTTGTGTCACAAGGGTCACGCGGCGAGAGTGCTGACTCAGGTCTACTGCCATCTTCTGGTGAAATATAACCACCAGCCTTGAAGGAGCAGGAGGCCGCAGGGGACAGCTGCGGGAACCGCTGTGCGGTGAAGGGAAAAACGCCGGCCGGTGGGGATGAGTGACAGGCTGAGCCGGCGGGGAGAAGAGGCTGCAGGCCGCTCGAAATTTGAAAACGGGCCACAATTGGCCCCCGGGCTGGACTTTGGACATGCCTGAGTCACTGGATCTCCTTCCTCCTTATTTAGTGGTCCCACCACTTGTCTCCCCTTCCTCTTCCTATTTACATGCTGAAAGAAGCCCTTTTTTTGCTCTTGATATTCTTGGCAAGTCTCAGCTTGTAATCAGCCTTAGCCTTGGGAAGAATCCTTCTGCAACGGGCTTCCTCCTCCCGGTATACCCTTTTGTCTAGTTCCCCAGTACCCATTTCCTCTTACGTCTAATCCCTCTAACCACCTCCTTTCGCATCCATGGCGGCCCTCTCCTCTGCCTCCCCACCTTACTAAGTAGAGGTATCGTCAAGGCTTGCGCCTCCAAAACCTCCCTTTTGAGTGCCATCCACCCCTCCTCAACTTGCTTACCTTCCAGTAACCTATCCCAGGAAACTTTCCCCAGTCTGGCCTTCAGTTGGCTCTCTTGAAGGCCCAGTTTCTAGTGCTTGACCTGCTGCACATCCCCAGTCCCCTGATCTCAAAGCAAAGGATAGAGTGATTACTCGCATCCAGAGCTCCCCTAATCTGTACTTCCTTTATCAGCTCCTCTCTATTGGCAAGACCAAGTCAAGGATGTTTCCCCCCATTGTCGCCTTTCAGACCCTCTGTGTGAAAAACCCTCCCTCTATAGCTTCTAGGAAGCAATGTGACCTGGCTGTAACTGCTGAATGAGTCTCCCAACTAATATTCGGGAGATTGAAATCTCCCATAATTACTGTGTCTCTCCCCTGAAATATCCTTCGAATCTGGCCTGTCAGGCCATCATCCAGGGTCTCAAGTTGACCTGGAGGGCGATAACATACCCCCATTGTCAGGTCTCTTTCCCTGTCAAAACCCCTAAGTTTCACCCAGACTGCCTCTACCAAATCCCCATCTGTGCTGCATTCTGCATCTTATCCCTTCCCTGACGTATAAAGCCATGCCCCCACCCCTCTTTCCCTTCCTGTCCTTTCTAAAAAGGTGATACCCTTCTATGTTCACATTCCAGACTTGCCTTTCATCCCACCAAGTTTCTGTGATTCCCACCAGGTCATAGCCTCCTATTCCCAGGAGAGCTTCAAGCTCTTCCTGCTTATTACCCATGCTCCTAGAATTGGGGTACCTGCACCTCAACTCCTTCCCACCACCCACCATCCACTTCCCACCACCTCAACTCCTTCCCACTTTACAAGCAATGTCTCCAATTTGACACTCAACAGATTAAGAAATGTATGCTAATTTGGATGCAGAATCTCAGAGGATATTATCCTGCCAATGGAAAAAGCCCTTTGTGGAAAAAAGACACAACCAGTCAAGCACTAAGAGAAAATTCGCATAAGATGTTTTTTTCAGTGGTATATTACCCCAAAGGATATAGAAACTGTTGGAACAAAACAAAACAAAACAAAAAACTGGAATGGAAACTGTTGGAAATGTTAAAAAGTAGATGGGACTTTCTACCATATGTGGTGGCCTTGTGATAAAATTAAAATATTTTGGAAGTGGATACATGTGGAAATACAAAAAAACCTTTAAAATCAACTTTCCAATTAATCCTAAGAATATGCTTTTGAATAGAATGCCAGAGACTTTTTCAAAGAACATGTCAGAGTTATTTAAATATATGACCACTGCAGCAAGAATTCAATTGCTTCTAAATGGGAAACAGCAGAATGTCCAGCAAATGAAGATGGAAAAAATAAGTTGGCTGAGTATGCAGTGATGGCAAAATTGACTAATTATGTAAACAGAAGACCAACTGAATAATTTAATGATAAATGGAAATTCTATTATATGCACCTTAATTAATATAAAACAAAAAGAAGCTTGTTAAAATATTGCTGATGATTTATGATTGATTCAAAGTGATTGGAAAATTTGTTGATTTAGAGAATTATGGTTATCTTTTCTATGAGCTTCAACAAAGTACTAAATGACAGAAGCATAGAAATTTTGTGATTTTTGGGGAATTTCCAGGTTATGAATACATATGTTATGTGTGTATAAAATCCCTTTGCATTCTTATTTTTCTTTTACATTTCTCTTTCTTTCTGTACTTTATTTTTTTAAGAAAACAAAAATTTAAAAAGAATGTAAAAAAAAAGAAAGTACAAAAGCAGGACTGCAGCTGAATATTTAGAAAATAAAAATCATGTCCACAGAAGAATTACTCAACTTTCCTGTTAATAATGTAGAGACCCAAATTGTGAAAGATTTCACATGTCTTGGCTCAGGCATGAATTTAAAGGGAAACAGCAGCAAAGAAAAGACTGAGAGGTTGGAAGGGCAGCAATGAACGAACTAGAATAGATCCGTGAGGACATTTTACTTACGCCAAGGTCAAGAGCAGCCAAACTATTGTATTTCCAATCATAATGTGAAATCTGGACAGTGAAGAAAGCCAACAGGAAGAAAATGGACGCATCTTAGAGCTCACTATCGAGCCTATGCTGTGGTGGTGAAGATGGCGAAGAAGGAATTCTTCTCTGCCTCCACTGCATCCTCACAGTGCCATCCAGCTGAGCTTTTCTGGGTGATGCACGGCCTGTTACACTTTGGGCCAAAAAAATGACCCTATCGCACCATCAGTGGCTCACTGCAACAACTTTGTCCAGCACTTCAGGGATCAAATCACTTGGGTTCACAATGAGCTGGAAGTGTCCAGAGCACCATCTGGTCTGTCTTTATTGGATGAGTTTCAATTGTGGCCTGAGGACGTGGGCAAGGTGCTTGGACTAGTCCAACCCACCACCCCTTTACTTGATCCTTGCCCTTCATGGCGACTCATAAAAGCCAAGGACGGGATATGCACCTGGGTCCAGGAGATTGTTAATGCTTCTGTGAGGGAGGGGAGGGTCCCTGCCCCCTTGAAGGAGGCAGTGATCAGGCCCATCCTGAAGAGGGCGAATCTGGACCCAGAGATGGCCACCAACTATAAGACCGGTGGCTAACATCCCGTTCTTGGGCAAGGTGCTTGAGCGGGTGATGGCCAGGCAACTCCATGATCTCTTGGAGGAAACTGACCATCTGGACCCATTCCAGTCTGGTTACAGCTCTGGCTATAGGACTGAAACTGCCTTGGACGCACTGGACAATGACCTGTACAGGGGGAGGGACAGGTGGTGTGCTCTGATAAAGTTGATTGTCTGTGTAGCGAGAAGAGAAAATTTCTGGCATTTAATGCAGAGTCCAAGGTCTTGCAATAGATCACAAGTGATATTAACAGCGGAAGTAGGTTCTTCTCTAGTCCTGGAAACCAACAGCCAATCATCGAGGTACGGGTATATCCGAATTCCACGTAGTCGAAGGTAGGTGCAAACAGGAGCCATACACTTCGTGAAAACTCTTGGTGCAGTGGCTAATCCAAACGGCAACACCTTGAATTCGTAGATTACAGAGACTACTGCAAAATGAAGGAAACAGCTATAATGTAGATTTATCGAAATATGAAAATAGGCATCCTTCAAATCCAGCGATGTGAACCAATCCCCACTCCCCAGCAACGGAAGGATATTTTGAAGCGTGGTCATATGAAACTTTTTTGGTGTTATGAATCTATTGAGAGCTCTTAAGTCCAATATAGGTCGGAGACCTCCATCTCGTTTCGGGACCGTGAAATATCTGGAATAGAATCCGTGGAGTCCTTCTGATAATGATAAGCGACAAACAGCTCCTTTAGCAAGGAGTTGGTGAATTTTGACCAACAGAACTGACGAGCTTGGTGTAAACCAGATAGGACTCGATGATGGAACAATGTTGAATTCAATTCTATATCTGTGCTGGATGATGGATAGCACCCACCCATCAGATGTAATGGACTCCCAAATGGGGAGTCAGCTTTTCAGCTGGTCCCCAAATGAGAGGAGGGAGGGTGAAGTTGGGAGGAGAGGAAGGGTTCGCTCACCCCATCAGCGCTGGCATCTATCTCCGTCAAAGCAGCGGCGGCCTTGCTGGAAATGCTGAGATGGTTGCTTGCAGCGTTGCTGGAGACGTTGCGGCTGTTGGCGGGATAGATATTGTTGCCTATACTGAGGCCGGTTCCATGACCACTTACGTCGAACAGGCGGCTGTAGATCCATGCGCTGGGCCGTCATTCTTGATTCATGAATCCTCTTCAACTTATGATCAGTTTGGGTGTTGAATAGGTCGGATCCATCAAAGGGCATCTCCTCAATTCTCCGCTTCATCTCTTCCGGAAAGTTGCAGTTACGCAACCATGTGTGCCTCCGGAGAGAGATGGCACTGACAAGAGCCCTTGAATCTGTATCCACATGGTGCTTGGCTGTGGATAACTGTTGTATGGCGACTTGCATCGCTTCTTTGACAAAGACCCTCGCCAAATCATCTTGGTTATCAGGCAGGGCAGCGATGATGTTATCTAAACTCTGCATTATGAAATATTGATAGCGCACCAAGGATGCTTCATAATTAGAAATTCTGAGGCCCAGTCCTGAAGCCACATAGACCCGGCGCGCAAGAGAATCAATTTTTGTTTTGCTTTTTTAATAGGAAGAAGAAGATACAAAACTGGAGAGAATAACAGAAATAATATATAAAGGTGAGGAGGAAATACTAACTTGGAATGAACAAGAGAAAAAAGTGGTTCAAACAAGAGAGCACGAGGTAAGATCTAAGCGAGAGCGAAGTGGCATGAGGCACAACGAACGGCAGTCGCAAAGACTGGAAAATGGCAGACACTCTGCTCCTTATATACTGCTAGAGGGGAGGGGGAGCGGAGTTTCCCGTCAAACCGTTAGCTGTTAATCTTCCAGCCAAAGGCACTGCACAGGCACAGAACCCATATGTGTGATGCACAGAGGCCACGAAGAAGAACAGAAAGATACACCCAACTGAATGCAGAATTCCAGAGAATAGCTAGAAGAGATAAGAATGCCTTCTTAAATGAACAGTGCGAAGAAATAGAAGGAAACAATAGAGTAGGGAAGACTAGATATCTCTTCAAGGAAATTGGAGATATGAAGGGAACGTTTCACGCAAAGACGGGCATGACAAAGGACCAAAATGGCAGGGACCTAACAGAGGCAGAAGAGATTAAGAAGAGGTGGCAAGATTACACAGAAAAAGGTCAGTTTACATTCCAATTCCAAAGAAGGGCAATGCCAAAGAATGTTCAAGCTACCATACCACTGCGCTCATTTCACATGCTAGCAAAGTTATGCTCAAAATCCTACAAGCTAGGCTCCAGCAGTATCTGGACCAAGAACTACCAGGAGTATAGACAGGGTTTCGAAGACGCAGAGGAACTAGAGACCAAATTGCCAACACACAGCGGATCATGGAGAAAGCTAGGGAGTACCAGAAAAACAGAAAAAAGTTCTCCTTCTGCTTCATTGACTATGCTAAAGCCTTTATTGTGTGGATCACAACAAATTGTGGCAAGTTCTTGAAGAGATGGGAATACCAGACCATCTTATTTGTTTTTTGAGAAACCTGCATGCGGGTCAAGAAGCAACAGTGAGAACTGGACATGGAACCACTGATTGGTTCAAAACTGAGCAAGGAGTTCGGCAAGGCTGTATACTGACCCCCTGCCTATTTAACTTATATGCAGAGCACATCATGAGAAAGGCGGGGCTTGATGAATCACCCGTTGGGATTAAAATTGCCGGGAGAAATATTAACAACCTCAGATATGCAGATAATACCACTCTAATGGCAGAAAGTGAAGAGGAACCAAAGAGCCTCCTGATGCAGGTGAAGGAGGAGAGTGCAAAAGTTGGATTGAAACTCAACATTAAGAAAACTAGGATCATAAGATCATGGCAACCGGTGCTATCACTTCCTGGCAAATAGATGGAGAAGAAATGGAGGTAGTGACAGATTTTGTATTCTTGGGCTCCAAGATCACCACACATGGGGATTGCAGCCAAGAAATTAAAAGATCTTTGCTCCTTGTGAAGAAAGCTATGGCAAATCTAGACAGCATGCTAAAAAGCAGAGACATCACCCTGCCAACAAAAGTGCATATAGCCAAGGCTATGGTTTTCCCCGTTGCAATGTATGGCTGTGAAAGCTGGACCATAAGGAAGGCTGAGCACCAAAGAATTTAGGCCTTTGAATTGTGGTGCTGGAGGAGACTCCTGCAAGGAGTCTCCCTTGGACTGCAAGGAGATCAAACCAGTCAGTCTTAGAGGAGATCAGAAATATCAACAACCTCAGATATGCAGATGATACCACCTTAATGGCAGAAAGTGAAGAGGGATTAAAGAACCTCTTGATGCAGGTGAAAGAGGAGAGCGCAACAGTTGGCTTGAAACTCAACATTAAGAAAACTAAGGATCATTCTAAAACATGTCAATTTGAGGCAGACAACTGAAGCAGTGGCCACAACTAAGGAGCAGGTATCCCAGATCCAACAGGATCTGGACAGACTATGGAAGTGGGCCGGAGACAACAGGATGGCATTCAATGTGGAAAAGTGCAAGGTCTTGCACTTGGGGCATGGGAATAGGTGTCATAAGTACAGGTTAGGGGACAAGTGGCTGGAGAGCAGCACTTGTGAAAGGGACCTCAGGATGCTGGTTGACTGCAGGCTAAACATGAGTCAGCAGTGTGATCCAGTGCTCAAGAGGGCGAATGCCACCCTTGGTTGCAGAGCCAGAAGTGTGGCTTCTAGATCAAGAGTGGTATTACTACCACTCTATACAGCTCTGGAGTGCCCGCAACTGGAGTACTGTGCTCAGTTTTGGGCCCCTCATTACAGAAAGGATATAGCCAGGTTAGAGTCAGTACAGCTTAGGGCCACAAGGTTGATGGCCAGTTTGCAGGGGATGGGGTATGAGGTGAGACTGAGGGAACTGGGTCTCTTCAGCCTGGAGAAGAGGAGACTCAGAGGGGATGTGTTGGCGACATACAGGCATGTGTGGGGGTGTCACACGGAGGTGGGTAGAGACCTGCTTCTCCCTGCAGAGGAAGGCAGGATGCGCTCCAACGGAGCAAAGCTCAGGGAGCCAAGGTTCCATTTGGATGCCAGGAAGTACTTCCTGACAGTCAGGACCCCGAGGGTGTGGAATGGGCTTCCATGAGAGGTTGTTGAGGCCCCACCGATGAGGGTGTTCAAAGATAGGCTGGACATGCACATGGTGGGCATGTCATGAGTGGAGCCAGCTGGAGCCAGGGGTCAGACTAGATGGCCCGGGAGGCCCCTTCTGACTCGCACTGTTTCTATGTTTCTATAATAATTTACTAAAATCCCAATAAAATTAATGCACATCTAAAATCAATTATTCAAATCAATTATTAAACTGGGTGGAGAAGCGAAATGTTTTCACCTGGCACCAAAATGAAAGCAGAGTTGGCACCAGGCAAACTTCTTTTGAGAGCCTCTTCCGTAGGTGGGGGGCAGCCACCGAAGAGGCCCTTCTTCTGCTTGCCATCCCTCTCACCTCCTTGCGGGATGGCTCTTTCAGAAGGGCCTCTTGCCCAGGTCTCAATGGTTGGGTAGGCTTGTGTGGGAGAAGGCAGTCATTCAGGTAGCCAGGCCCTAAGCTGCTGAGGGCTCTGTATGTCAAAACAAGCTCTTTAAGTTGGGCCCAGGTTATAACTGGCAACCAGTGCAGATCACACAAAATTGGAGTTATATAGGCCCATAAGCTGACAGCAGATACCAATCGTGCAGCCCTATTCTGAACTAGTTGGAGTTTCTGGACCATCTTCAAAGGCAGCCTCATGTGGAACATGTTACAGCAATCTAACCTGGATGTTACCAGCACGTGAGTGACTGTGGCCGGGTTCTGTCTATCCAGGTAGGGGCATAGTTGTAATAACTGCCACAGCTGGATGATGTTGCTCCTGGCCACTGAGTCCACCTGGACCTCTAACGATAGCATTGGGTGAAGAAGCACCCCCAAGCTGTGGACCCCATCTTTTAGGGGAAGTGTGACCCCATCCAGGATAGGGAAATGGCTACCCAACCTGGCAGGCAAGCCATCTACCAACAGCAGTCCCATCTTGTCTGGATTGAGTTTCAGTTTATTGACCCTCATCCAGTCCAGTACTGAGCCCAGACGCTGATCCAGGACAGAGACCACTTCACTTGGATCAGATGTAAAAGAGAGATAAAGCTGAGTATCATCAGCATATTGCTGACACTTCAGTCCAAACCTCCTGATCACCTTTCCTAATGGTTTCATGAAAATGTTAAACAGCACGGAGGACAATATAGAGCCATGGGACATAGCAACTGGCCCCCAGCACCACCTCTTGGATAATTAGCCAGGTAGGGATGGAACCACTGCAGAGCAGTGTCCCCAACTCCTTACCCAGCCAACCTGCCCAGAAGGACACCAGTGGTGTCAATGCTCAATGGTGTCGAAAGTCACTGAGAAGCAACAGGGTCGCGCTCCCCCATTTCTCTCCTGACAAAGGTCCTCATACAGGGTGACCAAAGCCGTATCCATCCTGAACCCTAGCCTGAGGTCCAAATGAAATGGATCTAGAAAATCTTCATCCAGGATTGCCTGAAGCTACCCAGTTGCTGCTCGCTCCAACACTTTATCCAAAAAGGGGAGGTTTGTCACTGGCTGATAGATGGTGATCAACCCCATCCAGGGGTCCAGGTTTGGCTTTTTTAGGAGTGGTCTTATCACAGTTCCCTTTAGGGAAGCTGAGACCACTCCCTCTCTTAAAGAGGCTTTGACAGCCTCCTGGACCCAGATCCGAACTGTCTTCCTCGATTTTCCAATCAAGTGTGAGGGACAGGGATCAAGTGGGTAGGCAGTAGGGTGAACCAAACCAAGCGCCTTGTTCATCAGGTCTCAGCAACTGAAATTCATCCATAAAAAGATTAAGAACTGGTACACTGGACACATCCAAAGACTGAATTGACTCAGCTGTGGAGTCCAGCTTGTGGCAGGGTGGGCAGTACACCAGCAGAATGGATCCCAACATCAGGTATAAACAATCAAGACCTGACCCCAAGGAGACAGGCAGCCTGGAGAGTGACAGTGAATCCTACAGCCACTCCTCTCCCCCAGCCCTCTGGCTGCACCAAGCACCTGGGTAGACTCAGTTCCAAGAGAGGAACTCTGCCCGCTTCTCAACCAAGGTCTCAGTGATGCATGCGGGGTCAATACCTTCATCAAAAATCAAACCATGGATGAGGGAAGTCTTACTTTTAACTGACCTGGCATTCAATAGCAGCACTAGTAGGCCAGACTGCAGGTCAGTATGGCTATCTGGCATCATTTGACTGGGCAAAGAACAAGAAGAGGGAACAAGTATCTGACCCTCTTCTCCTACACAGGCACATGAATCCCACACCTACACAACACCACATCACTTGCCTCATCCTCCCCCAGTTCCTTTTCTCTCTCCAATCCCACAAGTTGTCCTAAAAATAACAGCTCCTCCGTTGAACTGAGCAGACTTGTCCAAGGTCCTGTGCCCACTGGGTTCCGAATGGGTGCCAATCTGGCATTGCCCTTTGGCTGCCGCCCCAGATGCAGGGCACCAGAAGAAAAAGTGTCCGGCATTGGAAAGCCCTGCCTCTGCAGTGACGTCTGCAGCTGGCCACAGCAGCAATATCTGCCACAAGCCACCTCAGCTGAGAAGAGAAGGTGCTGATGCAGGGAGGCAGGGAGGGCACACCCTTGGGTAGCCTGGGTCCTAGGCACAGGGCGCTGGAAGAAAAAGTGGGCAGTGTTGGAAGCCCTGCCTCCGGGGTAGTGTCCAGAGCTGGCCACAGCTAATGTGCTCCCTCTCTTGCTCTCTTGGCAGTGGCCTCTGCCACAGGCCACCCAGGTGAGGTTGAGGTAAGCTGCTGGTGGAGTTTGCAGGTGGGGTTATGTTGTTAGCAATGTGCTGCTCCATCTGTTTCCTTGCTTTTATGCCACCTTGTGCTACTCTTCCTCACTTCTGGTACGTGCATTATCTGCATACCAGGCTTACCATCTAAAAGCATGTCATGCAAGGAGAAAGGGACAAGGAGGGAAGAGGGGAAAAGGAAAACTCACAAATTATCCACACTTATGCAAACATATGTCATTATATTCTCCCAAGAGCAGCAGTCTCAATTGGCAATCACTGTTTGGTTTCTTTTAATTTTCTGTGGCCTCTGTATTGCATTGTGTGCATCCGTGTGGGAGATCTTCCATCAATCCCAAGTCCATAGTTTAGGGGTTCCAGTTTCTCAAAATATCCAATAATCTTTTATTGTGCTCTCAATGGATTTTTATTGTGCTCTCATGTGTAAAGTAGCCTGACTGAAGTAAGGGAAACCTCAGGCTATCAGCAATCATGGCTAATTTTTTCTATTGATTCCAGTTAATATACTCCAGTTATGATACTTTTATTCTACTCTGGCTGTTATTTCTCCCAAATAATTTTGGGGCTAAAAGTTGCAAGAAAACATTTATTCATGTCCCAGAGCTACATTTTCAAGAATGGTTGATCCGTCAGTCCCTCTTCTCCAGGAATTCTGTACCTCTCCATGTGAGGAACAGGTGACAAACTATGGTCTCCAAGATTCTTTGAGGAAGTAATAACTTTTTAAAGTGGAATAAAAGTTTTCTAAATGTGTGGTATGAATATGACCTAAATCTGAAACCAACCACTTCTATGGGCTTCTGAACAATGCTTCAACCTTTTCAAAAGCCAATTACTTAAAAATTGTCCAAATTGGATTCCTTTCATCCTCCTTGGAAGCAGCCACTCTGGTTCATCATCTGGTACATCATCACCAGAATGGTGGTTTCCTCTTAGCCATTGGTTGACATACTGCTCTGGCTTCCACAGGTTCTCAGGAGGCTCATTTATTTTATAAACAGGAGACATGACACGTGATGAATTCTCAGTTTGCATGGCATTTCTGAGGCAGTCAAGTTCATGTTAGTGAAAGCTCTTTTACTGTCTGAGTTGCTCCATTGCATCAAAGAATGCAAGTCAGATGGTACCTGCTGGCCATTCTTATTCAAGTAGTGTCTGAAAGCTTAGACTGCAGAATTAATGGGTCATTTGAAACATTTGCATAGCAATGAAACTTTTCCAAATCTTGCTGGATTTCTGTTGGTCATTTACCATGTTCCAGGACCTGCAGTTCCTTTATGATTTTAGGGATGGACCCTTCAACTACAGACTTCGTTGGATTCACTGTAAGTAGGCGCAGTTTCATGTTGGTCACTATGCTGGTTATGAACTGACCATGACTAATGGACACTATTTTCCAGCTATATGTCAATGTGACAGAACTGCATTTATTTTTGAAGACTGCAGATTCTGCTTCTAAAACAGCCTTCCCTTTTTTTCTCCACCAGCGTCTCCAGGATTCTAAGAGATCTTGAATGTGTCTGTTTTCACCACAGGAGTGCTTCTTTGCTGTAGATATTCTGAAAGGATTGTCAGTTCATTCAAAACATCATACAAAAGGGCTTGATCAAGCAGAAATTGTTGCAAGACAAATGGTTATACAGGCCATTGAAAGAAGATGTCTCAGTTCATGATCGACTCCTATCCTCACTAGCAGACTTGATGCGTAAGCACAAAGAACAGTACTTTTTCCAACTTCTGAAATAGTCCTCAAGGAACTTGCAACCCATTGGACATCCAAGACCTTCCCAGTCCTGTTTATCTGCACAACCAATTGCAGTGAATATTTCTGAGCTCTTTTTTATTTTGTAGTAACTTGCTGTACAATGAATAAAGCTTGTCCATGAATGCACAGAAATGATTCACACCATGAACTTCTGAAACCGTGTCACCAACAGTCACCTCTAACCTGTGATACAGACAAGGGTATTCAATGATACTGGGACATATTTTGAGAAGCAATGCCGTCCAATGCCCAATTTACTTCCTAGTATCGCACTAGCTCAACAAAACATAGATGATTTTGTTGGAGGTACTGAAGATCAAATCCCTGTGATTTTAGGTAATTTTGAAGCATTGATGTTATAGTTTTTGCATTTTCCCCTGTAAGTTCTGTTGAGTCAGGAAAAATGAAACATGACTGCTTCAGTTTATCATATTCACATTTTAGAGACATGTGAATGTGCTTTTATTGCTGAGACGTGTGGATTGATCACTAAGAAATGATATCTTACCACTGATCATCTGTATTGCTTTGCAGTTGTCTGACTGTATTGTTGAGGCAATGTGATCAATAATTTGAGGGTGCTGAATCTGGAATGCAGACCTTTAGCAAGCTCTGCACCATTTAGCTCTTGCAGCTGCAGGGGTTTAAGGTGATCAGAGCAGGGCCTACCCCCTTTTGCTAATAGGCTGTCTTAAATACTTTGCCAGTTCTTATTTGGGATGCATGGCAATGATCAGTGTAAGACTCCATGTGCTGCCTTCTGGCTTCATCCAATCTCCTCTGCCTACTTATAAGCACTTCCTTCAGAATGACGTAAGTTGCATGGCTCTTGAAGGTCCATCCTATGCAACAGAACGACTACATGGTTCCCTGGCCAGAGAAGTTGCCCTTGTTTTGAGAGTTCCTAAATGCTTGACTTTGAGGCACGCAGAATGACCAGGCCAGCCTGATTCACACCTCAGCCACGGCTTATTGCCTGTCTCATTTTCCCTCAATTCCACTGGCCAAACACCTGGTCAGATATTACTGACCCTATTGGATTGTCTTTTGCTATTTCACAGAGCTTGTGCGAAGTACCGATTCCTGGGTCTATCCCAGGAATCCTCAAAACTTTTTAAACAGGGAGCCAGTTGACTGTCCCTCAGACAAGGGGAGCAGACTATAGTTTGAAAAAAATATGAACTGATTCCTATGCACACTGCACACTAAAAATTAATTAAAATTTTAAAAATTAATTAAAATTTTAAAAAATGCTCCACTCCCTCGGGCTGCAGCAGAAGCCCAAGATGAGGCGGGGAAGAGCATGTCCATATTCAAGGGACAGAGCTACAACACAACCAAGGCACTAAATATGGTATTTTGCATCATGCAGCTGATGACTGCAACTGGCATTTACAAAGAATGAAGCAAAAATACTAAGGATAAATACTGTTAATGCCACTTTTAGTATTTGAAGCAAGTTAGCCCAGAACAATTCCCACAATACACAATGGCTGTATTTGGATCCAGAGCTAATGACTACCATATTTTAAATGCAACCTTGCCAAAACTGGAAATGTCCAGATGAGTTGGACTACAACTTACATTAGCCATGCTGATTGGGCATGATGGAAATTATAGTCCTTGCCGCTGCCCCAGTTCTGAGGGAGCAGGAGCGGGTGCGGGAGGCCAGAGGGGTGAGGGCAAGGGCTTCTATCCGAGGCAAGGGTTCCACAGGGGGAAGAAGCAGGGCGGCCGCTCAGCATAGCCTTCTCTGGGCAAGCTGCAGCCGCCAGTGGTTGCCCCCGGGCTCAGGGAGGCAGCCGCGGCTTGGCCCGCAGCCTGGGGGCGTGACTCGCATAATTAAAACTAGATTTAAAAAGTTAAATTTTTCTTACCGTCAATTCTTTTTAGTGTCTTCTTCTTCTCTCTCTTCCTCCCTCTTCTCTTCTGTTTCCTGCTCCATATTCCCGCTCTGTATATGCATGTCATGGGGGGTGGGGAGGGGCGATCCAGCGCATGCACAGCTGAGTTTTTACTATTAGGCGCATGTACTGACTCTCTGCTAAGTTTCAAAGAACGCCTGCGCCAGCTCAGAGCTTTTGGGCTCAAAAGCTCTGAGGCAGGCCGGATAAATGAGCATGGCGGGCCGTATCGGGCCTGTGGGCCATAGTTTGAGGACCCATGGCTTCATGGGATGTTCCAGTGAGGATTCACTGTCTGTGCTGCAACTACAGCAGTCTGACTCTCCACAGCTTCTTTGTTTTTTGAAGCAGGAATTAATAATGGTTGGCTTGCTGTTGGAAGCATTTTTCGTGATCTGCCTAACTGACTCAAAAAGCCCTATAAAGTTCAACACCAACTAAGCACATAGGGAGAACTGAATATTTGAAAGAACTCACTCTTTTATACACTCCAAAACAAAGCAGAAACCACTCCTGGCCTGCCATGCAAAAGGGAGAAATGAAACTTAGCTGCTGCAACTGAAACTTAGCTACTCCCTTGCAAAAACTAAATTTGAACTTTCTGTGACCTTGAAGACACTCTCTGCTATTCACACCTTCACAACTGAAGTGCAGGCATAAATAGCCAGGATTGCGGGGGGGGGGGGGTAGTTTTTGGAGCAGCACAGGCAAGTTGCTGAGGAGCCCCAGCTCACCCCGAGGGAGGGAAAGTGTCCCGGAAAACATGCATGCAAGCCCAGCAGGCCTCTCCAGGGAGGGAGCTCCCAGGAACTGTCCAGAACTGTCTGGAAAACCTCCCCTGTTCTTAACCCACTAAATTCAGGCCTCCAACATGGGGCAGCTGCCAGCCATGAACCTGCAAGATCAAGTCTCTTGAGAGGCGGCAGGGAGAGACAGGGACCCCGGCTCCCGGGATCCAGCAACCCCCCGAGGGCCCCCTCCAAAACTAGTGGGGGTGCTCTGACCCCTTCAAGGGTCCCCTCCAGCGCACCCCTGCTCCCTGCACTCGGAGCGCTTGCTCCCCTGCAGGCCTGCCTGCCTGCCTGTATAGCCCTGGGCAGGCTGGCCCAATTGCTGCAGCACCCAGTCTGAGCAGAAACGCAAGGCAGGCTGCGGCCTGCTCCGTCCTGGCTTCCAATGGCTGGGGGCGGGGGGTGCTGGTCGCTAGATGTCCCCAGTTAACGGGAGGTAGTTGAAGCCCCACTGGTGAGGGAGCTCAAGGACAGGCTGGACACGCACTTGGGAGACCAGGTGGGTTGGCCTGGGAACAGGCACAGCCTGGGGGGCTGCTGCTGGAGAGGTGACAACTGAGACATGGCCCCCTATCTCCACAGGGAGAAGGGGAAGGCAAGTTACTGTCGTCTGGGACTCCTTACTAAGGGGTTCTGCGGTGATGGTGTACCAGCTGGATCTTGAGGCAAGGGAAGTCTGCCGTCTGCCGGGTGCACATCTGGAGTGTGACAGACACGCTTTCAGCAGGGTGTTGTCAGCCACTCTGGTGATCCACGTGGGGTCAAATGACACAGCCAGGTAAGTCTGGGTGGGACCACTCAGAACTTGGGTCTTTGGGCAAGTAACTTAAGGGCTTGAAAGCCCGAGTGGCCTTTTCCTTGCTCTTGCTGGCCTGTGGACATGGACCAACCAGGCAGAGGAGGGTTGTGGAGACAAATGACTGGCAGAGGGCCTGGTGTTGGAGGGGACACTTCGGGCTCCTTCACCACAGCAGTTGGTTCCTTGCTGATGGACTTCTGGAGAGGGATGGAGTGCACCTCACTAGGAGGGGGAAAGCCATTCCTCCTCTAGCAGGCTTCATCGGGAGAGCTTTAAACTGATTGGGGTGGGGGGGATCCGGGCCCTCAGAAACCAAGCATGAAACCAGTCATGACTGGACTGGTGAAGGAACGATCAGGGGCAGGGGGATGCAGGGGCTGGCACAACTGCTGCACAAAGGGGTCCTGCTGTGCTGAGGAGGACGGGAGGAAGGAGGAGGTCGGGGGAGCCAGGGAATGGGGCGCACGGGAAAGACCTGCTGTGTATCTACTCCAGCACGAGCAGCATGGGAAACAAGCAGGAAGGGCCCAAGGCCCTCCTGGAAATAGCTGAGTACAACCTGGCGGGGATCACAGGAACATGGTGGAATGGAAAGCAGGATGGGAAAGTCAACATCGAAGGCTGCGCTCTTTTTAAGGAAGGGCAGGAAGGGAAAGAGGGGAGGGGTGTAGCACTATATGTAAGGAAGGGTAGGCTGCCATGAGATAGGGAGTGGGGTAGAAGGGGATCAGGTGGAGGCAGTGTGGGTAAGACGGACAGGTCTAGAGGTGGCCGAGGATCTGATAGTGGGGTATGTTGTCGCCAAATGGGTCAACTTGAGACTCTGGACGATGCTCAGATAGACCAGATTGGATGGGTATCCCGGGGGAGGGACACGGTCATAATGGGAGAGTTCAACTTCCCTGATAGTAGTTTGGAGCCGCACTCTGCAGTGGCAGCTAGATCCCGTTGCTTCCTATGAGCTGTGGATGTTACAAAGGCGCTGGGATCTGATGGGCTACACCCAAGGGAACTTTGGGAATTGGCAGGGGTATTCTTGGTCAGTGGTCCCAATCTTCAAAAACAGCAGCAGACAGGATATGGGGAACTATAGGCCAGTTAGCCTCAGTCCATTCTGGGAAAGACAATGGAAAAACGCATAATAAGGAAAGTTCTAAAAACCCTGGATAGGGAAGGGAGGTTGGCAGCCATGCAACACGGCTTCCACAAAAATAGGTCCTACCAGATGAACCTTGTGGAATTCTGTTCTGTGGAATTCTATGACCAGGTATCAAGGTGGCAAGATGGAGAGGACACGGTGGATGTGGTTTACCTGGATTTCAGCAAGGCCTTTGACAAACTGCCGCATGATATCCTGGTTGAGAAATTGTTACTCATTGGGATAGATTGTTGCACGGTCCAGGGCTGGCAGACCACAAGCAGAGGGTGACTATCAGTGGGGGAATGATCAGGATGGTAGGCAGTGCCAAATGGAGATTCTGGAATACTGCGTCCAGTTCTGGGCTTCACATTATAAGAGAGACATAGTGAGGTTAGAATTGGTCCAGCGCAGGAGTACAAAAATGGTAGCGTTTGGGAGGGACAACGTATGAGGAGGGATTAAGGGAATGGGTCTTTTCAGCCTGGAGGAAATTCTGAGGGGATCTTTTAGTATGTGAAGGGATGTCATGTGGAGGAGGGCTTGGATCTGCTCTCCCCTTTGGAAAAGGGCAGCACACCTTCCAATGGGGCAAAGCTCAAGGAACTGGGCTTCAGGTTGGATGTCAGGAAGTACTGCCTGACGGTTAGGATCCCTGGGATATGGAATGGGCTTCCAAGGGAGGTGGAGGAGGCCTCTTCAGTAAGGTGTTCAAGGGAAGGTTGAACGCAGCTGACTGGCGCCAGGGATCAGATGAGATGGCCTTGGAGGCCCATTCTGGCTCGCTTTGTTTCTATGATTGTTTGCATGTCTGAATAAACTGTAGATGCTATTTTGATTGTATACCCCCCACAGACTATCTGTGGGTTTTGTTTTGTGTTGTGTTTTACTCCTGTCGTTTCCAAGGGTGAGCAGGGCCAAAGGCTCAACAAACCAGCAACACAAGCCCTGCAAGTCCATCTCTGGCTCATCACGGTCTCTCCACAGGGAATTGGCAGGCCTCGCACTGCACTGCCACTTCCTCCTCCTCCTCCTCCTCCTCCTCCTCCTCCCGGTACTGGCAGGATTTCTTCCAGGCACAGAGGCCTCCTTTGTGGTGTGTGAAGTCTCAGGTTCCTGTTTTTGACCTAGTGTTCCAGAATCACTGAGCAGGAGGCAGGATTCTCACAGCATTTGTGTGAGTTACTGATACTGTGGCATGTAACGCAACACAAATTACCAGTTTCCCCCTTTCAAATGCAGCACAAACCACACTGCCAGAACAGGCAAAGCTCAGCTTTTTCCTATTGTCTAGCAAGCACCAAAGCCACTGCACATCCCTTAATTTCAAGTCATTGTGTCGGTTCACATGCTCCTGAGCAGATTTTCTTCAGGAGAGAAAGGGGACAGAAGAGAACTTTGGCTATTGATGAAAGCAGTAATACAGATAATGATTGTCTTTGGGATAAAAGTATGAGAATACAGAAGAGGGTTGCAAATGGAAGATTGCTTGGCTGGGAGAGCCTTTAAAATTCTGTAAACTGCCCATGTTACAGACCAGTGAAAAAGCAAAACAGGGAGGGGATATTCTGACCTGTGGTCTTTGCAGCTTGAGAGGAAGCAGTCGGGAAGAGGAGGGCTGGGAAAGACCACTTGGATTTCCAAGCAGCAACCACTTCTGCACTGACTGTCTGGCAGGAGCCAAGCAGCTTCTGCCCCTTTCCGGCCAGTCCCTGGTCCCGGCTGCACCTCCTCCCAGTACTGAATATTCATCAAGCAGCGAGCTGGCACAGTCACGCCCCTGTCGGTACTGCAGTGACCTCTCCGCTGTGTTCGAAAGTGCTCCAAAAAGCACAACAGTTGAATTTGCACAAGTCTGGCAGGACATGCCCAGGTTTTGAAAATGCTCTTTCTACTGCAGTGAAATCTTCCCGATCTACTCCCTGGGGGGAAGGGGTCAATTTGCACGGCAAAGCTGCAGCTTCTTCTATTGCAGATAGCTTCCTGGCAACGGAGTAGAGTATACTCTACTCCAGCCCACCGCCAAAACCCCTGCTTTTCTTGCCTAAGGAGTGAATGAATAGTGAAAGTGTCCTCAACCATCTCTCCCTGTGCATGCAGCCATCTTGAAAAAGGCGCCTGATCTCCCAGAAGTGTGTGTCTACTTCAGGATGCAAGCACTAAAAACAAGGCTGGGCTTATCTGGTTTGCCAGGAAGTCCCAGTGTTGCTGGTGCTGGTGAAGCCGGTGAGTAAACACGCCTGGGGTTCACATCTAGCTTTCGCCATGAGCATACTCAGGCCCTGGGGGAAGGCCTTCCCTCTCACTCCCAGTTCAGTCCCTCCCAGCTCCATCCGTACCAGCCAACCTGGTCCACAGGTCCTCCACAGCCCCCCCCCCAAGCCCCCTCCCCCCTTCAGGGTGCAGAGATCGCAACTTCGGCTGGCTGCTTCCCGATGTATCCTCTCCTCCCACACAGGAGCGAAAGGTGGCATAAGCCCTCCTCCCAATTTGACCCAGCAAACTCCCTGCGAGAGTGGAGCTCCCTGGGCGACCCTGCACCGGCCACACTGCTCTGGGAGCGCGTGATGGGGCCAGGTCGCCCAACGAGCCCCATGCCTGAGGAGGGCTGAGGCGACTTGGTCTCCCCCGTCTTGGCCCAAGCACCACATGGGCTGGGGCCAGGGATGGAGGGGCGGAAGAGCGGCTGTCACCGGCTTCCATCTCAGCAGTTACCTGTCTTCAGGTTTTGCGCATGCATGAAAAATAAAGTTTTACGGGACAGCGATGTGCAGGATATAGGATGGCCCCTTCCGCAGCAAAGCCTAGCGCAGCGGCATCTAAGGTTATCAGCAGCAGAGCGATGCAATGCCGTCTCCGTGCCCGCCGCTTCTCTCCACCTCCCCTCCAGCCCCCCCCCGCCCACCTCTACTGTGTTTTGGGGGGCTCTGCCGCCTGCGCAGCGGCTGCCTCTGCGCGCGTCTTGCCACCTCCGCGCAGAATCAGAATTGCATTAGCTCGCAGCAACGTAATTTTCCTGTACGGGAGGAATGTGCGCGCGCGCGCGCGCTTGTGTGTGTGAGAGAGAGGGAGGGGAGGGGGAGAGGCCCCCCCGCCTTCTGCATCAGCGGTGGCTGTCCCGGTGATCTTGGCTGGCCGGCGCCTCAGTCGCGCCTTTTGCTCGCTCGCTCGCCCGCCCGCCCGCCCGCCCGGAATAGCCGCATCTCATCCCCGCATTGGCCACTGCAACGCCCGGTCTTGCTCCAAGACAGGAAAGTTCGCTGCTTCCATCAGCCGCGAGCCTCCCGCAGGCAGCAAGTCGCGCCATTGGCTTTGGTCTGCTATTTTATGTCGAAACCTGCGGACTGCTCATCGTGACTCCTGCCTCCCCAGGACCGGTGAGTCTTTCCCTGCGAGCCCGGCAAGGGCGCTCTTGCTGTTTTACAGAATCACAATCCAAGGCGGGGATGCGGGAAAGCACAAGGGAGTAGCTGCCCGGACTGAACATGACTTGTTCAGGCTGACCGTTTGCCACTGGGGGAAAAAAGGTTGAGTCTGAAAGGTTCTGGCTAAGCTACAAGGCTTAGGAGCTCTGTGGGAGATCCACACCTTGATCTGCATGCACATGTGCACGAGTGTGTGTTGGTGAGAGAACGCATGCCAAGGTCATGATGCCGCCCAATCTGCCTGGAAGTTCTGTGCTTGCATTTCTGGTTCTCACAGCTTGCAGAGAACACATTTTCTGAAATGGCATCGCCTTGGTTTGGAGCCAGGGATTCTTTCCGTACCCGAAGTGATGCACATTTTGCAGAGAAGCCAGCTTGTCTTTCAGAAGTCCAACTCCACTGATCCTCTCCCATCATGCTTCCAAATTTCTAGCCTTGTGAAACAGAAGAAGAGTTGGAAAGTCCATCTAGCCGAGTGCCGGGCAGGTTTCTTCTGGAAGCTCCCATGCAGGCACAGGTGCTCCACTGCCCTTGTGGTCAGAGTGTCTGCAGCATACAGAGAACCAGGGCATTTCATTCTCGTGTGTGTCAATCTGCCCAATAAAATGGGTGGGATTTAAAAGTTTTTGCTTTAAAGAATAACTTCTGCCCTATGTATAAATTAAACTTCCAGGTGACTCTTGAGGCAACCATGTGAAATACCACTTTGATAAGCTAGTTATTCTTCTGACACAAGCAACAACAGACTATTGTCAAAGCTTATCCCCCTGGAAGAAGCTTGATAGAGATCCTTGTTCAACATGCCAAGCCCACCAGGAATGTTGAAGAAAGGTTCAGAGAAGTTGCTTCAGACAGTTATCGATGCGGCCCTGCTCTGCACAAAAGGAGTCAAGCGTTTGCTCGGCACCCACTGTGTCCTGGGAACAACCCAGTGGGCAGCTTGGACAGGGAGGGGGTGAACAGCCCAAAGCCACCCAGGAGTTTCATGGCAGGGTGAATATTTGAATCCAGGCCTAGCAGAGAAATCCTGCACCTATTGTCACCGTTTGCCTTGGAGTTTACACATTCATACTTACATGTCGCTTCAAAGTCCCAGTCAGGCACTCTTGCCAATATATGGCACTCTCATTTCCTGCAAAATCCGGTTTGAGAGCCAAAGGAAGGGGAATGCAGCTGATGCTGGTGCTAAAATGCAGCATGATTTATTTCTGCCAAATTGCCTATAGAACTGCAGAAACGACTGTGCAGCAGCCAAGAGGCAGCATGGAGAATGGTGGCAGGTTCCCACAGAGCATGGGAGGAAGGGGTGGTGTACCCACTTTGCATGCAGAAAGTTTATTTATTTATTTATTAAAACATTTTTATGCCACCCCATTCGCCGAAGCCTCGGGGCGGCTTACAACAATAAATAAAACTACATAAATTAAAATATACATATAAAATAGTAATAATAATTTAAAATCCAATATACACACAAAAGTTCCCGGTTTGCTCCTCAGCAGCCTCTCCAGGTGGCAGTAGGAAAGAATCCTGCCAGGAAGCCCTGGAAGGAGAGCTGCTGCCACCAGTCCAGACTGGTGGGCTAGGCAGACCAAGACTGGCATGAGGTTAGTTCCAGGTAAGCCTCCATGGGAAGAGCATTCCATAATCAGGGGCCATCACAGAGAAGGCTGTTTTCCTCGCCAGCAGCCAAGTCTCCCTCAGCGATGGCATTAAATGAAGGTCTCAGAAGTTCAGCATAACATCCAGGTAAATTTAGGTCAGGAGAGGCACTCCAACAGGTACTCCAGTATATAAGGCTCTATAGATTTAAACTATATAAGACTTTATAGATTAAAACCACACCTTGAACGGAGCTCAGAAGGCAACCAATGCAGAATGTTTGGACCTTCTGGACCCAGTTATTAGTTGGGCTACCAAGTTTTGCATAACCTACAGCTTCTAAACAGTTTTCAAGGTAATCCTACATAGAACCCTGGGAGGTGCTGGGCTCTACCACAGACTGGAGGCATTCAGGATGCAGCTGGACAGCCATCAGAGAGGGCTGGTTTGACTTGGAGTCCTACACTGAGCAGGGGTTGGACAGTCTGGCCCCGTCCAACACAACTATTCTAGGATTCTATGAATGCATTGCAGTAGTCTGTCTTAGAGGTTATCAGACCATAAGTTACTAAAACCAGGCTATCCCAGTCCAGATAGAGGTATAACTAGGCTACCAGCCAAAGCTGCTAGAAAGTACTACATGCCATTGAGGCCACCTGAGCCTCAAATGGCTATGATGGTTCCAGGCCATGGAACTGCTCCTTCAATTGACCTGCAAGCCCACCCAGAACAGATCAAACACTCTCCATCCGGTCAGGGGAACTAACAATATATCCTGACTGAGTTCAGTCCAGTCCATGGTTGCAGACAGAAGCGGGTTTAGCACATCCACAGCCTCACCTGCTGAAGAAGAAAAGAAGCAATAAAGCAGTGTGTCATGAGTACACTGAAAAGAACGCACTTCAGAACTGTGGATGGCTCCATTCAACAGTTTCATATAGATGTTGGATGACATAAGAGACAACAGTCCCTTGAGGAACTCCATGCTGGTGAATCCACTGGGCCAGTCATGCTCAAAGGACCATCCCCTGGAACTGGCCATCCAAGTAGAAGCAAAGCCACTGCAATGCAGCTTTCCCCAGTCCCACCTCCTCCTCCTCCTTCCCTACTGACCCTTCCTCCCACCTCAGAAGCATAGAAGCATAGCGAGCCAGAAGGGACCTCCTAGGCTATCTAATCTGACCCCTGGCTCCAGCCAGCTCTGCTCATGTAATCCTCAACACGTGGTAGTCCAATCTTCCCCTGAACACCCTCCCCGATGGGGCTCCCACCAACTTCCATGGAAGCCCATTCCATATCTGAGGGGTTCTAACCATCAGGAAGTACTTCCTGACATCCAACCTGAAACCAGGTTCCTTGAGCTTTGCCCCACTGGAATGAGTGCTGCCTTCAACCACAGGGGAAAACAGGTCACGGCCCTCTACCATGTGACACCCCCTCAAATATAGTAAGTCACTATAAGATCCCTTCTGAGCATGCTCTTCTCCAGGCTGAAAAGACCCAGTTCCCTCAATCTCTCGTCACAAGTCATCCCTCCCAGCTCAGCTACCATTTTTGTGACCATGCGCTGAACTGATTCTCCCCTTGCTGTATCTCTCCTATAATGTGGAGTCCAGAACTGGATGCAGCATTCCAGTTGTGGGTGCACCAGATTCATATAGTGTGCTAGCAACACCTCCCTGGATCTGGAAGCCACACTTCTGGCTATACATCCAAGAGTGGCGTTTGCCTTCTTAACAGAATCAGTCCCAGAACTGAGCTCTGCTCATCACTGGATGTCATCCTGATTATTCCCTGATAATCACTCTGATAGTCACTCTCTGCTTGTGATCTGCCAGCCATGCCCTAATCCATTGCATCGATCTATCCCAAAGAGTATCCATTTCCCAAGCAGGATATCATGTGGCCCTTTGTCAAAAGCCTTGCTGAAATCCAGGTAAACCACATCCACTGTGTCCCCTCCATCCAGCCACCTTGATACCTTGTCATAGAATTCCACAAGGTTCATCTGGCAGAACCTGTTTTTGCAGAACCCATGCTGCGTGGCTGCCAACCTCCCTTCCCTATCCAAGGTTTCTAGAGCTTTCCTTATTATGAGCTTTTCCATTGCCTTTCCCAGGATGGACGCAGAGGCTAAGTGGCCTGTAGTTCCCCATATCTCCTTGGCTAACATCGACTTTATGATGAATCAGAGAGAAGGTTTCTAGACTTATACTATCCCTGCACGAGCTTAATATACAGACACTAGTAGGCAGTCATGGTTAACCCCCACATATTAACCTGCTGGTGAAGACACAGGGATAGGCTAGCCGTCCTCTGCTTCCAGTTGGCAAATCTTCATACCCATGTTGATGCTGCAAGGGTTTAGCTT
The DNA here is from genome assembly GCF_004798865.1 of Varanus komodoensis. Lineage (NCBI taxonomy): Eukaryota > Metazoa > Chordata > Lepidosauria > Squamata > Varanidae > Varanus > Varanus komodoensis. Next base: position 330,617 of record NW_025336182.1, read on the forward strand.
CATGACTTTTCCAATCCTGGAACGCCCTCTCTCTTTTTTCACACACATGCTGTGCTCTCTTGCCTTTCCCTTGTGCAGCTTTTTCTCTCACTTGGCATCAGTATCAATTTCTCTGCAAATAGCCTTCTGCAGTTCAGTTGTATGTGCCTGGGCTGGTCAGCAGATGCAGGGCTGCAGGGACAGTGTCAATGTGCAGGTCGCTCTGGGTGAGGCTTGTGCCACATCACCTCTTCCAGTATTGCTGTTTGATGCCCTCTTCCCCATTTGTCCCAGAAACAACTTTTTTTCTTTTTTTTAGCTTCCCTTGTCCCTGTTCGTATTTTGCTCCCATTTTCACCTTTGAGGGGGTACCTTATTAGCATTTTCTTATCCTGAGGTGCTAGCACTCGTATCCTTGATAGCAGCCCTCCCCAGCTTGGCATCCTCCTGCTGGCTTGGGATGCTTGGAACGGTTGCCCAATGCATGTGTAGTGCTCCAGGATAGAGAGGGCAGCTTTACCGAACTCTCTCCTGTAATGCATGTTATTTCCATGACAAGAAAAGAAACTATGCAGGTCATATCTCTGCAGACACAAGATTCAATTTTAGAAGCCAAACCTGTGTGGTGATGGGCTGCTTCTTGTGGCTACTGGGCAGAATGTTGTCTCTATCAGCACAGGGGAAGAGGCACTGCACAGAGATCCGCAGAGAACACTGAGGTTTCCATGACATTGTTATCCAAGACTGTCCTAATCCTCTGAGCCTGGACAACGACAGAATGAATGGATGGTCACACAGGCAGTGCCTTCTCCTCACACTACAGAGGAGGCTGTGGCCAAAGCCCTTGGGCTGGAGGGGGGTTACGCCTGTTCTGACTAGGGAGATGTTGGGGGGGTGCGATTTCAGGAGAGACAAAAGGTTACGGCTGCTTTCCAAATCCCATGATTTTGGGTCACTGCTTCCTAAGCAGTGTCTCCATTTAAGTAAGTTTGGAAGAAACTGTTGATGGCAAGAAGAGCCAAGGATGTCTTCAGTACAGATCTATGATCTGTCTACAAAAGAAAATCTATGACCTTCCTGACAACGGGAAGTACAAGCTGAAGGAGCAAGATGGCAGCTCAAAACTGAGAGGCAAATGGTCAAGGATCATCTAATTCAGCTGAATGAGCTCAAATCTCCAGGGCCCAGCAAACTGCCTAAGTCATAAAGGAGCTAGTGGAAGAATTCTCAGAACCACTGTCTATTATCTTTGAGAAATTGTGGAGGACAGGAGAAGTGCCAGATGACTGGAGAAGGGCTCATGTTGCCCCTATTTTCAAGAAAGGAAGAAGAGAAGAACCCAGAAACTATAGACCAGTCAGTTTGACATGGAAAATTTGAACATTGAAATTGTTGCAGTGCACATTTGCCTCCACCCCAGTGTGCCGTCAAGGCTCCTGTTCAGACCCCAGTGAAACACTTGGAGGCTGAGGGCTGGCTGGGACATGGACACAGTGTGTGCAAGATGGGGATGGACACAGCCCTACTTCCCTTGCCACAGACCCCCTGACTGCCCAGAATGAGCTTTTAAAGGGGACAGGACCTCCTCCAAGCCGAGGCACATTCTCTCAAAAGTCTGTCTCACTGATTTCAGGAGTGACTCTCACATAAATGTTCATGAGGCTGCAGCTTTGACTGGATCGGAGCCCAGGAGTGCTTGTGGCTATTTTGAGAATTTTGCCCAGGCATTGCCTTTGGAAATGGAAAAACCTGAAAATCAGCAAGAGCAGCCATTTGGATCTATTTTCTTCTTTTTAAACAGCTGCTGTTTCTAGTTCTTATGGCCACACTCAGTGAAGTTCAGTACTCTGCAGATAAGGCCCCCGAAATGTCCTGTTTTTCAAATAACCTCCAGCAAGTAGAGAAGAAGGGTCCCCCTCCCTTGACCATCTGTCCTTCCTTTAAGCCTCTGGGGTCACAATGTGAACTAGACACACTTACAGAAGCGGGCATGGCAAGTTCCCGGGGAAAGATGCAGAGCAAGCTATGTAGAAACACGGGTGATGGGCTGCCAGGGCAATGGAGCGCTTGCAGGTGTGCAGCCAGGGGGACTGATGCCGTTTGCCTTAGCCCGGCAAGATGAGGCCTTCCTCCTGGTGCTCCTGTGCCCAACACCTTCAACAGGCCCTTGCAGAGGGCAACATCGGGGCCCCCAGTTTCACTCTGATGAGCCTTGTGTGTGTCTGCCAGGTGGCAGCACAACAGAGAGGGGCGCACGTAGCTGAAGGGGGAGGAACAGAGGCCTTTGCCCCCATCTGTGTTCCTCACAAGCTGAAAATGTCTCCAGGCACCTGTCCAGTTTTGCTTGTCTCTTGGCCTGGACCAGCCCAGCCATTCCATTCAGGTTCTATGAAAGAGCTCCGCAACCCTCGGGGATGCCGTGCCGGCTTGGCAAAAGCAGGAAGGGGCAGGAAGTGCATGACGCTGACTGGCAGGTGGAGAAATGTGGCATCCAGGCTGCCAGGAGATGTCTGGCAGCGGCACCTTGGGCCATTCCCCGTTCGCTGGGATGCCATCCAGAGAGCCACATGCCCCTTTTATGGCCACAGACAAAAGGGGGTTGCCTAGATCTACCTTTTTAGGCAGTACCAAGTTCTTCTTGTCTCCATGTCATTTCCTGGGCTTTTCTGGGTCTCTCTCCTGCTCTGCTTCATCCCTGTTCCTCCGAGCCAGCCCAGGAACGTTCTGTCTTGCCTCTGCCAGGTACACCGATTTATAAGTTCAGCGCTTTGTTACGATGAATGCACAGTGGAGGCTCAGGAAGTATGGATCCTCACTGGTTTTCTTTTCCAGCCTGCCCACTTGTGGACTCTTGTGAGGAAACAGCTGATGAGATGGGAGATTTCTAGTTCTGATTTCTTTGACATTTTGATAGAAATGTTTAAACTGGCCTTGCGTAAGAAAAGACAGTGTATGAATAGGGATTGTTTGTTTATAATGTTAATATACTACTGTTCCACTAATGTCACCAAGGTGGTATATAACCATTCAAATAAAAATGATAAGCCATAAAACGTGGAAACAATAAGGTCATATTAAAATGATGCTGCAACAACGTCAGACCCGCTCTTCTCAGTTTGGAGGGCTGCGCTGAAGAGCGGTGCCTTACCTCTTTTCCAATGAGCAAAGAGAGCGGAAGCAACCGGAGCACTGGATGCAGGGATTCCTCCATTTGGGCACAATGCAGGGATGGTCCTTTCATGCAGGCCTGATCTGCTGCAGCCATGTCCTCGGAGGGGCCTGTCCTGCACATCTCTATGCCTGGACAAGTTCACAGCAGGATAGAGTCCTGCTGAGGGCCCTAAGCCATTCAATGCTTTCAGAGCTTTAAAGGTTCAGACAATACCTTGAACTGAACCTGAAAAACAATTGGCAAACAGCATGTTTCTTGCAATATATGGCGGTTATAATCAGCATATGTCCACCTCCCCTGCAGAGGTTATGTCAATAGCCAGTGGCCCAACCATAACAGTGGAGTCCCCCAACGGCAGCTGGAGAGGCCTTCCTCTGAAGGTCTTAAAAGCTGGGTACGTTCCTATGGGAAAAGGTAGCCTTTCAGGTAGCCTGGTCTCAAACGGTACTGGGATCTGGGGGCCACAGCCAGTTATTTGAATAGTGCTGGGAACAGACCAGTTGAGCTGCCGCAGCTGGGGAATCCTGTGCTCCCTGTCAACAGATTAGCCACAGCATCCTGGGCCAGCAGGATATCTGAGCATTTTCAAAACCAGCACCACAAGAAGCATGTCACAGCAGGCAGAGGTGGGTCACCCTGCTGCCTTCCAAAATAGAAAGGAATAAAGAAATGGGCAAAATGGTGCCCGGAGCAGCCGCTGTTTTCCAACATGGTTGCTCTGAATGCCATTGCCTGCCTTTTAAAATACAATTTGTTGTTGTGGAGGGGATGCGTCCACTGTGGGGGGCAGGAAGCAAGGTGATCCCCAGAGACCCCAAATTACCCACCCCTGCAGCAACCCAAGTGTGTGTCCCAGCGGCCTCACACCAGCCTCAGAAGGAAAGGAGGGTGTTCTGGTGACACCAAACCCCCAAGCTCTGGACAATCTCTTCCAGCAGTCCCATGTGCACATTAATTAGCATAGATGGAAGCCTGTATGTGGCTTTACATTTTATTTAAGTTTTGTTTTGCGAACTGCCCAAAGAGTGTCAGCTGATGGGCATTACAGAAAAGTACTAATCAATAAAAGAAACCCTAAGAGATGCCACATGTTGACGGTGTCAGCCAGGAATCCCCCAGCACCTTATCTGGAAATCACCCTGCAAGAAGGCCTGGTGGGGCCTCAGTGCTGTTTGAGACATGTGGATCATAAAGCTGGTTAATAGCCACAGACAAGTCCAGCAGAACCAGCAGGAGCACACGCTCCTTTCCAGGTTCCAGTACAGATCATTCACAAAGAGAACCAAAGAAGCCTCTGTCCCACAGCTGGGCCTGAGGCCAGACTGAAAAAGACTGAGATGATCCACCTAATCCAGAAATCCCCAGGGACGAAAAGCCACCCAGGGCTGATGTCAAAGGCAGGCAGGGTTGGGCATGGGTCCAGCAATGCACCCCCTTGGAGTTGCTCCCCCTTTCACTGTGGTGGCCGGCTCATCCCCCTACCTTGTGCTCAGAGTTCAGAGAGGTTCTTTTAATCAGAGGCCTTAGCACAGCCTTTTTAGCCAAGAAGGAATCAACCTGGCCACAACGAGGCAGTGTCTCCCCCATTCCACCAGCCTCCCTGCCCGGGCTGCTTTTACAAACCAGGAGAGGCAAGCGTCCAGCACGCAAATGGCACGCCTCACTTCTCCAAGGATCCTGGCCACATCCTTGGGCTGAGCAAATGGAAAAGTATCCATCATTACTGGAAAAGCCAAACTTGCATCCAGCAGACCTGTACAGCATCCAAGCTGGTGCTGATGTGGTCTGTTTTGTCATTCAAATTGATCTCAGCAGGGTCACCCACTTCATCTTCTCAAACTCAGAGCTTAAGAGGCTTTTGATCACCCCTCCCCCCACAAAAAACCAATTTCGATGGGATGATGCGGTGGTGCTAGTAAGCCACTCACTGCCATTGAGCAGGCTCCGAACTGAGCTTCAGCCTGCATTTGGTCAGGCTTATTCGACTGGGCTCAGAGTTTCTCCACCTGCAGCACCCACTGGAATGCCAAATCCAAGAGAGTTCCCTGGCGCAACTGTGGGGTGAAATGCTAATTAGGACAGGTCCATGGCTGCCATGGCAGGCACGAAATCGTCAGTAGCTCCCGACAGGGGGATCCCAGAATGCGCGTGGAGATCCTCCAGCATAAGAAGCCCAGGGCAACCCAGCACCAGGGCCCTGGCTCGCATGGGAAGGCACTGTTGGCACCGATGGAGGAGGCCCTGCCCTACCGTGCCTGGCATGCACTCCACGTCTAGGCAGACCGTGTCCCCTCAGGATGGCAGGCCCTGGCCTGAGACAGCCGCTCCCCCAGCGGCCTCATCTGCGCCTCAGAAGGTGAGGGTGGTGGAGCCAGGGTGGCCGCAGCCCCAGTCGCTGACAAAGCATTTCCCATTTCAGAGGTGGGGAAGTGAAGTGGCCCGATTCCAAAGCAGGCCCCACACGCGATGGGCCCCAGTGGCTTTGCCTGCAGCTGCCATCGTCTTAAGCACCAGCCTGCCTGCCGAGGCTGACAGGAGCTTTAGAGCAAAACAGCTGGGAGGCCACAACAAGCTCCCCACCCCTGAATTCTGCCCCAGTATTGCCAGCAGTGACTGGCAGGGTTGCATTTATATAATGAATATAATAAATAAAACGTTTATAACAAATAGCCCACTGCCACCAGTGGCATCTGTATATGCTTCACTCCTCCAAGGCGTCCAAAGGGGTGTACATTTGAGTGCCCCTCCTCGTTCATCCTCACAACGAGTAGGTCAGGCCGAGAGTCCATGACTGGCCCTGTGCATGTCATGGCTCAGTAGAGACTAGAACGGCGATCTCCTGCCCTGCTCCAGCCACCAGGCACACGGTCCTTCCGTTTTTTCCTTGGCATGTGACTTTGTGCACGGGAAGCAGCACCCCTTACCCTGAGCAACAGCCCCCTGGGGACCTTTGGGACATGCACAGGGCTGGCACAGGAGGCCAAGCTGGCCTGTCCCCACTGGCCCCTTTGCCAGGCTCCATGCCTTGCTCTGGGGACGGGCCGCCCTCATGATGCCGGGCCTTCCATGCAACAGGGCACGGTGGGGGGGAGCAGTTGCGCCCCCAGGCAGGGCAGCAAAAGCTGCTTCCTATTTCCTGCAATTGCATGTGAACAGCCTTTCCAGCAGCTCTGCAGAAGAAGGGCCCTTCCTCAGAGTTTGGCACGAGCATCCCAGGGAGGGGCTCCCTGCTGGCCATGCAGCTGCAGTGACCAGTCCTCTGAGGAGTAGTCAGGCTTGTGGCCATGGCAGGACTGTAGCAAGCCTCTTAGATCCCTCCGCAGTGGGTGGCCAGGGGGCCAGTGGGTCCCAGCATGGCAGTGAATGGGGAGCAGGGGCTGGTGGCCGACAGTGGAGAGAAGGGAGAAGCACAAGCTGTCCTCTGGGGGAGGCGGGAGGCTGGAGAGAGGGACCGCTGCCTCTCTCAGTCGGCTTTTGGAGCCAGGAGGGCCCCTCTGGCCTGCCGTGGCCACTGCTTGGGTCCACCTCAGCATCTCTTGAACTTGCACCTCTGAGTAGGACCAAGACAGATGCAGACAGACACCAAAGCACCACACAAGGCAGGGCAGGGCTTCCACTCCATGCAGCTGGTGCAGTATGGGCTGTTTGTACAGCGGTGGTGCTATTTCATTACCCAGGTCACCTTGCTGGCTTCCAACTCATGGGAGGATAAGGTAGCATCAGAAGGATTTGGGCAGCATGGCCCTTTCAGTGCCGTGGGAAGATGCTGGCGAAGTGCTCTCTGGCACAAAAGGGGCTGAAGAGGCATGCTTCTGCTTCCCCTCCTGGCATGTGCAGGCGCGCAGCTGCGCACCCGCCCCGCTGCAGGAAAGCAAGGGCACGGCTGCCTTGCTGGAAGAGGCTGCCTTGCACTGCCGCCAGGGCTTGGAAACAATGCTGCTGACTCACCCTGCAGCTGGGGAAGCACCTTCTCCCTCTCTCTCCCTGCTCTCTCGCTCTGTGTGTGCGTGTGCGTGCGTGCGTGTGCGCACGCGCGTTGAAAAAACATGCTTTTTTCCCAGCATATTGAAAGAGCACCTTTGTGAGCTCCATTTAACTGACTGACCCTTACAAAGGGTAATGATCTTGAATGGGGAAGGAATAGGAAGTCTCTTTCTTTCTCACACACACACACTGCTCTTTCGGGGTGCTCCTTGGGTCTCACAAATATAATCCAATTTATGATGATGATGATGAAGGAATGGCAGCCTTGCACATCAGAACTTAGGGTAACTTAAGAAGCCAACAAAGATTAATCTGGACAGTACAACAGGCTTTCTCAACACCTTGAAATGAAAGCCACGTCTGTTCAGTTTCTTTGAACAGAAAGGCTGATTTTAAACTCCCTAGCATACAAATCGCCACCCGGCATCACCACTACCAAAGCACAAAAACCCCCAAAGAATGTATAGCTTTAATTAGGCCCTTTCCTGTGCTTCCTACCTGAGGACTTGATCTGCTGATCCCTGTTTTTTCCCTGGAACATTCCAGCCTCCAGGGGCCAGTGTTGGAAGGGCCAGCCTTTGTTTGCCGAAGGTAGAGCCTCAGCCTCACCTGCAAAGGTCCTCTGGGACCCAGTCCCCAGCAGCACCTTCAGGTAGGACTGGGAAAGGCCCCTCTGCCTTTGGGACCCTGCGGAGGCATTGAGCAAGCAGAGAGCTGGGAGGACAGAGGGTGTGACTTCCTTGTAGCTGCTCTGCATGCTTTTAGTCCTTGTGTAAGTTTGGAATTAGATGTACCCTACAAGACTTTTTGTGAAGTGTCTGAGAAGAGTTGACCGATTAGCTAAGAACTCTGCTGTGCAGTATTTTATAAGAGTGAAAATTAGGCCCATTTCACTGGAGCTGGGCTGGCATCTTTCAAACCTGGCCTGTGGGCACCTTAATTACAAAGAATGCTGGTTAGAATGCTTCAGTTAAGATGATGCTTCCAAAATTCATCTCATTTGAAGTCCTCTCTGGATTTTAGAGGAGCTCCGAATTGTGTCTGAAATGACAACACAGCTCTTGAACTCCTCCTCCTCCCATTTCTGAGTTCTGAGCACTGGGTCTCCCCAGTTTGTGGCTGCTTTCAGAGTATTCTACACCTACATTCTTAAGACATTCAGGCACTTATGCCTCATCTGCTGGACCTGTTTTTCCAGGAAAAGGAATAAAAAGTCTCCTTATGGAGAGAATATTCAGTAATCATCCGAGTTTAGAGGTGCCATTATTGTGACATATGGGAATTGAGTACCTCTTTGGCTGTAGTCCAGTGGCCTTTCAGAGTGGTCAGTTCCTGTCTCAGATTCTATGATTCTTTCCCTGCCAGAGTGCTGTCATTGTGAAAGGGGGCAGGGGGCATGGGGTGGGAGAGCAGGAAAGGGGCTCTGCACAGACAGTGCCCAGGTCCCTCTTGGCCACCTGCCATGCCCCTGACAAGGGGAAAGAAGGGGCCTGGCTCAGGAGCCAGCATAGCAGTGCGCACTCCCACAGCAAGAGTGAGACCAACTTGCTTCCTCCTGGGGCTTCGTGTTAGTAACAATTGTCCCAGTGCCGCAGAGCAGCCCGTCATCCTGTGCTGCTGAGGGAAGAGTGGCGTGCGCAGCTGGGCTGCTGCAGGGCCACGCCAAACCTCTGGCCCTGACCCAAAATGCCCGGACGCCCAGCCACACGTGAGATCCGTGTGGAAACGCCTCCAGGCGCAGACCTGCAGGCCCACAGCTCCCCGGATCCGTGACACAGAGTCCTCCAGCAATGACCAGGCAGCCCATGCACACAGGGGGCTGCGGCCTGGGCTTCCTGCCTCCAGGAGGTTAGCAGCCCTACACTTCCCCGAGGCAATGAAACTGCAGTTCTAAAAGTGAGGGGGGTGGGGAATGAGGTGGCCTTCAGCCGCCGGCAGCAGCAGGCACCTTTCCCAGCCTGTGGCTCCTTGCGTCTGGCACTAAGGAAGTGCCTGAGAACCTGTTCCAGTGCTTTGCTGGGAAGAAAGTGGATGCTCGGGGCGGGGAAGTGGGGCCCACTTGTGCTGAATGCCCCTGGAAAGGGGCTGCCCTCGCCAGAGCGTCCTCAGAGAATAAATCTTCACAAGGCAAAGAGAACAAAAGGGACCGTTTGGCACTGGGTAAGGAGTGGAGGACTTGGAGCCTGAACGGAATCTTAACGATTCCTCTGAGGCAGCTCTGAGGGACGCTCAGGGCAAAACGGGCCACTGCTGCCGTGGCGGCGGCGGCGGCCCTCAGGAGCCACTGGGAGCAAATGAGGCTTTGCTAAATATGCAAGATTAAAAGGCTCTGTAGAACCACAGAGTCGAAACTGGGCCAGTCTTTATTAGGGGTTTCCTCAGAGTTTCCATTAGAATTCGTTTTGCTGAGGTCTGCATTGCATAGCCCATATGCAGAGTTTTTCTACTTTCTTTCTTCTCACAGTCCCCAGAAGAGCAACTGAAAGGAGGGTGAGGAGACGGATGGAGCTGCGGTTTTTACCCTTCCACCTCCCTCCTGAAGGGGTGGAGGCACAGCAGCCGCCAGGCCCCCAGCTTCATCCCTTGCATACAGCAAGTGCTCTTGTCCACCTCAGAGGCTGAGGTGTTTATGAGAGGCTGTCGGGATGAATCCATTTTTTATTTTATTATTTCATAAAAGTGGAGCTTAGATAGCATGGCTAGTGTAAACTTGTGAGGCAGAGTGGGTGCCTGGTGGGCCTTTGGATGCCTCGGTCGCCAGCCACCGTGGGCTCCCATGCTGCTCTGAGCCGCTGGGAGCTGCAGGCCCACAAGCCGCCCAGCCCTCCTTTTGAGCCCTTTCTGTGCCACCCGTTCAGCTCTTCCCATGGACTTCTCCTCCTTTGCTCCCCACACCCTGCCCCCTCAGCCCCCAAAGCCCCCCCCAACCCCCAGGCACCAGAGCCTGCCACCAGCATGACTGGCGGTGCCAGGCTGTGAGGCCGGTGTGGAGCGGTGGGGCAGCAGCTGCCCTTCCAGCCCCCACAGCTGCCCTGCCTTTTGGCAGTCAGAGTGGCTACTGCAGAGGAAGCCCAGCGAGACGGAGCGGTTTCAGCCTGCCTGTGCTTTTGGGGGCAGCTTTGTGTGTGTGTGGCAGAGGCAGGCATGCGGGGGGCACTGAATGCTGAATGTGCTGCTGTACCCTTTAAGGCCACTAAGATGGTGGGCTGGCCAGGAACGCCCGAGGTCCAGGATGCCTGAGGATGCACGGCCACCCCACCAGTGAGGCACCCTCCTTGCTGCAGGCGGGAGGCAGTTCGCCTCTGAGGAAAAGACTGGGCTGCCTTGACTTTTGCTTTGTGTTTGGATTTTTAAAGCAGCACCAGCAGGTGGGGCAAAGAGAGAGGGAGGCCACTTGGGAATGGAAAAAACGTTGACTTCAGAGGGTGCCTGGATTCTGAGGGATGAAAGAAAGAGGCGGGGAGGGGTAAAAATGCAAGTGAAAGCTGAGCTGCGAGTGTGAAGCCCCCGCAGAGCTTGCATCCCTGAACTGCACCTTGGAGCAGCAGTCAGTCTCCATCTGTCCGGTTTTGTTGGTTTGTTTGGTTGTTGCATTTCTTGAAGCATTCTGCACTTCGGGCTGGAAAATATCTTAGTTATTTCTAGATCTTTTTGCACATGAAAGGGATAGCTCTGAAGTAAAAAGGGATTAATGGATTTTAATTATGCATGGGGATGTTTTGTGGTGTTTGTTATAAGAATATAAGAAAAGCTTGGAACTGCAGCAGATCCGGTTTCTCACAGCGGCCAGTCAGAAGGCGTTGGGGAGTCCAGAAGCAGTCCTGGAGGGCAAATCACTGCCCATGACCCCTTTCTGGCAATAACATACCAAGGTAGTGAGGGGTGTGATTTGGGCCCCTTAGGCCCTAAGGGGTTTCTGCAAAGTTTAAGGAGCAAACATCCCTCTGGGAAGGATCTTAGCTCCAGCTACACGCACTAAGTTCTGTGGAGGTCTGACCAAAGCAGAACAGAGACTTGACCATGCATTATTTTCCACATTCTTATCCACATTATTTCTCTCTGTTGCTGCTCCCTAGAACTGTGTTAGCCACCCGGCAGTGCTCAGTTTGAGTCTGGTCTGTGGTCTACCCGCTCCCCTATTTCATCTTTTTCAGGCCTGGCTATCCAGCCAATGCCCCATCCTGCCTTTGTGTAGCAATTGATAATTCCTACTGAAACACAGAACCTTGCCTTTTTCTCTTTTGAAATGTATGTTTTTTCTTTTGGCTCAGCTCTCCATCCTGTGAAGATCATCTCAAATGTTCCCTCAGTCTTCTAAGATATGAACTACTTTAATCTGTATTTGACAAACATCTCCTTTATTCTCTTGTCTAAACCAAGGTGTCATATTAGCAGAGGATGATGGAAGTTATAGTCCAGCAAATCCAGAGGTCAACAGGTTGTGAAAGTCTTACAACAAGACTTTGGCTGCTGGGTCGGCTTTGTCTGGCTAGTCCCTTTGTCTGATCTCTCCATATGCCAGGCCTCCTGTTGGGCCGTCCTTCTTTGCTGATGACACCGGATGATGTCATGGACCAGGGCGGCTTCATTTGTGCCCGAGAAACTCCCCTGCTCCAACCATACGTCTTGGTTATTCCCTGGGACTGCCACCTGTCATCGCAGTGTCTGGGGACGGCCCACTTTCCCCAGACCCCTCCCACACCTCCTCTTCCTCTCCTGACGCTCCTTCTGAAGACCCACTAGCAGCCCTGGGGAATGGGCAGTCAAAGCAGCCACCTTTCTCACTGCCAACAGGTGGGACGATCTGCAGCAGGCCTCAGAAAGGTCAACTTGCTTTCCAGTTTGGCTTCTTTGTGGGATTCAAAGTCATTGCAGGGCCATGCAAGCAGACTTTGAATGCACAGGAGGTTCACAGGGGAGGCAGCCTGCCTTCAGATTCTTTGGCCCCCAACCATTTAGGGCCCCAGCTTCAAAAACACACTGGAAGCCAAGACTGCATCTTCAGCAGAGGCGTGCTGTGACTAGACCAGCTTGCCCATTGTTTTGTTTTCCCCAGATGGAGTTCATGTGAAACTGACATTGTATTTCATCAAACTGATTTGTTTTCTTTGGGATCAAAATGGTAGTCATGTCATGAGCCGAGCCCACTGGAGCTGGGGGTCAGACTAGATGGCCTGGGAGACCCCTTTGACTCACTCTTTTTCTATGTTTCTAAAATATTTTTGGGAAATAAAATGTTCAGTGGAACAAGGTCAATGTTTACATTGCTTCGTTTTCCTCCTTCAGGATGCTTGGAAGCATGTTGCACCTGAATGTTGTTGGGATTTTGCTTTCTCTGCCTAACTGCTTTTGTATTTCCTCCTCTTCCTAACAGGAACCACAATGGCCTTCTTTCTGTTGGCCTTGTCTGCCTTTACCCAGTTCGTTCCTCAGGAAGCGTTCCATTTCTCCAGGGAAAGCACAGGTAATTGGAGCGCTAGGCATGCCTGCATGATCAACAGACTTGGATGGTACCATTTGCCTGGTGCTGATGGAGGATGAGAGAGGATGACAGAGAAGTCTTGCACAGTTGAATGTTCCCCTAAGGAAAATACCCTGCTCCAGTCCATAGAACATGGCTTCCCAAGATTTTTCCAAAACAACCAACCATGGGAGTTCTGGGCTGGGTTTGCATGACATGACAACCTACCAACTATAACAGCCAGTGGTCATCTGAACCCTGCTGTTGTGTAGCATCCCCTGCTCTCTAAGAGGGGCAGCCTGGGGTTAAGGACAGAAAGTCAGGGACTCCTAGCCTAGGTCTGTCCTGTGTGAAATGTGTACTGCCTCTAACATGTAGTAGCTGTCATTGCTTCTCTCCACCAGATGACCTCAAAGCTCTGAAGGTCTCGATTGCCAAGTACCCTCCAGTCCGAGCCATGCTTGCTGGTAGCCTCACCATCCCCTGCCATGTTACCTACCTGCGTCCGCTGCCCATGTCTGGAACCTCTGGCCGTCTTGCTGTCCAGGGAGCACCCCGTGTGAAATGGACCTTCCTTACTGAGGGCAAAGAAGTGGAGATTCTGGTAGCTCAGGGCCAGAAGGTAAAGGTGAACGAAGGCTACCACGACCGGGTCTCCCTCCCCTTTTATCCTGACTCACCAACAGATGCCACCTTGGTCCTGAATGAACTGAGGTCCAATGACTCCGGGATCTACCGCTGTGATGTTCAGCATGGGATTGAAGATGGGCATGATCTGCTGGAGGTGAAGGTAAAAGGTAATATATACTCTGCTTACCTATTTTGTCTGTGTGGGGGGCAGGGGCTGGATTCAGGTCCCAACCCACCAGACATGATCTCAGCTGATGTTTGAAACCCAACACAAGGTGCTTGAGGAGTGCAGAGAGGCAGAATCTTTAATATGCTCTTTGATTACCCTTCTAGCTGTTTGTTTGTTTGTTTGTGTGTTTATGCGTGCATGCATGTGTGCATTTTTTCTGGCAAGGAAGCTTACACAATCCTCTTCCCTGTCTCCATTTTATTTTCACAACAACCTTATCAGGTAGGTTAGACTGAGAGTCTGTGATCGGCCCAAAGTCATCCAGGGAGCTCCATGACCAAGTGGGGACAAGAGCCTGGATTTTGCACTCTCATGCTGGCACTCCGCCCCTCAGTCGGGTCTCATTTCTGGATCTGAGTTTTGTTGTGGGGAACCTTTACAATCAACGGGGGGGTGGGGGGGAGGCTTCTGCAAAGAAAACATGAAATGTCTTCTGCTGCTTTTCTTGTGCAAGTTATCTGTCTCCACATACTATAGGGATTTTGCAAAGGGAAACCTAAGAGGGATTGGAAAGTTCATCTTTCCCCTGCAGCATCCTTTGCTGCCAAAGTCCACCAGCACGGGGATGTTCCGCTGGCCTGGAAGGGTTGCAGCTCTGAACATGTACTCCCTTTGTGAAACCAGATGTCCTAGCTTCCTGTGTATTTCTCAGCCCAATTCACAAGGCTGGTTTTAACTTTTAAGGCCTGAAACAATCAGGATTTGATTGCATTAGGGACTGCCTTCACCTATATGGGCTTGCACATACTCTGAGGTCTTGCTTGTGTCCTATGGTAAATGTGGTTAAGTCGAGGAGCACAAGTGGTAGGGATTCCAGTGGTGGCTCCAATTTATAGAATTCTCTTCTGGTTGATGTTTATTTGGACTTTTCAATTCAGGCCTTTGGGAGACCTTTAAAATGTATCTTTTAACCACTGCCTTTCTGTGTCACTCACTGCACTTTTTCTTCATGTCATGTCCCTGCGTGGCACCTACATGATCTGTGTCATGCGCCCTTGTTTCATTCAATTCATGTATTGTGCTTGGTGAGCCTTTGGTTCCAAAAAGCAGTGGAATGAATGAATGAATGAATTCATAGCATAACACAGCGATAAAGCATTCCCACAGCTGGAGGGGCCAAGGTGGGTTCATTTTGTCCAACCTCCTATTTCCCAAAAGTGGCCAACCAGATGGCTTCATGAGGCCTAGAAGCAAGATAGGATGACCATGACTCTACTTCATGATTTGCCCAAGCTGGTCATCCAGTGTAGGCTGCCTCTGAACATGGAGGTTCTGCTCCATGCCTAAAATTGGGAATGTTCCCATCAATAAATAAGTAGCCTCAGAACCTGTCTAATGGAGCTTCTACAGCAGCACTGAGGCAGAACAACTCATGCCAACACCATGCCAGCATCAGAGGCTCTTATACCAATGACTCCATGGAAGTGGTCCCTAGTTCTAAAGCAGGATAGCAACTGTTTCAGAGTCTACACTCAGTCCAGCCCTGCAAAGCCTGGACAAAAGAAGCCATGACGGATGAAGAGGAAGGAGTGTGCTTGCGGAGGACTCTCCATCTTCCTGCCTCAAATCCAGAGTGTTTGGCTAATCTCACACTGGACATTTCACACTTGATAGATGTGAACAAAGCTGTTATAGCAACTGTCTCCTCCACCTTGTAGGAGTCGTATTTCTTTACCGAGAAGGCTCAGCCCGCTATGCTTACACCTTTGCCAAGGCCCAGGAGTCTTGTGCCAGGATAGACGCTGAGATTGCCACGCCGGAGCAACTGTACGCAGCCTACCTCAGCGGCTACGAGCAGTGTGATGCCGGCTGGATTGCTGATCAGACAGTCAGGTAGGTGAGGTGTTGAAGTTTCTCCACCTGTGCAACATGGACGGAATGTTTCTCACTTTCCACGAGATGTTTTCTATTGTTTAAAAATGCCTTTTGCTATTGATGCTATTGATGTTTCAAAATATGCTACCAAAAATATAAACACAACATTGAAACCATCTGTAAATGTGCATTACAGATCTTCCCCTAATAAAATATTTCAGTTCAACCACTTTTAAGAACTACCAAAAAAGGAGATATAGTGCACAGGAAAAAATTCTAAAACATTTCCCCAAAATGCTTCAATTGAATTAATTGGTGGTGGGTGTGCATGGGGGCACAAGTTCACCTCACTCTAAATTAAACTATTTTATGCCAAATCCCTCGATGTATCTTTTTGAATAAAGCACCTGGGGTCAGAGCACCGGAAGGACCGCTTCTTTTTGCTGAGTGGAGGAGGTCTAGAGTTAGGGATAGGGTCTAGGAGGAGGTCTCTTCATGGATCACAGCCTTGTCGTGGCGAAGGGGCTTGCATAGCTCAATGAAGCTATGAGCTATGCCGTGCAGGGCCCCACAATACAGACAGGTCACAGCAGAGAGCTCTGACAAAACGTGATCCACTGGAGAAGGAAATGGCAACCCACTCCAGTACCCTTGCCATGAAAACCCCATGGACAGTACCAAAAGGCAAAAAGATATGATGCCGGAAGATAAGCCGCTCAGGTCAGAAGGTGTCCAATATGCTACTGGGGAAGAGCAGAAGAGTACTAGTAGGGCCAGAAAGAGTGAAGCGACTGGGTCAAAGCCGAAAGGACACTCAGTTGCAGATGTATCTGGTGGTGAAAGGAAAGTCTGATGCTGTAAAGATCTATACTCCATAGGAACCTGGAATGCAAGATCCATGAATCAAGGCAAGCTGGATGTGGTCAAACAAGTGATGACAAGACTGAACATTGACATCTTAGGAATCAGTGAACTAAAATGGACAGGAATGGGTGAATTTAATTCAGATGACCATCAGGTATACTACTCCGGGAAAGAATCCCTCAGAAGACATGGAGAAGCCTTCATAGTCAATAAAAGAGTAGGAAAAGCAGTAATGGGATACAATCTCCAAAATGACAGAAGGATCTCAGTTCAAATCCAATGAAAACCATTCAACATCAAAATAGTCCAAGTCTATGCCACAACCAGTGGTGCTGAAGAGGCTGAAGTTGACTAGTTCTATGAAGGCCTACAACACCTTCTAGAATTAACACCAAAAAAGGATGTCCTTATCATCATGGGGGATTGGAATGCTAAAGGAGGAAGCCAAAAGATAACTGGAATAACAGGCAAGTTTGGCCTTGGGGTGTAAAATGAAGCAGGGCACAGGCTAGCAGAATTTTGTCAACAGAACACGATGGTCATAGCAAACACTCTTTTCCAACAACCCAAGAAACGGCTCTACACATGGACATCACCAGACGGTCAACACAGAAATCAGATTGACTATGTGCTCTGCAGACGAAGATGGAGAACCTCTATACTGTCAGTAAAAACAAGACCAGGAGCTGCCTGTGGCTGAGATCATGAGCTTCTTGTGGCAAAATTCAGGCTTAAATTGAAGAAAGTAGGGACAAGCACTAGGCCACTCAGGTATGACCTAAATCATATTCCTGATGAATATACAGTAGAGGTGACAAACAGATTTAAGGAATTAGATCTGATAGACAGAGTGCCTGAAGAACTATGGACATGATAAAGGACCAAAATGGCAGGGACCTAACAGAGGCAGAAGAGATTAAGAAGAGGTGGCAAGATTACACAGAAGAACTATACAAGAAAGAGCTGAATGTCCCTGATTCCCATGACGGGGTGGTCACTGACCTCGAGCCAGACATCCTGGAATGTGAAGTCAAATGGGCCTTAGGAAGGCTGAGCAACAACAAAGCTAGTGGCGGTGACAGTATTCCAGCTGAGCTATTCAAAATCCTAAAAGATGATGCAGTAAAAGTGCTACACTCAATATGCCAGCAAATTTGGAAAACTCAACAGTGACCACAGGAATGGAAAAGGTCAGTTTACATTCTGATCCCAAAGAAGGGCAATGCCAAAGAATGTTCAAACTACCGCACCATTGCACTTATTTCACATGCTAGCAAAGTGATGTTCAAAATCCTACTAGCTAGGCTTCAGCAGTATGTGGACTGAGAACTACCAGAAGTACAGGTAGGATTTCGAAGAGGGAGAGGAACTAGAGATCAAATTGCCAACATATGCTGGATCATGGAGAAAGCTAGGGAGTTCCAGAAAAACATCTACTTCTGCTTCATTGACTATGCTAAAGCCTTTGATTCTGTGGATCACAA